>NC_041227.1:37326685-37398924 GCF_002837175.3 Physeter macrocephalus
AAAAAAAAAAAAAAAAAAAAAATTTACTCCAGGGCTCTAACTTGGTAATGCTTTCTCACAACACAAAGATCTGGAGATTGAGAGAGGGCTGTCTCTAGATGATGTAGCTTTTATGTCTCACACAGAGTAACTAACCAGGGCCTTTCATTCTGAGCATACCAGTTTATGCTTAAGAGTGGCAAAGTAGTCTTGAGATGTATAGGAGAGGTTTATGTAAAATAAATGAGACCAGAGGTAAGAGGAAGTATTAGAGAGAAGGCTGGACAGGACTAAGAAAAGGTGGAGATGAGACAAGCAAGGCAAAGCGATCTTAAGTCTCCAATCAAGTAGAAGGATGTGGCACCCTGTGCAACTAGGAAAGGGAGTTAGGGACACCTGAGAAGTGACCAAGATGCGGCTTCAGCTGCTGACCACAAGTCTCACACCTCGTGTTTTCTGAGCAAAGTAATGTGCAGTCCCTTCACCCCTCGCTTTTCAAAAGCCCATAACCTAAGTCCTCACTTTCTCCAGGCAGAACAAAACAAACTTCCTTTACTGTGCTTCCCCCAGCTCCTAACAGTGGAGGTTCCAGATGGCACTTTGGGCTCCCCCATGTGCTGGGGACCTTGTGGACTTGCTCTACCAGGTGGGTTGACAGACTCCGTGGAACTCTGAAAGTCATCTCACCTATTCTTCTGGGAAGAGACCACAAGAGAGAGACCACAAGAGAATCTACAGAAAATACTTGGAATATTAGAGTCCAGAAACTCCCTCCCAGAATCCACAAGAACCCTAGTCCAACTCACTCACTGGACAAAGGAGAAAAATGAGCCAGAGATACCTGGTGAGTTGGAACAGGTCACACAGCTAGTTAGTAGCAGAACCAAGACAACAACTGCAAACCCAGCATGAGGTCATGGATGAAGTTTCTCACCTTTGTCTCAAATTTGCTTATCTGTAAGTAGGGATGATCATGGTCACCTTGATGGGTGGATGTGGGCACAAAATCACGGATGTGTGTAAAATACCCGACACGGTGATTGATTGGCATGATTGGCACAGGGCCCATGTTCGGTAAATTATCCTCTCCCCATTCACCCTTTCTTGCTACCCACAACATGATGCTGTACCTAATGCTGTCGGAAACAATAGATTAAAGAAAACCCAAACCCTTTTCCACTTTTACGGATACCTAGGAAAGGGAATTTTCACACACCCCCGCTTCCTATTTCAAATGAAGCATGTTTCTCTGCGTTCCATCCACAGAGTGTTAAATAGCTTTATGTTGCTTCTTAAACACTGCTTTAAAAACCCACCTTTCACTGCACCTTTGCTCATAGCTGTGATACCCTTAGCTTGGTTAGGAGGCTCTGGGCAAGAGCTTGTGGCTCTAAGGCTCTCAACAGCATCCTCAATACAACCCATTCTTCACAGACTAAGAGGGGAGAGATTGCTTCTCTCCAGATGAGAATTGAATTCACTTCTTTCTGCAGCTCCCCAGGGTCCAGAATAAAATGAATTTCAGAGATGCTCGGTAGCCATATGGACCCCCTAGTTGTTTGGATATTTCTATGAGGCCAGTTGGAACAGCAACAACATGAGAAATATGCTTTATGTCTATAAATTTTGGCAGACAAAAATGAAGAAAAGAGGTGCAATGTGCAGAGACTGGGGAAAGTACAGATCCTGGAATCCACAAAAGGTGCAGAGAGTTGAGTTTCATCCCTCTTAATCTGATGATTACTTCTCTTATATCTTGAATATGTAATTCCCAAAATCTTGGTCATCACATTGGCTTCCCTCTAAATCCTGCTCATCACCTTTCTCTTTTTTCTTAATCCTGAAAAATATAAAGGCTAGTCAATATGCTAAAGAATAAAATATTAATAAATGCTTGTAGAGCTTAGTTCAACTCAAAAGTGTTTCCTATGAGTAATCCCAAAAGTTGCATTGCAGGGATCCAAGCACAGAAAATCCCCCAAAGACAAAAGTTAAAATAACTCACTCTCAGCTTAGTTGTAAATCAAAAGAAGAAAAAGGAGAATGTTTTACCAAGGTTATTTAAGCTTCATGGAAGGCATGTTGGCTTCAGGTATGTCTGGTTTTCATCTAACTTGAAAAAGGCTTAGATTTCAAAAATGAAACTATGCAAATGACTAATCAGTCATTTTGTGTAAATGCTTTAGACTTTAGATGTTACTGTGGAAAATAAGGGAAAATAAAATAGCTTTAGCACAGCCCCAGTAAGCTTAGTCCATGGACAGCACATTAAATCCTGAATTACATACTCCACCAAACACTTCCTAATGAGCCATCCAAGTCTCTGAGGTATATAATATGCCTTTTTAAAAATGCATGAATACATATTCCATCCACAGATTGGGATGGTTCCTTTGCGTTATTTAAGTTTCAAAGAAGTTCATCAGTCTCCTAGGTATAACGTTCTGTGAATGCCTTAAAAATGAACTTTCAGAAATTAGAAGCTCAAAATACGTTGAAGGGGAACAGTATATCAGCTCCCACACCAGGCTATTCAAAGGCAAGTTTGATGAGGCATTCGCTTCCCTGAGTTTCCCATCTTTTGTCAGTTTGGGTCACAACCCTTAAAACAGCTGTAACTCTGTTCCTTCCAACCTCATTATACAACTCCTGCTTGTTTTAGTTATAATTAGAATCCAATGACCTCCTCTGACTCCTGTCTGTGCTGCTGTTACATGGCTGTTCTTGGATGCTGGGATGCGATTGTCCTGAGCAGGGAGAGACAATGTTCAAAGCCCCAGGATGGGGTCCCCATGGGAGGCACTGCAAAGAATGTGAAGGTTGGGGCTTCCCAGCCTAAGGAAGTTGGTGAATCCAAAAAGGAAATACTTGTGGGTAGAAAAGAGAGAACAAATCACAAATGGGGCTTACAGAGAAGAAGCTAATATAATCCTTTTTCTGGGGAAGCACAAGAAAAATAAATGCACAACTTAGCAAGCAAGGGGAACCAGGTGGAAGGGGGGAGAGGGAACGGTAGAGAAATAAAGTGCAAGGCAGGGAAGAAAGCAGCTTTACTTGAGAAACTTCATTGTGCCAGACATTCTCATTAATCCATTTAGCCCCCATTGCAACTTGACATGGAAATAGAATGACCTTCATTCTACAGAGAAAGGAACTGAAGTTCAGAGAGGTTCAGAAATATACCAGAAATCACACAGCTAAAAGTGGAGTCAGAATTCACACCCAGGACTAGGTGACCCCAAAGTCTTTGATCCTCTGCTTGGCTAGAGAAGGATGCAGTGAAACTGAATTCCAGGCATTGTGGAGATGGGAGGGTGTGTCCGGAGGAACCCAGAGGCACCGTCCAATGCAGCCTGACTGCCCATGTGCAGCATGTTTCCTCAACTGAAAAAGATGAAGCTCACGCTATAGGGTCACTGTGAGAAATAAAAGAGTTAATATATGTTCAGCACATGGCACGTGTGCCTGGCATATTGAAAGCCTTACATGAGTGGAAGCTAATTGATGTTATGTTGCTTGGATAATGATTCATTTCCCTAATCTGCTCGTGGAGGTTAATATTATGGGCCCATAGCTATATATACATGAGAGCAAGTGTTTGATGGTGTTTCAAGTTTCTATAGACATCACTCATATTTTTTCCAGCAGTATAGAAATCCTAAATTAAAATCCTAAAAAAAAATCATCAAAAATGATTTGAGCAAGAGACGCTGGTTAGAAGATTTCAGATCATGACGTATGTTTGAAAAAGTAATACCCAGGAAGCCGGTTTATTCCAAAGGTTGAAGTCTAACACAGAAATGCATTTGTCCTCCCCACATAATTTAGATCTATAAAGAGCTGATGTAAAGTAAATCTCAACACTGATGAAGGAGCAAGGGGAGAATGAGCTCATCTAATCTCTGCCCTCATTTGACATGAGTGGCCTGGCGGCTCAGAAGAGTCCAGTGTGTCATAGCCAAGTCTGGACATCCCTTTCCGGGGTATGGACAGAGCCAGTTCCACTCCACCAGTGTCCCAGTGGTGCTGAGGGTCACCCTAAAGCACATTTAGGAATCACACACTGTCCTTGAAGTCAGCAGTCAGAAAGTGAAAGTTTCATGGCATTAGGTGGTGGACCAGATGACATCAGTGAAAACAGACATCCTTCACCTCCAAGATCATCCTTTCCAAGATTGCTCAGATACAGAGTGGCAAAGGAGCAGGCCACTTCTACCCCAGCCTCGCAGAACGCAGGCACGGCCCCCAGGAGTACAGGAGGAAACCTGCGAGGGGGCGGTTCTGTCTCCACGTGCTGTGAGGTGACTCCCACCTGGGCACAACCCTGTCGGGAGGGGCAGGTAGAGAGCGTCCACGTGTCCTCTGTCAGCTGCAGTGTTGCTTCTCCAGTGGCTGCAAACCCCTTCAGAGCACCTGTCAGTCTGTGAACTCTCCCCTTTACCCTCTCCTCAAGTTTTCCTCACTCTTTCCATGACTCTTCTGCTCTCCCTAACGAAGATTTTCCAATGAGATATAAAGATGAGAAGGAAAGCAAAATGGAAGAGCCTTCTTTTCATTTGTTTGTTTGTTTGTTTTTCCAAACCCTAAGTCCTGGACACAGGCTACGTGCCATTTCTTCAAGTCTCCCTCACCATCTTGAATTTCGTCTTAGCCAAACTGGAAGCCACAAGCCATTCCCTGCATCCCAGCACTGTGTGATCTTCAGGCCACCGTATGCCTTGCTTGTACCATCCTGGCTCTGCAGTGGGCATTATGGGTAACCAGAGAATCCCAAGACATCGTCACAGCTGGGTCGGGAGACAAGGAAAAGCAGCTCTGAAGATTTTCCTTGTCAGGGTGATCTGATGTAACTGCAACATTCTGACATGTAGAAGCCCAGGCAATAAGTCTTATGCTTAAAAGTGAGAAAAGGGGAAATGCTTTCCTTAAAATGACTTCACTAATGTCCGTGAGACTAACTGAAATTCATGCTAACTGCAGATGTCAGTCTGCCCTCCTAGAGGCTGTACTCTTCTCTTGGGCTCACATCACTGCTGGTCCTGCTTTGCCCTTCTGGGCTGTAAGATCCCTCAGGATGCTCTTGGTAACAGCCCACCCCGGGATGATTTCCTGCGTTCTGAGAAGTTCACTGACATCCAGACAAAAATCTGTCCCAACTGTTCCCTGGTGCTTGAAATCCTTCTATCAAGAAGATGGAGGAACTTTATGCACAAATGCACCCAGGAGCAAAGTCCAATGGCTACAATTCATAGGGTAGGAATGACAGAAGAAAAGATCCCTGCAGACGCAGAATTTCTAGGGGGATCAGAGAACGCGGTGGAGATGAGAAGTGAGGGAGAAGGAGAGGCCAGGACCATTCAGAGACACTTCATCTAATGGCTAATGTGACCTGACCATCAGCTGGCCTCAGAGCACTGACTACTTCTCCCCTCTGCTTGGCTACCCAGAGTCCTGCCCTGGGAGAGACTGCCTTAACCATTTCCTCAGATTCTATTATCCCAGCAGCACTCCTGGCACCAAGCCCACTTCCACAGTAGGAAGGTCTTGAGAAAAAAGGGAAAGAAACTGAGCTGTCAGTCAATCTTTTTGGCATCGTTTGTCTGGTTTTTGTTCTCAGCTTAGTTTGGAATGAGTTTTATTTTCTCTTCTCTTTTTGGGCATAAGTCTCTCTCTCACCCAAAATGAAGTGTTCTGAAGCTCAGCCCAGCCTATTCTGAACTATAAAAGATTGATTAATTAACCTTTCATCCGCTGATTACTTTCAACCTTTTTGTTGGCACACTGGGGAAATGTATTAGTGGTTACTAATTAAAGGTATTGAATATACCTTTACACTTCTTCACATTCTTAGACTTCTGGAACTAAGTTGATTAAGAAGAAAAGGGGGAAGTTTCTGTTGAATTTATCCTTGAAAATGGCTAAAAGAGACTATAAATAAAGCCAGAAAAAGAGAAGCTGTGACCTTATTCTATAACCCATATTTGTAATTGAGTTTTGGGAGTTGAGGTCATTTTGTAAGTACAATAACAGCTAAGATCCACTGTGTGCTTTTCATGTGCAAGAAATTTAAAACAGCTTTACATGTACCATCTTATTTAACTCTCACAATTCTATGAGATAGATTTGAATTCCAATCCCATATTAAAGACAAGAAAATTAAAGCTTAGAAGTCAGGCAAATTGCTCAGGATCACAAAGTTAGTACACACCAGAGGAGGGACTTAATGTGGAGGATCTGTCCCCAAAGACAATGCATTTAACCCCAACAATGCTGATCTAACTGCATCACAGTGCAATCATTATTTTTGGAGTTGAAAGGACATAAAAAGTCCACTTGCAATTCCAGAATGCGTCATTTTTTTCTCACAATTCTTTTCTGCACTGGTTGTTTATTGATGAATAGCAAATTATCCCCAACATTCATTATCTCAACCCAGGAGCAGCTAGCTAAGCTGGATGGTCTGGCTCTGGGTCCTCCACAAGGTTCTGGTCAAGCTGGTGGCTGGCTCTTGAGACAGGCTGGGACCTGGGACCTGGGACCCTTTGCTGCAGTGTTCGCACCTGGACAAAACACAAAGCAGCAAAACACAAAGAAACTATATGGGACTAAAAATAACGGCATGTATGTGCAGCTGGGGCAAATTATGGACAACAAGGTACAAGAGGACCAAAAGCCCAGCTGCCACTTCTGAAGAGCCAGAAGAAAAGCAGGGTACTGCGCATGCCCCCTGCACACAGCACCACCTAAGGGGCGGGCAGACCACCTAAGCCACTCCTCCGGCCCGACCCCTGGACACACCCCTACCCTCACCACCATATAAGGAACAAGCTCACCCCCTCTTTGGGGAGTGAGCAAGCAAGAGAACCTGTTACTTATTTTTGCTCCCTCCTGATGCAGCAGGGGCCCCAGTAAAGCCTTGCCTGAATTTCTTCTCTGGCCTCTTATCAATTTCTATTGATGGGGGAAGGCCAAGAACCTTGGTCAGTAATAGACTGAAGGCTGGCTAGGGCTAGGGAACTTGCTTCTAAGCTCATTCCTGTGGTTGTTAAGAGCTCCTTGCTGACTGATGGCCAGAGACCTCAGTTCCTCACCACATGGCCCCGCCATGAGTAGCTTGAGTGTCCTCATGATATGGCAGCTGCACATGACCCATGATGGAAGTTCAAATCTTTTATAGCCTAATCTCAGGAGAAACATACCATCAACTCTGATATCCTCTGGGTCACACCGATCAGTCCTGGTACAATGTCGGAGGAGGGACTACACAAAAGTGTGAGTACAAGGAAGTGGGGATCCCCGGGGGCCGTCTTAGAAGTTGTCTACCATCCTTGCCTTTCTCTACTGTTCTCTCAGCACAGAATGCCCTTATCCATCTTGTCGGCCTGCCTTACTTCTACTCATCCTTAAAGACTGATTCAAATGTAATTTTTTCTGTAAAGAATCCCCTGGTTTTCGTCATCCTGATGATTATGAACACACTGACCACATTATACTGTGAATACTTGTTCACGGGGTATCTTTGGGATCTCCCAAAAAGCAGAGACCAGGCTTGCCCTCAGGGAATTTAATTTGGAAAGTGATCCCAAGGAACAGGAGTGGGGACTGGGAAGAATGAGAGGAGGCAAAGGCAATCCAAGAGGTAATCCGTTGAGCTGACCAACACCGTAGGCAGCTGGACTCCATCCACTGAGACTGTTACAGACCTGGGTTCTTGAACTCTTTAATCAATAGAAATTTACAAGAGGCCAAATGAGAAATTCAGGCAAGGCTTTACTGGGACTCAAGCTGCAAGCTGCAGCACGAGGGAGCAAAAACAAGTAACAGTTTCCCTTGCTCGCTCCCTGAGAGCTGGTCCCTTAAATGGGATGAGGGTGGGCTCGGGCCAGAAGGGTGGCTTAGGTAGTTTGCCCACCCGCTTGGTGATGTTGTGTGCAGGGATCATGCGGAGAACCCTGCTTTTGCTCCCGACAACTTTGATGCAGCAGTTGGGTTTTTGGTCTTTTTGTATCTTATTGTTCATTATTTGCCCCAACTGTGCATGCATGCAGTTATTTTTAGTCCCTTATAGTTTCTTTGTATTCTGTCACTGGAGGAGACATTTGTCCAGGTGCAAGCTCTGCAGCAAAGGGTCCCAGGTACCAGGTCCCAGCCTGTGTCAGGAACCTCTGAGGGACTGTGTAAAGAATAGTCTGCTTAAAAACAAAAAGAAGAGTAGTTACGCTCCAAGTCCTCTCCCCACAATGATCAAGGGTGAATTCAGAGAGTATTGGCAATGATGCAAAAAGCAAGAGATATGGGGCATAGCAAGTGCCCTTGGGGTACACTGGTATGCAACAGGTGTCCACAGCAGTGGCCAAACCAAAATGATGGGATGGGAGGAGGTAGTTGTCCAACATACATTAATTGTATCCCAATTAAGGCCAGGGGCAGTGCATCATTTATCTTTGAATCCTAGTGCACAGAACAGGGCCTAGCAGCTGGAAAACCTGTGCCAAATGATGCAATCATTCTGGAGACCCTTAATTTATTTAACAAATATGTACTGAGCATATACAAAGAAGTAGGCACCCTGCAAAATACTGGTAATCCTGTTGAATCGACTGACAAAATAATAACTAGTAATGCACAGGTACTGACCAACCAAAATGAACCCCAACCCTTCACAAGCAGTTGAGTTATCCTAGAATTCACTTTCTTTCAAACTTGGAACCAATTGAATAATGAGGCATAAACCAAAAATATTTACACCCATATCCAAATGATGGGCCTTTTGGGATTTGGGGAGTGGAGTATGGAGGAAACAGATGTCTTAGGGTGCCTTCAAGAGCGGAAAAAGGAGATTGGTCATTGAATACACACATGGAAGGAAAAGGCGTTTCCAGGTGAGAGGGAGGGTGGGAAGAAATAACGCGTATGAAAGCACAGATCGACCATTTCAAAATGAATGGAGCATTCCTTTACGCAGCTGAAAATGAGTCAGAAATACAAATAATAAAAAGTCTCAAGAATTATCAAACATCAAGATAGAGAAGTGCAAAGTACAAATAGCATGTAAAAATGGGATGTCATATTAAAGATATAAGACTTTATCCTAAGGAGTGAGTAAAAGGAAAGTTTTATGCCACTTTATCATTTGTGTGCCGAGCTTCTGGAAGGGCTGCTCAGAAAGGTTTATTGGTCAAATAAATGGATGGAGTTTAAACTTCTCATTTTAAAATGAACAAACTAAATCTTGTTCTTCTGTTTCAGATTAAGAAAATTGCAAGACACTGTCGCTCCCACCCTATCTAAGAAGGCAAAAATAAAAAGCTCTAAAATCATTTTTGTCAAACTCATTGGAGAGCTGAGGACATAAAGAAGCCTAAATGGGCTAAGATGTAGCAAGTAACCATCTTCCTGGGAGAGAAGAGAGTCAAGGCTGTTCATCCCCAGCAGAGGGTGGAGGAGGAGGGGCCTCTTTATTTAGCACAGGATGTGCACTGCAAGAAAAGCTCAGAGAAGTTGTATAGAAAAAGGAAAATATCAGATGGAAACTCAGATCACTGGTAAACATAAAACATTTTTTTAAATTATCATATTATATTATTTTTATTTATATTATATTATATAAAGAAATTATATTAAATTTCTTTAAAAGTATATTAATTAAGACAAAATAAAAGTATTCTGTAGGGATTATAAGCATATCATGGTAAGAATAAATGACTAGAGCATAGAGGGCAGGAGGGGAGTAAATTTAACTCTAATTCTTACAAGGACAGATGGACAGATGTGGCAACAGAAAAAAAAATATCAGACTATAGACATAAACCCACCACAACAATAATTATATTTAATTGAAATATGCAACAACAATGAAACGGGAATTGAAAGACAGTATCTGAGAGAACAAAAAGGAAGACCCAACTATTTACTGTCTAAAGAGATGCCTTTAAAAATAAAAACACAGCGCTTCCCTGGTGGCGCAGTGGTTGAGAGCCTGCCTGCCGAAGCAGGGGACACGGGTTCGTGCCCCGGCCCGGGAAGATCCCGCATGCCGCGGAGCGGCTGGGCCCGTGAGCCATGGCCGCTGAGCCTGCGCGTCCGGAGCCTGTGCTCCGCAACGGGAGAGGCCACAACAGTGAGAGGCCCGCGTACCGCAAAAAAAAATTAAAAAAATAAATAAAATAAAAATACAAATTGATTGGAAGTAAGAGGAGGGAAAAGGATCTAACATGCAAACAAAAGCTGGAGTTGCTGTATTCATATCAGACAATGTAAACGTCAAGACAGAAACTATTCTAAGAGATAAAGAAGGACATTTTATCATCATAAAAGGAGAAATGTACCTAGAACACAGAAACAATCCTAAATAAGGGAAACATTGAATCACAGAACCTCAAAACACATGAAGCAAAAACATAACATAAGGAAGAAATAGACAAAACGACAGTAATAGAGAGGTCAATGCTAGCTCAGTTATTGATAGAACCATCTAAGGGCAAATATTTGCAATGCACATAACTGATAAAGGACTTGTATCCAGAAGATGTAAAGAACTCTTACAACTCAATAAGACAAAAAAAAAAAAAAAATCCGGTGTAAAAAAGGGTCAAAAGACTTAAGCAGACACATGAAAGAAGATACAGTAATGGGCAATGAGAACAAGAAAAGATGCTCACTCCCATTACTAACCAGGGAAATGAAAATTAAAACCATGGTGAGATGCCATTTCACATCCACTGGAAGACCTAGAACTAAAAAGATTGGAAATGCCGTGTCGCCAAGCGCATGAAGGCACTGCAACTGTAACACAGTACATTGTTAACCAAATGTAAGAAGTTTTAACCAATTAGGAAAACAATTTGCCCTATAACCCAGGAATTCCCCTGCCAACTATTTAATAGGAGAAATGAAAACCAATGTTCACACAAAGTAGCTTTATTCACAATAGCCCAAATCTGGAATCAACCCAATTGTCTATCACCAGACAAATGGAGAAACAGATTGTAGTACATTGCGGTATATTCATACAATGAGATACTAGTCAGTAATAAAAAGAACAAACTATGTATGCTTACAATATGGATGAATCTTTAAGACATTATGTAGATCAAAAGAAGCCAGACACAAAGAGACTATACTATATGGAGCCCAAGAAAAAACAAAACTAAACTGTAGGGCTAGAACTCAGAAAATGGTTGCTTCTTGACTGGGGAGGTAGAATTTCTGGAAGGGGACATGAGGGGACTTGCTGGAGGGCTAGAAAATGCTCAATAGCTTATTCGGGGTGGAAATGACATTAGTTCACCATGTTCCTGATACGTGAGTGTCAGAGTTCATTAAATACAATAAGAATAGTAAGATCTGTTCATTATATTGTGCACAAATCATACCTCAGACACCTACCCCCCGAAAAAACCCTAAATCCAAGCAAAATTAAGGCCTTTACATTAACCAGATATTGCTGCAATAGTGCCCCGTACCAAACAACCCCAAGGCTCAGTGGCTTGCAACAGCAAACACTTGTTTATTGCCCACAAGCATGCAGGTTGGCTGGTCATCCTGCGGGACCTGTGTTATCTGGAGGTTCTAGCAGCCACCCAGGGCAAGTTCTTCTCATTGCTGACCAAAGCAGAACGGCAACGGGCAGTGAAAGCCCTTAGACCCTCAGCGTATAACTAGCATCCTGTCATGTCCGCCTTCCATTGGCCAAAGCCAGTCACCTGGCCAAGTCCAAAGCCAATAGGACAGGACGGATACTCCACCCCCATGACCCATGACAAGGGTGGAGAGGGGAGGAGAGAAGGGTGGACACATAGTACAATCTTACTGTCTCCAGGTAGTATAAGAGGAGTGACAAAAGCCAGGTCTCCCAACAACCAGCCCAGCACTTCTGCATCAGCCCACACTGTCTCCGCGTGGTCTGGAAGCCAAGAGACCACAGCTGTGTTCCAGAGGAAAGTTCCAGCACATCTTCACACTGACTGCCAGCAAAGAGGGATGAAACCGGAACCACAGTGTTGCACGCAGATCTGATAGAAAGCTCCAGTCTGGTTTCCCTGGTATTTGGGAATGTGCCTCCCCCCAGGGAGCCACAGAACTCTCCATCTGCACCAGGAGAAGAAACCTCTGTTAATGGAAAGAAATGCAATACAGCCATCTAATGGATCCTGACTGTTACTGGCCGGCTTCTGCTTCCTTGGGACCATCTGAAGTGGATGACAACACAAAGTTTGAGCAGAAGTGTCGTCAGACAGATGGGCACCTGCAGAGGTGGAGGTGGCAGGGGTACAGGAGCTGCCACTGGTGTTTGGATTTGCAGCAGCTGCTCTTTGACTTTTTGGGGAGCAGTATTTTTTTAACATCTTTATTGGAGTATAATTGCTTTACAATGGTGTGTTTGTTTCTGCTTTACAACAGTGAATCAGTTATACATATACATATGTTCCCATATCTCTTCCCTCTTGCATCTCCCTCCCTCCCACCCTCCCTATCCCACCCCTCTAGGGGGTCACAAAGCAGCGAGCTGATCTCCCTGTGCTATGCAGCTGCTTCCCACTAGCTATCCACCCTACATTTGGTAGCGTATATATGTCCATGCCACTCTCTCACTTTGTCACAGCTTACCCTTCCCCCTCCCCATATCCTCAAGTCCATGCTCTAGTAGGTCTGCATCTCCATTCCCGTCTTACCCCTAGGTTCTTCATGACTTTATTACCTGACTTGATCCCACCCCAGCATAAAGACTCACAGAGGAGATTAGACAAAACTCTGTTTCAGGAAAAGGAAAGAAACTAGGCCAATTTTCACCCACCTACATCTGGTGGACATCAGGCCTGGGGTGGCCATTTCTGCCGCATGTACTTAGATAAACCCAACTGGAAAGAAACTTCAGCCTCCCTGTTCTTTCCAGGCAAGTTAAACCATCTTCTCCCTGAGCACCCGTGGACACAGAGTCAGCACAGCAAGAGCCTCTGAGTTGAGTTCCTTTCCGCAAAACTGTGGTCTGACCCAGGCCAGTGATCTGAGCTTCCCCACACCCTCCTGACTGCAGCCATTTGTCCACACTCCAGTCAATTGAAGAAGTCATTTGATTCTGTCCACTCATCCAGCCAACAATGACTGCTCACCTGCTATGTGTTAGGAACTCTGCTCAGCCCTGGGGATAAAGCTGTGAATGAGAAAAATATGGTCTCTTCCTGCTCCGAGCTTATAAACAATAGACAATATAGACATTGACGAAGCAGGTTAAGTGTGATGAGAGGTAAGAAGCAGAATTGCAAGCGGGTCTTTAGAGCCTCAAGAACTGCAGGAAGGACTCCCATGTTATTCCAAGCTTGGTCGGATCCATTAAAGGGGCAGTGTTGCAGGACCATGTGTTTTGGCTGCAGTGTTTCTCCTTTAGCTGCAGCGCTTTTCCTGAATGCTTCAAATTCCACATCCTTCTGCGAGCTCTCTCCTGCTCTGTAGGGTTTCAAGCTGAAGAGCATTTGAATGCACTTACATTTTTACAAACCTAAGTGGGGAAGTTTATCTCTGGCCACACCGCATGCAGAATGAAACAGCTTTGGGGATCTTAGGGGCACGTGGCTGAGGCAACAATGACCCCAGAGACCACCTGCAGCCCCCTCTTACACTCCCACCTCTTTCAAGACAGAGCGGGATGTTGAGCAAGTTTCCAGTGGCTCTTGGCCATCTGTATGTCTTCTTTGGAGAAATGCCTACTGACGTCTTCTGCTCATTTTTTTATTGGTTTTTTTGTGGTTTTGATATTAAACTGCATGAGCTGTTTGTATATTTTGGAAATATATCCTTGTCCAGATGCTCAATATCATTAATTATTAGAGAAATCAAGACTACAATGAGGGATCACCTCAAACCAGTCAGAATGGCCATCATCAAAAAAAAGTCTATAAATAATAAATGCTGGAGAGGATGTGGAGAAAAAGGAACACTATTGGGGGAAATGTAAACTGCTGCAGCCACTATGGAGAACGGTATGGAAATTCCTTAAAAAATTAAAAATAGAGTTACCGGGCTTCCCTGGTGGCGCAGTGGTTGAGAGTCCGCCTGCTGATGCAGGGGACACGGGTTCGTGTCCCGGTCCGGGAAGATCCCACGTGCCGCGGAGCGGCTGGGCCCGTGAGCCATGGCCGCTGAGCCTGCGCGTCCGGAGCCTGTGCTCCGCAATGGGAGAGGCCACAACAGTGAGAGGCCCGTGTACTGCAAAAAAAAAAAAAAAAAAAAAAAAAAAATAGAGTTACCATACAATCCTGCAATCCCACTCCTGGGCATATATATGGAGAAAACTCTAATTCTCTAATTTGAAAAGATACATGCACCCCAGTGTTCACAGCAGCACTATTAACAATAGCCAGGACATGGAAGCAACCTAAGTGTCCATCAACAGATAAATGAATTAAGAAGATGTGGTATATATACACAATGGAATACTACTCAGCCATAAAAAAAGAATGAAATAATGCCATTTGCAGCAACATGGCTGGACCTAGGGATTATCATACTAAGTGAAGTAAGTTGGACAGAGAAAGACAGATATATGATATTACTTATATGTGGAATCCTGAAAAATGATACAAATGAACTTATTTACAAAACAGAAGTAGACTCACAGACAGAAAACAAACTTATGGTTACCAAAGGGGAAAGGGGGGGGAGATAAATTAGGAGTTTGGGATTAACATACACACACTACTATATATAAAATAGATAAATAACAAGGACCTACTGTATAGCACAGGGAACCATATTCAATATCTTGTAATAGCATATAATAGAAAAGGATCTGAAAAATAATGTATATGTGTGTGTATATACATATATATATTACTGAATCATTTTGCTGTTCACCTGAAACTAACACAACATTATAAACTAACTATATTTCAATTAAAAAAATAAGTTTGTAAAAAGAGAAAGACTGGGGAGGGAAAGTCCTTGCCTTGTGATAAAGCACCTCTTCTGCACAGCCATTCATTAGCCATGCATTTCCAAGGCGTTTCTGAAAACCACCAGGGCAGATGGTGTGGGGACTCCTGGGTAACACTCAGGCTCTGCACCCAGCCGCTGCGTGGAGTTAGAAAAGGGACTCAAACCCTCATCTCCTTTTTCATTTTACATCAGTCGAATGAATAGGGCAAACCTAAAAGTCCAGGTCTAGCTGACGTTCATAAGGTATCATGGGGGCCCAAGCAATGAGAAAAATAAAATTAAAATGTAATTCCTATAGAAAATGTAACTGGAAAAATACCTTCTAGTTTCAATTATTTATTCCTCGGAAGTCTTTTCCATGTAATAGCTTAGAGCCAGGACCTCAAAAAAAGGTCAGCAGTGTTGTTTGCTATTATTTTTTTTTGGAGGGGGAGATGGGGATTTTTTCTCCGACCCAGAATGTTATATTTAGAAGAAACTGTCATTAGCAAAAAAATGGCATTTGGGTAGCACAGCTTTCTGTTGATAAACAAACACACAGCTTAGGTATGTTTTTAGTTCCCTAAATACAAATAAAATTGTCCCAACCAGGTCTGGAGAGTGGTGTATGGTGCCGTGTGCAGGAGAGAGATGGGACATGTGGTATGGGAGACTCCAAGGGGTTTAGGAGCCTGACACAGGAAGGAATGGAATGGATTTAGATTTCCTTTCATTTCTTCTGACTGTGTGGTAACTCCCGCAAGAGAGGGCATTCTTATAATCGGTTCCCAGAGTAGCCCAGCATGAGAGCGTTGCCCTGCAGCTGAAACTCAGCCACTCTGGAAACACCAGGCCTTGGGGACACCCATCATATCACCAAGACGGTGTCAGCATTTTCCTTGGGCTAGAGGCGGAAGCTGCACCAAAGTGCAGGACAGACAGGTCAGGGCCTGGGGGACCCCGGCTCCCCTGCCTGCCCTCAGCACTCTACATGTCAGCAGCGTGGAAGAAGCATAAGAGGAGATGATGTCTGCCAAGGGTTGACTCGAAATTAATCACAGTCCCCTTCTCTTGGACTTAGATTTCAGGCCAGCCTCACCTCTTGGCTTATATTAAGATTCACTCCGATGTCAGAGAAGATAAATGTGAGCGCACACACAGGGCTACACACACACACAGACACACACACACACACATCCACACACGTGCACACACACGTTTCCACCATTAACTACATTCTCCTCCTCCCTTCTTTCTTCCAGCAAATATTTGGGGAACTCCTGCTGTATGCCAGGCACTTGATCTGAGAGTCAAGTTGTTAATTTGGAGCTGGTGGTTGAAGTGGGTGCAGACAGGCTCTCAGCGGGAAGCGACTTGGACCCATGTGGGAACCAGTGGGAGAATCCTATGGGCTCTTTAGTGGGTCTCATCATTCCAAAGCTCTGGGATCAAAGACTCAGAGCCTTTTATTTTCCCTCTTCTGACTTTATTTTTAAACCAAGTAGAGAGCGGGGAGGATAATGTATTCTATTTAAAAAGGGAGAAAATGTTTTCTATAGAACATACTTGTCCTTTCATGACTGGTCATTGTCTACGTTCCCTTTCCTAATAGTCCCTCCCTGCCCTCGGAAAAAGGCTGGCTGGCCTGAGATCTTACCCTGTGCGGTAAGATAATGGTCCCTCAAAGACGCCTACATCCTAATCCCTTGAACCTGTGAATACATTACCTTCCATAGGTGGATAGAGACTTTGCAGATGTGATGAAGGTAAGGACCTTGAGATGGAAGATTCTCCTGGATTATCCTGGTGGGACCAACGTGTTGACAAAAAAATGCACAGCGTGAGAATTGCGAGTTAAGTTTTATTGGGGGCAAAATGAGGACTGCAGCCCCGGAGACAGCGTTTCAGATAACTCTGAAAAACTGCTCCGAAGAGGCGAGGGGAGGAGCCAGGATATACAGGAGTTTTGCAACAAAGGGCAGGTAGTCGGGAACGTCAAAAGATCATTGTTAATTAAAGAAAACCAGACATCTCCAGTTAAGGACTTAGCTCATGGGAAGATGCAAGAGTCTGGGCTCACTGAAAGCATTCCTTTGATATGCACCTCAGCTATCTGGGGCCTGTATCCTGTATTTTCACATCCTGTGTTTCTTCAGGGCTCACAGCAGGGAGTGGCTGCAGTCTGACAGCTGCTCGATGGCAGGTATTCTTTTCAGCCCTGAGTTTCCTCAGGGCTCACCGGCACCCTCATCGTTGATGACTGTGACATCTTTTGTTTATTGATATGGCAGGAAATATTCCATTTATAAATATTCCATTTATCAAACGTAATCACTAAGGTCCTTATACGAGGGAAGAAAGAGTGTTGGAGTCAGAGTAACAGAAGACCATATGGCAACGGAAGTAGAGAGATGCAGAGTCAGAGGGAGATGATGTTACTCTGCTGGCTTTGAAGGTGGAGAATGGGGCCTCGAGTCAAGGAATGTAAGCATCCTCTAGAAGCTGGAGAAGGCACGGACATAGATTCTCCCCTGAAGCCTCCAAAAGGAATGCAGCCCATCATCACCTTGATTTTAGACCTCTGATCTCCAGTATATAGATTTGTATTTTTGGCCACTAAGTTTGTGGTAATCCGGAAATTCAAAGGAAATTAATACACCATGTTAGTGCAAAACTGCTTGGCTTGCAGCTGTCAGATTCTGCTTTCATTTCCCGAGACCACTCCTCTCCTCCCTGTGGCATTCCAGAAGTGCCTAGGGATGGACTCCCACCACCTCCCTCCACAGCTATCAAGCGATCACTGAAGAGAGCAGGTGGACATCAATCCCAGCCCCCTTTGCCCTTAGGTGGGATGCTCTGCGGTACGGGTTCCACATATGTTTCCGAGTTCCCCTGTGGGATGAAGCCCCAAGTGCCCAGTATGTTAGCAGGCTTATTCAGGCACCTGACTGCCTTCCCTTCTCTGTCCCACTTTCCTACTGCCCTCTAGGTGCCTCCTGGGATCACCTGCCAAATATACTACTTGTACTTGAATCCTTGCCTCATGGTCTGCTTTCCAAGGAATTCAAACCAAGATGAAGTGTGATGACAGCCCTGCTTTTCTGAGCTAGAATCACTCCCTTGAGTCAGGTGACTCCAGCCAGATCCACCAGGCAGTTGCAGCCTGGAGCATGAACCTTAAACAGAGAGACAAAGGGCCTTAAACCAAGGAGCACTTGATTCTGGGCAGCCTGGTGACCTCACTGCTCCTGCCAGCATCTCACAGGCTCCACCTGCCTTGGGTTCCATGAGCCCCTGAGAGCCTTCCAAAGAATCACTTCCTCTTAAATTAGCCAAAGTTGGTTACATCAAAGAAGCTTGACAGATAGAGAGTCAGAGAGGAGTGAAGGGAGTAGGTACATTCTTTGAAAAACAGGAAGGAACGATGCCCGGAAAATAAAACAGCAAAGAAGCAGACTTGACACCTGGGAGCCTTAGTTAAACATGAACTTTCCGTGGTTTTCAAATAGAAGACTCCAGGGCATCCATTTCCTTCTTTCTCTTCCAGTTTCAGCCCCTCCCTCAGGACAGGCAGCTTCTATGTATGGCCATAGGATTATGCTAAGAGGGTTAACTAAACTGGAATGTGGCCATTTTGAAGCTGGGAGAATTCTTTCATGAGCAGAAAAGGAGGAGACCAGGAGACCTGCGCTTGGAGGTAATGCTTAGAGGTGCCAGGGACCCCTCTGCTGTTGTTCTGGGTAGACACATGATGAGCTGAGTCCAGCATACAGAGAGCTTGATCCTTGACATCAGAAAAATAGTAAGAGAGAGAAGCACAGCCAAGAAGTTTGTAGTCCACCCTTTCAGTGGTTTAAGGACAATAGAATATGTTGATATAGTGAGAATGACACTTAGATTCCATAAATCGGTGACTAGTTCTAACTCTGCCACTAACTGTGTAACCGTGGGCAAGAAATTTCACTTCCTTTGGTCTGCATTTCCTTCAATTATTAAATGAGAGAATTGGACAATGTGATCACACTCTGACCTCATAGCTATAAAGGAGCATCATTCTTGGATGATCTGGTACCAGCCAACTTATCATGGCCAACTATCATGGCCATGAAGTTGAGTAGATGTATTTCCCCCTGGCCCACATGGCTGTCTCATCATAGACAGCCTCCAGCAACCTAGGAGTTTGAACATGGGAATCCAGATTGTTTTCTTTTAACATAAAATAGAGGCCAGAAAAATAAGGATACGGCTCTAAGCTTAATTTCATGTGCAAGTAACAGGTAGACCAGTGTTGTAGGTGAATGCATTGGCTTTAAAAGGGAAAAAAGTCAAAAGAACATCTAATTCCTCTTAAGGCACAAAATAAAAATATCTCTGTTCCTTTCAGAATGCAGGGGCATTTAATTCCTTAAAGCTGCTTTAAAAGAAATATGTTCATTTTGGGGATACTTAGGCTTACAGTTTTCCATAAAACTGCTACTTCTAAGGACTCTAGCTAAAACCGCTAATCTGTTGAACCGATTCATTTAGCAAACATTTTGAGCACTTGTTATACACCAGACACAGTTCAGCAATGGAAGTACAAAGCCCTATAACACGTATTCCCTTTTATGTAAAAACTCATCTTTATTCATTTAGTCCACAACTGTTCTGGGCACCTATTCTGTGCTAGAAACCATCACTGGAGAAACAAGAGTGAACCAGACAGTCTCAGCTTTCATGCAGCTCCCAGGCCAGTTGTGGAGAAGGTCAACAAAAATGGGCTACTCTGATACTGTGCAGAGATATATTTACATACGGAGGGAATTGACCATAAGGAGTGGTTGATGCCAGGAGGGGTCAGAAAAGACCCCAGAGGTGCTGAATCTTCAACAAAGGAACCAGATAGATGGGGAGTTGGTTGGTGGAAGATTGGTGAGGAGAATTCTAGGTAAGGAATGTGAAAAGGAAATCTGTTTCCTTGTTAAGGTTTACAAAGACCAAACTTGTCAGAAACATGAAAAAAGGAAGACTCTGTCTGCCTAAAGTGTCTCACTTTCCTTTCTCTCCCGTGGAGGTAAAAAACATTCAAACAGCCCCCAAGGGGATGAGAAAACTCAATTTACAAACATGAAATGTTGGGTGGTCAGCTCTCTTCTACACTAAGAAGGAGGCAAGAACTATACTCTGGGACTTTGGACTCTCTGGGGTCTGTGTTTAAACTCAGCTCAGCCACTTTCTAGTTCCAGGACTTTGGGCCAACTACTTAAACTCATCTGTAAAGTGAGGTAAATAAGAAAATTCTCATGATGAATTGGGAGATTGGGATTGACATATATACACTAATATGTATTAAATGGATAACTAATAAGAAACTGCTGTATAAAAAAATAAATACAATAAAATTCAAAAATTAAAAAAGAAAATTCTCCCAAAATTGTTGGGAAAATTAAATGAGAAAATGACTATAAAAACACTACTAATTAATCAATAAATACTACAATTCTTTAAAATTTTCTTTTGATCTCTCATAATGAATAACTTCTTGGTACCAAAGACAAATCTTCGTAGGTATTAAATGTGTTGAGCAACAATATCTGTATTGCACGGGGTGATTCTTTACACCAGCATGTTGAATATGGAGCCAGATTTATTTATTCAAAATATGTAAACATCCCTTTGTAAAACAGATCCTAGTCTAAGTTCCTGGGTAACTTTATTTTTATCTTATTTAAAGTGTCCCCCAAATGAGGAATACTGATGTCAATTTCTCCTGTCCAAGTGGTAGTACTTGTAAGCAGACATTCTTTGTTTACAAATCCCACTTGTCTTATGAAGTCCTGGCACAGTTCAAAAGGTGATTCTGTATGACTGTGTGTGATTTTAGACTTGATGGAGTAATTCATGTACTTGATTTTTTAACTCGTCATATATCACTAGCTGTGTGACATCAAGCAAGTTACCTCACCTCTCTGTGCTTCCTTTTACGCATATTTTAACATTGAGATTATAGGGTTGCTTTGACAATTAAGTAAGATTATTCATGCAATGCATGAATAAAGACAGTGCCTGAAACATACCAAGTTCATGATAAAAGTTAGATAATATTATTATCACAAAAATTTTTATATACTCAACCAAAATGGGTTGTAAAATAATGGTAAAGACCATGTTTATTGACAGTGAAACTTTCTATATTGGGTATTGATTGTTACATAACTTGCTGCCCCAAATCCAAACAAAAATAATCATTGATTATTATTGTTATTAATCCTCCCTAATTTATGGCAAGGATCGCACACCCAAATTATTTGGGGAAAATGCTCTTTTTTAGGATTTGTTTTCATGGACAAAATCACTTAAGGGTCGTCCAAAATGGTAGATTTGTTCAAGTAATAGATATTTGATTAGGGCACATTTTTGAATTGACAAATGAATATGAATATGTTGGATGCTGAAAATTCATACCTTGGGGGGAAAAATAATTGAAACTCAACTGTGAAAAGGTCATGAGGTGCAGGCTGCCCTACACCCTTCAACTCATCCATGACTAGAAACAAATTGCTTTCTCTCAGCCCTTCTCTACTTGAGTGGCTTCCAAACTCACGCAAGCAGTGGAATCCTTTTTTCAAATAAAAGTTGACATGGAGCTCCAAATACCAAAAAGGCTCAAGCAGGGTGGCCCTTGGGAAGCAGGTAAGGACGGACGAGCCTGCAGGTACCTCCAACTCTTCCCCTGCTATGACGTCCCTGGGAGTCCCTCAGATGTGTCCTGTGTGTGTCGTGGGACACAGTTTGAGTGTCTGCACAAACACACAAATGTAGGCTGTGTGGAGGGAAATATATTAAGGAGTTTGCTTTACACTTCTTTTCTCAAACCTATTTTTGGAAAAATAACAATACATCTTTCCCAAGATAAAAAACATTAGTGGCTGATAGGAAGAAAAAGAGTCTTTGAATTTTAAAAGTATATGTGAATTTTAAAGGGAATCAGACTTTGCTAATATCCTCAAAAACCAACATCTTTGGTCAAAGCAAAACCCATGCTGATAAGTATATTTGCATATCCATAATGACCTTTCAAGACAGATGTAGTAATCATCCTCTCTATTGTGGACACTAACTTGTGTTAAGCCTTTATCCGTTAGGTAAGTGCGTTGGTGGGCAAATCTGTAGTCACTGAAGTTTGAAAGAGAAGTCTTAATGCTGCAACTTCACTTTTGCATTAGGTTAAGAAGATGAAAGTGAAGGAGATCAGGGATGAGTCAAAGATAGACACTAGTTAGAGTCACTAGAAGACACTGATCAAATGAGACCCACAGAGTAACTAATTCAGACCCCTCTTGACTCTGAGCCCCCAACCTGGAGACTGAGCCATGCTCATTCCTGAATCCCGAGGAATTGGTACAGGGTGGATGCATTTCTTGTGAGATCAGCATTCCTAACTTTCTTCATTCAGAATTCACATGAGAATGACCCTGACACTAGGCAGCTGAAGCTTCCTCTCAAGGTGTCACAGTGTGGCAATCACTTTGTTCATATTTTTAATGAATTATATGAATGAAGAATGCTTCACTTTTGGTAGAAGAAAGAGGTATCACTCTTGTTATCTGTAAATAATTCATCAACCTGGAGGACAATTCTTAGTCTACTGACCAACTATCATGTGTGAACTTAAAGGAAAGATTTAAAATACTGGACAAGGGGAGTGCTAGTGTCAGAGTCCTGGGGAGCTGGGCTCAAATTTCAGCTCTGTCACTCACTCTGTGTCCCGCCATAGACCCCAGCAAGACACCTAAATGGCTCTGAGTCTGTTTCCTCACCTGTAGAATTTAAGGCTGAGAGATTATCTATCTCATTGGTTTATGAAGATGTTATGAAGAACAAAATTAAACATACATAAAACTCTTGCACAGAGCCCAGAACATATTAGGAGTTCAAAAAATTGTACCTATCATGACTAATAAGAATAAACATTTTTTTTTCCTGTAACCAGCAGTGGGAAGAAATTGCTAAGAGTGAGAGACAGGACCAAGACAGGCCAAGTAAAACAGGGCAAAAGGCTGAGATCCTTTAGAGGAGATTCTTCCTCATCCAAGATATCCCTCAGAATATGGTCCTACATGATTCCATGGCCATGGTGGATATAAGCCATGTGTGTGGCTACACAGAACATTTTGAGTAGACTTTCTGTGTTTGGAGAATTTCCTAAACTATAAGTCTGCCTCCCTCAGGTAGAAGCCAGAATTCATGTATTTACTCTTCCAGACTCCCTTATAACTAAGACACAGACATGTGACCTCAACTCCACCAATCACATATTCCCAACTTGGATTTGGAAGAGAAAGTAGGTGCCATGTGGAACCCATTTTCTGTTGAGGGTGACTGAGTATAGCAGAGAGAACTCCTCTTTCAGATGGAACAGTGGCTGAGGTCATGGGAATAGCACCTGGCCCAGAGCACCTGTGGTGAAACCTACAGAGCTGATGCCTGATGGTGGCAGCACCTGGGTCTCCCCTAGAGTGTTCAGTGGTACCATTCAGGCATCATTCCTGCTGCATAGTCTCCATACCTAATTCTCTTGCCCTCTATCATTCTATGAGCTATCTAATAAATTGGAAGAAGTTTATTTTATTACTTAACTAGGAGAGTGGATTCTGTTATTTGCAACAAAGAATATTGCCATATTGTCTGCCCTCAAGACCAACATGGCATCACAGACCGAAAATGTGCACTCAGTAAATACTTGTGAGGTAAAAGAACGCTCATGAAAATAAATCAACAAAAGAAAAAAGTTCCCTGTGTTCAGAAAATTGGGGCTTAAAATTTATGACACATTATAAAAAGTTTTCCATTTTAGAAAATGGTTAATACAAAATTTTAGGAAGGAAAAGAATAAATGCCAGTCATGACAGACTTGGTGCTTTGCATTTAACGTACATTATCTCATCAAATTGACTTCAGTAAATGGAATTTTATGAATCAAGTACCACCTAATCATTGATCTCAGTCATGACACACACATTAAGTGCCACCTTCCTAAACTGGAAGGCATCAGCAACCATCTGTAGCCTCACTCTAATTCACAAGATAATTGTGTGTGGGGGTTAGGGGGTGGAAAGACTTTTGCATTTTCTATAAGCACAAGAGAACAAAATAATTAATTTACTGTTGTCCATTAATTACTGTTGTTTAAAAACAACCATTCATTCATTTATCCACTATTTTTATTCAAAAAATATTTATTTATTCAGGGACAACCATGTACCTGATACTATGCTAAGTGCCAGAAATAATTGACAGTTAATAGTATATCATTTCCTGTTGGTTTGATTAAATATAACCCTTTAAATGTTCTCTCTGAAACTGCTTAATGGACATCAACCTGGGTGTCAACTAAAACTTCCTAGCTCCTTGAGATCTCAATAACATTGACTCAACCAGGAGGCAGGGAGCCAGCCCAACTCCCAGGGCAAGGGGGAGCCTGCTTGTGTCTGTCTCTTGTGGGTTTTTTCCTCTTTTTTCTTTTCTTTTTTTTGCCACATTGGCAGAAATGTGTCCTACCCTGTCCTGTATGTTTGAGCTGTTTCACTAGCAGTTGAGGTTGGTTGGACAGCTTTGAGTCAGGTTGTACTTGGCTCCATTGTTAATTGAAAAGCTGTTTCAATAAAATATTCTTTTCTACAAAAAAAAAAAGTATGGAGTTTTGTATGCTCTGGAAAGTTCCATGCTTTGTATGCTCTGGAAAGTTCTTTGCATGCTCTGGAAAGTTCCAAATCCCCTCCTCCTAAAAATCTGTAGACGTCCGAGGTTATGTTTTTCTAGTTCCTTCTGGCCACTACTTCCAGCCTCCCATGAATTAGATACCATCCATTATACACCTTGTGACTTTTTTTTAAAAGCCAAGTATAAATTCATTTTCTTTCCCTGATCCCCAACTCTACTGCCAAAGAATCCTATTTACACCAGACCTTTATGTGTATAGCAGACTTGGAGGGACAGACGTTAATATCACAGCAATGCAAACAACTTCACAATGAATATTTGCCATCTGAGCTCAGAAGTCCTTCTGCTCCCTTTCAGTGTGGCTCAGCCAACGCATCATCTCTACTGCTATACCTGTTCTTCTTGTCTCTGCATCCCCTAATTCATGTGTATTCCTTTGAATATATAACAAACTAGTTAAGAAATGCAGCTTTGGAGCCGGGCCTCTGGGGTGTGGACCCAGCCCTACACTTTACAATCCATGTGATCTTGGCCAAGTTACTTCACCTCTGTGGACGACAATTTACTCATCCATAAAATGAGGATCACCCAGTTCGCAGCGTTGTTGTAAGAGTTAATGAGTTAATATACATAGGTAGCCCCTAGCATGTAATGAATGTGTACAGGTGTTATTATACAGAACAGTGCAATTACCCTTTCTCTTTGTCCCATCACCTGGACCAACCCATGTCTCATATTCTGGCCTGAAGAATGTTTGAAACAAATTTTTCTTCCCTATGAGGAATTCTATTTCTATTGGTTAAGATAATATTTGTTACTGGCCTGAGAGTAGAGGTTGACTTAGCAATACAGCATGAGAGTTAATTAAGCACCTGGTTTTGAAGACAGATGGTCTGGATGGAAGCTGGTACCACTTCTTATAATCTTTTCTTTTAAGAGAAAATTTATTTATATATTTATAATTAATTTTTATTGGAGTATAATTGCTTTACAATGTTGTTAGTTTCTACTGTACAGCAAAGTGAATCAGCTGCACGTATACATATATCCTCTCTTTTTTGGATTTACTTCTCATTTAGGTCACCACAGAGCACTGAGTAGAGTTCCCGGAGCTATACAGTAGCTTCTCATTAGTTATCTATTTTATACACGGTATCAATAGTGTATATATGTCAATCCCAATCTCCCAATTCATCCCACCCCCCACCCTGTTTCCCCCCTTGGTCGATACATTTGTTCTCTACATCTGTGTCTCTATTTCTGTTTTGCAAATAAGATCATCTATACCACTTTTCTAGATCCATGTATATGCATTAATATAAGATGCTCAATATCACTAATTATTAGAGAAATGCAAATCAAAACTACAATGAGGTGTCACCTCACACCAGTCAGAATGGCCATCAACAAAAAAATCTACAAACAATAAATGCTGGAGACAGTGTGGAGAAAACAGAACCCTCCTACACTGTTGGTGGGAATGTAAACTGATACAGCCACTATGGAGAACAGTATGGATGTTCCTTAAAAAACTAAAAATAAAACTGGCATATGACCCAGCAATCCCACTATTGGGCATATACCCAGAGAAAACCATAATTCAAAAAGACATATGCACCCCAATATTCATTGCAGCACTATTTACCATAGCCAGGACATGGAAGCAACCTAAATGTCCATCAACAGAGGAATGGATAGAGAAGATGTAGTATATATATACAATAGACTATTACTCAGCCATAAAAAGGAATGAAACTGGATCATTTGTAGAGATGTGGATGGACCTAGAGATTGTCATACAGAGTGAAGTAAGTCAAAAAGAGAAAAACAAATATCGTATCTTATGATCTTTTATCCTCCTCTTGTGCACCTTATCACTCCCAGTGCCTCAGTTCCTTCATCTATATAATGGGCTAATAATACTACCTACTTCATAGGGATGTTGTGAGGATTAAATAAGTTAACATTTTGAGAAAGTAATAATTAGCTTGGACTAAGAAAGAAAAAAAATCTGCCTGGCCTTTCATCAGGCTTAAAAAACAGACAAGAAAAAACCAGCTGCAAAGTTCATAACAAACAATATCCCTCCCAAGGACACACTACAGTAGTAAAGTGTCATAAAATACTCCTCGTTGGGTGACAACTGCTTTCTCACTTACTGAGAAACTTCGTTCTCTAAAATCATAGACTATTAGAAACACTGCTGTTTGAATCAGATGGTATGAATTAAACATCCTATTTTCTGTGTTTGTTTGGTTTGGTTTTGGTGCTTTTTTAAAAAAAACCCTTCTGAAGGTCAGAAGCCCAGATAGGCTCAATTGGTTCCTTTGCTAAGGGTCTTACAACACTGAAATCAGAGTGTTGTCAGGGCTGAGCCCCCTACTAAGGCTCTGGGGAAGAGTGTCTCTGAGCTCATCCAGGTTACTAGCTGAATTTGGCTCCTTGAGGTTGCAGGACTAAGGTTTCCTTGCTGGCAGTCAGCCAGTCTGGTCTCTGCTCTGGAGGCTCCCCACAAAAGTATTCTACCTCTTACCTAGAGAATCTTCATCACTTTGATACAGGAAAACAGCCTGGACTTAAAGTTCATGTGTGGGCCTTCAAATAAAGGGGCTTCTGGCCACCACACCTGCCTTAACTTTACTGTTTCAAAGTGAAAGGACACTGGGTCTGTTTGGTGTGCAAACCTAATGCTGACCCCTCACACACAGCCTGCTTTGCTTTGAGCCCATCAAGATGCTGCTTCAGTTATGCCTAAACTCCACTCTTCTCCAAAATCCTATAATATCTGCACGTTTTCCTTCCTTTCACACCACACTTCCTCCAGCGTGTGCTCCTTCTTGCTGCAATGAAATGATAATCTGACTTAATAGAACTAGAGGCTCATCCCGGGTGGTTTTCGACTGATTGGGCTAGAACAGCTTAAAGTGCTTAAAAGAGAGCCTGGCACATAACAATACTTGATTTAATCTTGTCTGTAATAACAGAAATAATGATCATGATGATTATTATATCATAAACTCTATGGGTAAATGCAAATAAAAGGGCAATGATGCAGTGCCAAAGATAGAAGCTGTGAAGAAGCCGATTGGAAAAAAAACAAACAAACCACCATGCACTGTGTCTGCAGAAATCTCTGTGACTGCAGGGATTTTCCAAAGGCAAATTTCCACTTCAGAAACCTCACTTGCTGTCATGAGGCAGCACCCTTGGTGCTGGCAGAATCTGTTCAATCATCTGAAATACTTCTTCAGCATGAAGCCTGGTTCCAAGTTTACCTCTCTGGAACTATGAGTTAGGACAATTAAGCCACAACATGTTAAGACTTTAAAATTGTTTTGAAATCAGCCCTATGACTGATGCTAAGTGGAAAAGTAAGTTGATCTTGGAAATGTTGCTCACTTTTTCCTACTAAAAATGTCAAATGCTTATATTTTTAATAATAATCATGGTAATCCTGGCATAATGTGAAAGGTTTGAGGGGATCTTTTCGAAACATGCCAGGCACCAATTTGAGGTTCAAGGAGGACCTATTGAGGGTAAAGAATGTCAAGTATCAAAAAGAGGTCCTGAGAGCATCTCAGTCTTTTGGCTCACCTAGGCACCATCTCTCATTTGAGTAATTAATATTCATAAAAATAGATTCAAAAGACCTCCATCAAACACTCAATTTGAAAGAGTTGAGTCAGCATCTAGCAACGTCTGGCACATAATCGACTCTCAACAAATATCTGTTGAATAAACACATGGGCTCTGATGTGAGCTTCAGACAGAATACAACCCTCTAGAAATGTAAACAGGAGAGAAAATGCTGACATGGGCATGATAAAGGGCATACAGACAGTAGCGTAACAATAGTTCAGGTATAAATAGACAAAGCCTACCCTAGGACCACAGGAACAAAAAAGTTTGTAAAGTTCAGGATAGACAGAGCAATTCAGCTCACTGATTTGCAAAGTTCATCAGCCTTCTTTAAGTCTATGAGTGTTCACTGTGTCCTCTGGAGACAAGAACTTCCAGTGTATGGTTTCCTTCCAACCTCAGCAGAGACTCAAGCTCTATCCAGACTTCTTTGTATGAACACACCTGATATTCAATTCACAACGTCTTACTAAGTTAAGAAACAACTATTATTCACAGAAAATAGATAAATGCTTGGTTCATTAATTATATTATTTGTTCTTTTCTGTTGCTATTTGTTAATTTATTTGGGGAGGGGGGTAATATTTAGGATACATCAAAAGACATAAAGAACAATACAGGGAACACCCAGTGTAAGAAATAAAACAACCATCCAATCGAAATTTCATCTCTGATTACAGACCCCTCTCTCCCCATCAGAGGAATCAACAATCCTGAATTTGGTGATTTTTATTTCCAGATCTTCCTTAAGCATTTTAAAGATTTGCAATTATCCCTGACAAAGGATATACAGTATTGCTTGCATATTGTAGCCTGAATATAACTGGTATCATACTTTATTTTTCTGAAGTTTTAAATAATCGATGATATTGTTGTGGCACAGGGCAGGCCACCCCTAAATGTGCTTCAATGGCATATTGATTATTACGAATTAAAGTTAGTTAAGAAATGGCCAATGCAAAAGCGACGCTTTGAATCTCCTGTTTCCCTGAAAACAGGGAATAAATCTCCCAGTGAAAGGTGCCCTTTCTGTACCAGGAGGTAGAAAGACATCCTTGCCCCCAGAGATGGGGAATTCAGGGCTGAGAAGCCTATAGAAACAAACTTTGTTACTTCTTTACTAATTTACTACCCAAGTCCAAACTTTAAGTTCCTTACTAATTAAACACTCAAGTCTAAATTTCTTTGTCCTGTCACTTCCTCTCAAATTTATTCTTTGTCTAAAATATATGAAAGCTGCCTGCTTTGGCCAATTCCTATGTCCAATTCATATGAGATCTCTGTCTGCAGGAATTAAATTTTTTTTCTCCTGTTAATCTGTTTTGTATCAATTTTATTATTAGTCTACCTACAAGAACACAAGAGGAGTAGAAGGGGAAATTCCTCCCCTGACAATGTATTTCTGAGATTCATACCTGTTGATCCAAGTACTGTCTATATAGTATCCCATTATGCGAATACACTACAATTAACGTATCCATTACTTTTTTGATGAATAGGTTGTTTCAAAAGTTTTTGCTATTGTAAACAATGATGTTCTGGGTCTCTTTGGGGATATGTACAAGTTTTCTATGAGGCAGAGTTAACTAGAATAATAGAGATACTATTATCATTACTATAACTACTACTATTAATGATATTAAGAGCTAAATTTTATTAGTTTGTTTTTATAGTTACTAATTCATTAACTGCTAAGAATTCTGTGAAGGAGATACATTATTAACTCCATTCACCAATTAAGAAGACATTGGAGGGGAATCAAGGAGTTATAGAATGCAAATTTTCTACCTTATAAAATATTACCATATTGTAAAAAAAATTTTACCAAATTATTAAAATTTATATTGCTTATAGGCATATATAAAAGTTCCTGTTCCTCCACATTGTCATCAAAACTTGGCACTGTCAGATTTAAAATTTGTCTTCCAATATGTATATAAAGATTGGTAAGTAAAGACTATACTCATTGAAATATAGACTGTTTGAAATATAGATCAAGAAAGATTGAGAGATAGAGACAGAGAGAGAGAAATCAGAGTAAAGATGAATCTATTTAAGGAACCAGGAAAGGCAGTCAGATAAGTTAGAGGCTGAAAACTCAGTAAAATCAACCTAACTGAAGCATTAAGCCTAATTGATAGTCTTGCACACACCCTTCCAAGCAAGAGTCGTCATGTGCTAATTCTTCTTTTACCCAGTACTCATTTGGCTGTAAAAGACTACAGGGGGAGATCTGAATTAGAGATCAGAGAATGGAAAATTCCTTTATCTCTAACTCTCAAGTCTTCCCTACTTTTAACATTATGACTTTTTAATAAATGTTGTATCCCTAAGCACCTCTGCTTTCTCCTTCTTGTTATGAATAATTTATACAGCACAGAGCAAATCAATAACACCCTTTTTAACCTAAAGTTATCACTTTTCAGCATTCATTCATTTTCTTTTGTCTTCTCTAGGAGGAAGAAATGTTTATTATGTATGCTTGATCGATGGGAAAACACACCCAAACTATGAAAGTCTTTAGTGCAAATCAGACTATCCTCTGCCCTCAAACCCCTCCCCCGCAAAAAACCACAACTTTACCAGACCACAGGAGACACCAATTTTCACTAGTTCATTAGCATTAACCCTTTAAGTCCACAGGGACATGAAAATGGTACCAATTGGAAAATTTCCATAGTGTGGAGAGTGGGCTTTTTACCACAGCTATTACAAATGTCTTCCTCATAAAAGGGCTCTCTGTGTTGTGCATATTGCAGAAATTTGAGCATTTTTGCAAGAGAGCTATGAAAACATGCTTGACTGGATAAAAGGATTTGCCTTGTTTTACTAAAAAACAAATGCAGGCCATAAAAAGTGAAGACAGGCTCTAACAACAAAATAAATTATACTTTAGTTACACATCCTATGTTTTTATGGCAAACTCCTTTTTCCACAGAAAAACTTCAAGGCACGATCACTGCCATAAAACACCACACTCTAATTCTCAAAGGGAGAATTGCAGAACGCTGAAAATCCAAAATCCCTATTAAATTTAATTTAAGAATTTTTACTGGCTATGAACCATCTCTTCTGATCTTGCAGCTCCAGTAAACACATCAACATTAACCGAAATATCTCCCCTTTTTGTCTCTCAGTCCCATCCGTTTTGAAACAAACTGAGTTTTTAAAGTACCAACCTGAATTATCCAATGGGAAATACTGAGAGAAATCAATACCTCTCCCTGGCATTTCAGTTTCAAAGAGAAGCCCAGGCTTGGTGTCACTGACAAAACCACTTAGGCTCGGTGATGGAAAGAATGCCTTATCCCTGCACCCCCTTTTTCCTTAAGCAAAGTACATATTTCACAGTATATTGTTGGTTATTGAAAAGATTTTCAAGCCATTTAACTGTTATAAGCTAGGCTTTATTCTTGCATGAAGCCTCTTAAAGGTAGATGGCATCTTGGCATCTACCATGATTTACAAACAAACAAAAAATAGAGTTCTTGTACATTTTAAAAGATATTTCTCTTCATCCGACTCTTGATCAAGTCCAGTTTTATCTATTTCCCGTTAGGAAATTTATGTCTGAAGCCTCTTAAGTTACTCAAGACTTACAGCTATAACTCATGACTCTAAGTACACCCAACAGTTTCTAAATAATATTCTAACTACCAATACTTGAACTCTTTTTTCCAAATAATTTAGCAAAAGGTAAAAATATAGGAGGTATGTTGTTATGTAGAAATGTGTTAGCCCTGAGGCAGTGTCTGGAGGTGTTATCTAAAGCTTGGCTTCTTTATTTATTTATTTATTTATTGGGGTTTTTCGGAGTGTAGTTGATTTACAATGTTGTGTTAGTTTCAGGTGTACAGCAAAGTTGTTCAGTTTTATATATATATATATATATATATATATATATATATATATACACACACACATATATATATGAATCTATTCTTTTTCAGATTCTTTTCCAGTATAGGTTATTACAAGATATTGAGTATAGATCCCTGTGCTATACAGTAGGTCCTTCTTGGTCATCTATTTTATATATAGTAGTGTGAATCTGTTAATCACAAACTCCTAATTTATCCCTCCCCCCAATGTTTCCTCTTTGGTAACCATAAGTTTGTTTGTGAGTCTCTTTCTGTTTTGTAAATACGTTCATTTGTATCTTGTTTTTTAGATTCCACATGTAAGTGATATCATATGATATTTGTCTTCCTCTGTGTGATTTACTTCACTTAGTTTTAAGGTGTCTGCAGGGGGTGGGAGAGGTCCAGAAAAGACCACCTGCAGGGAAGGAATATAAAGTGATAAAGGAGGGAGAAGGACCAGGAGGGGAAGGAACAATGGAGAGACCTGAACAAACACTTGCTGTATTTCATCTCTTATAAAATCACAGTTCTCCCTGATAAATGAAGATGGTAAGAAATCTGATCATTTTCCTTAAGGAACAGACAGTTTTTCTTTCTTTAACCTATTTTAGTTTTATGTCTTTGGGGCTACACTAAACTCCAGGATATCAGTATGGATATATCAATATACAGAATATCAGTAAGGAAAAAGCTGCCCCTCAAATGCTGAAGAAATATTTAATTTTGAAAAATAAATAGGCTGTGCATACACACACACACACCAAAATAAACCAAGACCCCACTTCCTCCTCAGCTTTCTTGTGTGGCCGCTTGTGAAGACAGAGGCTAGATCTCAGGGACAATAGAAATGAGAGTCGTTTATCAAGAGCACCTTATCTAGAGCCGGTAATGGAAACTAACATTATTGGTCATTGTTTTAGTGCAGGCTTCCTCAGAAACAGACCCTGAGTCAAGAATTTATGGACATTTATTCGGGTGATAAACACCAGGAAGGAGTGGGGACAGTGGACAGGGAGGAAGTTTATCACCAGTAAGGAATTTATTGTCAAGCCAGGTGTCACCGGAGTGACTCCAGGAAGTCTCGGACCAGTACCAAACATAGCACCTCTGAAATAACCCACCTGAGCAGGTGAGGGAGCTGGGAAATGTACACACCAAGTCTCGTAAGTCATTGGTTGAGGCTGCTGGGGTGAGGAGTGTGGTGTTAGTTCCCAGCACCTCCCGGGAGCAAAACAGGCTTCAGTGGCCACAGAAAGCCCTTAGACGAAGAAATGCGGGTACCAGCAGGTGAAGGCCAGTGAACTGAGGCTGTCAGGACAAGAAGATACAATGGGCACCAACACCATCTGCTTACCGTCAGGCAGGAGCTCAACAGTGCTGAGTCTGAAAAAAGGATTATCTGGCCCTCGCATTCCACAGAGCAGCCCACTGAGACACTGAGATCCTTTCCTTCAAAGGCAGGCTATTGAGAGACCGCAGTTGGGGGACAATTCAGTTGTATGTGGCCAACTCGGCTTCCTTTTGACATTCTAGCAAGATGTCCAAACAGAATATGAGGAAGCTGCACTCAGGTTACAGAGCTGTGTCTTTTCGTTCCTCTAGATGGATCTATAATCAGGAAAAGGTGTTCTCTGTTTTGCAATTCCTCATCTCATAGATATCCTCACATCAACACCATGGGAACAAACAGACTGTTATTTGATCAAGAATTTGCCTGGTTTTTGCCCCTGGTTTCTGGGAAGGAGCCGCTAAACCCTTGGGAGTTCCCAAGTAATAGGAATGTCTTTGTTGTTTATGGTGGGGAGCCTTGGGCCACACCTGAGTTTATGCTATTGAGGTAACTCACAGTAGAACCCTAGTTTCGGGATGGGGGTCCTCCATGCTGGAAAGACCAACCATGTTATTTGAAGGTCACATGATATCAGCATAACCTCTTTGGAGGGAGGGGAGCTTGATTGAATTCCATCATGTGGCCAATGATTCAATCCATCAGGCCAACATCATGAAATCCCTGTAAAAAATCTGGACACTCGAATCTCAAGCGAGCTTTCCTGGGTGGTGATCATACATCAATATGTCAGAAAGGTGACCAGTCCTGAGGGCATGCAAGTTTCACATTTGGGATCCTCCCAGACATCACTTTGTGCATCTGTTCATTTAGTTGTTCCTCATTTGTAACCTTTTTGATAAAAACTGTAATTAATCATAAGTATAGCCCCTTCCTGAGTCCTGATGGAATTCTAGCAAATTATAGAACCTTAGGGGGCACTGCGAACCTCTAAATTTGTATCCAGTTGGTTGGAAGTACAGATGGCCTAGGAACCCCTGAGCCTGTGTCTGGTGTCTGAAATGAGGGCAGTCTTACAGGGGATTTTGCCCTTAACCTGCAAAATCTGACCTAACTTCAGGGACTTAAGAGTCAGAATTACATAGCACAGCCCAAGAAGTTATGCAATCCACCTAAGGTCCTTCGAACTCCAGTACAGACCCTGCTTGTTCTAATTAGGGCTTTCCACTATACCCTCCTGAATTTTAGCCTACGTTGGGGACGGTTCAGTTTAGGATTAGGGAAGATTCTAGTTAAAGCTGGCTTAAGACCTCTAAGAATATTATAAAGTATGTGATGCTTCCAAAGATATAGAAAAATAACTAAAAATATATATGAAATTTGCTTCAACAAGCAATCTATCTAAAAAGGCATCTAGATGCAACAATGCCTAAATCTGTCCTTAAACTGCTGTAGCCTGGAATTTAACCTAGAGAACTTTGGCTGATACTGCTCTAAAATTAAATATCCAGGCAGTTTGATTTTTTTCCTTATGGTATCACAGCCACTGTATTTGGGGAGTTTTCCAAGTTCACTGATTTGTGTTCCTCTTTAGTAAAAGCACACTTTTGTTCACACAAATCTTAACCGTGCAGGAAAAAATAATGCATTTTAAAATTTCTCTGTAATGGACTTTGTTTCTTACAACCTGCTTGTGTGTGTGTGTGTGTGTGTGTGTGTGTGTGTGTGTGTGTGATTTCATTTTATTAGGGCTTTCCACTATACCCTCCTGAATTTTAGCCTACGTTGGGGACGGTTCAGTTTAGGATTAGGGAAGATTCTAGTTAAAGCTGGCTTAAGACCTCTAAGAATATTATAAAGTATGTGATGCTTCCAAAGATATAGAAAAATAACTAAAAATATATATGAAATTTGCTTCAACAAGCAATCTATCTAAAAAGGCATCTAGATGCAACAATGCCTAAATCTGTCCTTAAACTGCTGTAGCCTGGAATTTAACCTAGAGAACTTTGGCTGATACTGCTCTAAAATTAAATATCCAGGCAGTTTGATTTTTTTCCTTATGGTATCACAGCCACTGTATTTGGGGAGTTTTCCAAGTTCACTGATTTGTGTTCCTCTTTAGTAAAAGCACACTTTTGTTCACACAAATCTTAACCGTGCAGGAAAAAATAATGCATTTTAAAATTTCTCTGTAATGGACTTTGTTTCTTACAACCTGCTTGTGTGTGTGTGTGTGTGTGTGTGTGAGATTTCATTTTGTGGGGTAGAGTGCAGATGATCTGTACAGATTTTTAAAGTCATTTTCTTCTGAAGTATAATGTACATACAGAAATATGTACAAATCATAAGTGCACAGGTGAGTGAACTTTCTCAAAATTCTCCATAACCTGAACCCAGATCCAGAAACAGAACACGCCCAGCACCCTGTAGTGACTCTTACGTGATTCTGGATCATGTGGTCGCTTTGCAGCCCTCCAGGACAGAACCTCTCTGCCCCACCATAGTGGCATCCTCTGGTGGGACCTTCTCCCATTCTGCCAACTCTTTTTCTTTCCCCTCTTTGGGGAGGAGAGTAAGGGGGATGGGAACATTCAGGTCCCATCCATGCCATCCCCAGCTCAAACTCTCCCTCTGTCTGCCTAAAAAGACTGCACCAGGAAAATGTCATAGATGGGACTGCGCCAGGCTGGGGTAAGGGCATCCTGAGAAGCATCTGCTAGTCTAAGAAGGAAGGTCTGATGCATGTGTCTACACCAGCTCTGTCTTCTGCTTCTGCTGTCAGCACCACGGTCTAATGTCACATTGAAACGGGCAGGACCCTAGCGTCCTTGCCCCCATGTCCTCTGCTTGCCTTTTGTCTCTGGAAAAACCTTAGCCAAAGAGTACGTATAATCAGAGAAGTGAGACAATGCAGAAACAAAGGAACACAGTCCAACAAGACTAAATGATAATAGTGTAGTCACTAAGCATGGTTAAGGACCTTTAGTTCCTCCTCAAGGGCTATAGATAATATTCTGAGCCATGTCCTGTGAGCTGTCTTGTACATACGGAAACCCCCGCCAGGTGGAAGAAGTTGACTACATGAGGGCCAGAGTGTAACCATGACATAAGCAGCAACAATGGCAAGAACTGGCCTCAAGAAAATGGGAACGAACCGACCCTGAAACTGAAGATTAACTGTACCGAAAACAATCAAGATGACGCTGACCAGACCACGGCATGACCAATTTCAAGGTGACCGTCAGAGCTGACTGTGCTGTTACTGCATGGAGCCCCCTCCCTCTGTCTGTAAAAGCTCTTGCCCACTGACTGTCAGCTGGGGGCGGGGAGTCAGCCATCTGACAGGAGTCTGCCCTCCCCTCCCCCGGTTGCCGGTATCCAAAATAAAGCAAACTTTCCTTTCCACCAGGCTTGCTCTTTATTGGCTCTTGAACATGAGCAGCCAGACCCCACTTTCAGTAACAACATTGGCAGTGGCCATATGCAGAAATAGGGGCTCCATGCAGTGGAGCCCTCGCAGGCTTGCGCAGCCCTCCTAGTGTTCCTGGAATGCTGCACACCCAGCTGAATGAGGTTAATGAAAACTTGTCCCACAAGTAGATCCAACTTCAGCTTAGGAAGCACTCTCCAGCACCTAACCTATTACTCCCCCTCCATCTCCCTTCAACTTTTCCTTTCTTCCTCATCATATCCTTCTCCTCTAGGGCATTAACTCTTCTAGCTGATCTTTTCTTTCCTTCACTGTGGATTATCTACATCCTATCGCCGTGGTTATAACAAAAGGGGTATCTTCTCCACCGTGGAAGAAAAGCAGAGCCCTTCAAAGTTAGAAAATACTTTCTGGCCTTCAAAATCCTGATTTTCAAGATTCTTGCCTTGTGGGAAGGGTGAGGGGGGCCCTGTATTTCATGTCAAGAGCCGAAGATTTTTTTCTCTTTAAATACCGGCTGTAATGACCTAATCCTATTCTGTTTTCCTTACTCCCTCCTCCCCGGACTCTATTCATTTTCCTGCTTTGAAGCAAAAAAAAAAAAAAACAAAAGCGGGCTTCCCTGGTGGCACAGTGGTTGAGAGTCCGCCTGCCGATGCAGGGGACACGGGTTCGTGCCCCGGTCCGGGAGGATCCCCCATGCCGCGGAGCGGCTGGGCCCGTGAGCCACGGCCGCTGAGCCTGCGCGTCCGGAGCCTGTGCTCCGCAACGGGAGAGGCCACAACAGTGAGAGGCCCGCGTACCGCCCCCCCGAAAAAAAAAGCAAAACACAAAAAGCAAATCTCCTTTAGAGGAGGAAGAAGTCATACACACAGAAACATAGACTCAAAAAGCATGCTCATATATTTCAAAATACTAATCTCAAGAGACACAAAGTGCATTAATACAAAATACACAGAAAGCAATTTCGGCACATTTTCCAATATGTCTGCATGTAACAGAACCACACTTGGTAACTAACGAACTCTAATTCATCAACTTCAGAAGCATTGGGTCAAGTAATTCTGAAGACAAAAAACAGACCTTAGTAGTTTGCATTTACTTAGTGTTTTATAGTTTGCAAGATGCTTTTGAATACTTACCTTATTTTAACCTTACAGCACCTTGTGGGCTATGTTTTGCTGTCTTCACTTGGAGGTCGAGAGCAGTTCATCTATTTGCCGCCAACCAATATAGAGCTAGAATTTGAAAACAAAAACAAAACACATTTTAAGTGTGGATTTAAAGGTAGAAATGAAATGCGTATTGGGGGCAAACGACTGCTTTTTGGAGGAGACATTTTAGGCAAGTCGTTCAGATGGTAACCAAACACTCCAGTGCCCTGGAGAAACACTCAACGAGTGAAGAAACGGAAATGAGATGCGCATCTGGGAAAGAAGTGTCCTGTTTAGAAACAAGAAACCACCATCCTCCGAGAACAGAGCTCCCCTTAGACGTTATTATGATGTGAATTGATATGTTGTTTCCTGGGCAGGAATCAGAGGTGGAGGCTGTAGGTTTGCACTCTGGAGGATCCTGAAAACTTGAACGCTTGAAATGGGAGGCAGGGAGGGTCCCAGAGCAGAAGTAAATTGATGAATTCTAGGCAAGGGGTATCTGGTATTGTAAGTTTCCCTTTTCTGCACTGTGATTTCCTTATATTATCTTCAAGCATCAGTAAGGTCTGTTGAACTTAAAAAGCACATGTGAATTGTTCTTTGAGGAATCATCCTTGTCCACATTCTTAGTCGAAATGGACCAGAGAGATGTCAACCCCAAATAATAGCAATGATAATGATGCAGGAGGTTGCAAATAAGAAAAGAGTTTATTTGGGTGTGTTAAGAATTGCAATTTGGGAGACCCAGATTCAGGTAGAACCAAAAGAGTGTTCCAAGGAAGTGAGAGAGTCAAGGCTCATAAAGACAAAAAGCAACAAGGCTGTAAAAGTTGCCTGATGAGAATCGTGATTGACTCTGATTCCAGTCAGAAAATATTTGTCCTTAAGGAATCATGAGTTACTTTAGGGAAAAGTTCTGATAAGTAGATAGGCTGTCAGATGTTCTGGATGACGTCTTCAGGTCAAACCCATCCAGGCTGAGACTTGCATCCGTCATGGTCTCAGGTCTCATGACTCTCATGGTCTCATGACTCCATCTTAACTTCCCTTTCACAGAGGATAACTACATACAAAGAGGAAAAGGGGGCCACAGACCTGGAAGGGCAGAAAGGGGTGTGGGAAAATGCATTCGGATGGAATATGAGCTGCTGAGGGCACAAGTGGACCCATGAAATATTCCCTTGCTCTCCAGTGTTCTCAGAAATACCTGCTCACACCCAAAGGGGGCTCCAACTTGGGACCACTGGATGATACAAGAAAGAGGGCCTCCCATAGCACAGGACACCTGGGTACAAATGCTACCCAGATGTGCAGCAAACCCAAACACTGAGACACCGAGGTTTGCAACAAAGAGAGGGTTTATTCGCAAGGCATCCAGAGAGAAGATGGGAGAACCAATCTCAGATCCGCCTCCCTGAAGGCAAGGGGCTCAGGTATTTATGGGATAAAGAATAAAGAAGCACGGTGGTCTGAGGCATGGGGAGCACAGGGAAAGGTGACTGGAAAAAGGTACAGTCATCGTTGTGCCTAAGGATGGGGAATGGTTGACAGGAGGACCAATCATGATTGGTCAGATGGTTGACAGGAGGACCAATCATGATTAGAGGGTTGAAACTTTCAGTCCCACCCCCTGATTTCCAGGGAGGGGAGAAGGGCTACAGATTGAGTTTAATCGCCAATGGCCAATGATTTAATCAACAGTGCCTTTGTAATCAGACCTCCATAAAAATCCAAAAGACAGGGTTCAGAGAGCCTCCAGGTAAGTGAACATGTAATAATTTGAGGAGTGTCAGGCACAGAGGCTCTGTGACTTTCTCCCCATATTTTGCCCTAATGCATCTCTTTCTCTGGCTGTTGATTTACATCTTTTAATTTGTAATAAACTGGTAATCTAGTGAGTACATTGCTTGCCTGAGTTCTGTGAGCTGCTCTAGCAAATTAATTGAACCCAAGGAAGGGGAGGGGGGTTGTGGGACTCTGTTGATCAGAAGAACAGGTGACAACTTGAACTTACAATTGGCATCTGAAGTGGGGGGCAATCTTGTGGGACTGAGCCCTTCACCTTGGGAATCTGATGCTGTTTCCGGGTGGATAGTGTCAGAACTGAGTTGTAAGACACCCAGGCGGTGTCAGAGAATTGCTTAGTGTGGAGGAAAACCCACCACATTGGAATTGGGTGCAGAATCTTACTGGCCCTTAATAAATGTGCCATGAATGTCATTCTATGCTGAAGACAAATATTGTATATATACCAGCTAACTGGCCACTGGTTTTCAAATTTATTTTAGGAAAAATGAAAACTACAAGTTAATGGGAAATTAAATGTTCTGGCCCCTTGTATTTTGGCATTATAAAGACATTGTTTTTCAAAATGATAGGGAAAAAAAACAAAACAAAACCCTTCTGTTTGCTTTAGGGTCAGCTTCCAGCTCCTCACAGGTGGCATTTGCATTGGTCTGGTGGTAAATCCGTCCAGGATGCTGAGTAATCAAGAGATTGCCTCCAGTTGGATTTTCAATTATACCAGATATGTCATCTGATGTCTGGAAGCCCTACGCTGCCAAAGACAAAACTGTCTTTGCAAGGTTATTTTTAAAGGAGATCTTTGTTACATGCCCCCAAACGTCCTCACCTCATATATTTCTCGCAGTCTGACATGCTCCCTTTAAATCCCAAAGGCTTTCTGTGTTCAGAAGCTCCTTATCTATTATAATGCAAATGTCCCTGGGAAAAAAAATAATTCTTTATCAACCCATATTTCAAGGAGGACCAGAGCATCAAAGGCTAAGAACAATTTCTTGCAGCCCAGGGGTGTAGGAGAGGTGTACAGAAGTTAGGGAGGAAGGCCTGGGGACAAGGGCAACTGAGGATGGGTTATCTCTAAATGGGGAGGCCTGAGAAGGACTGGCTCTGGGAACAGATAGGACAAGGTTCAGATCCCCACAAAACCAATGTCCATGGCCCTCAGTTTCTGCTTCCTCATTTGAAAAAGAGCGTGACAATGTGTATCTTACAGGGTGGTCTCAAACATTAAATGAGACAAGTGGGGACCTTGCTTATCACCCTACCCATTAGAAGGAAGTCGAGCCATAAGCTCCACTCTGGGCTCTGGAGTCTGCAGGAGCCGGGTTCAAGGTCTCCTCCGCCACTTGCTGTCTGTGTGACCTCAGGCATTGCTTGACGTCCATTAAGGTAAAATGTGGACACACCCTACCCATAAAGAAGGTTATGTATGAGGCATAATTTTTTTTAACTTCTAGTTAGAAAACAACACGAACCACTCAAGCTTATTGCATTGTGTTGACCATTTAAAGGAAAGAGTCATCAGTTGATATTAGGTGAATGGTTTATTCATCTGAAGCAGAATTAGCCATAATAATTATTAGCCAGAAATAAGTTTGTCTGTAGTCATTATAGTTTAAATAGTATCTTTCTTATAGCTATACTGAAAAAGACTCTTGAAGAACTATGACATCTAATAAAAAAGGGAAATGGAGAAAAAGTGTGGGTGAAATTTTCAAGCTTCAAGCTTCTTGTTCTCATACCTCGCGCCTTCCCTCCGCTCGGCACAGATGCCCCAACTACTCCACTAATTTCTTAGTGAAACGCCTTTTTCCAGCGCAGCCACAAGGTGTCAGCCTAAGCTTAGCCATTGTTTGCATTTTTCGGAGCCTGAACCGACTTCTTCCTTCTCTTCCCTTCCTCTTCCTTTTCCTCCTTGACGCAGAGCCCATGAAGCATCTCTGGATCACGGGCACCAAGTAAACCACCATCGTTCCCTTGAACTCAGCGCACTTCAAAGGGCCTCCCCTCTCGGCAGTTTGCAGCCTCCGGAGGAGCCGCCCTTCCTTTTCGCCCCCGGCGCCCCGAACCCGGAGGCCACTGGGCTGGGCCAGCGCATCCGCCCCGCTTCCTGCGCAGGAACGGGACCGCTGTCCTGACCCGCGGGGAGGGCTTCCCGCATCTGCCTCCCAACAGGTGCGCGGAGGCGACTCCCGGCTGGGCTCAGCATCTCCGCGATGCGCTCGCAGATGAAAAAGGCTTTCCCTCTTGTAGCCCATCTTCCCCAAAGTGTCAGCAGAACCTTCCCTGTGTGTGCAAGATGGCTGCGGGAGCTCCTAGAATCACGTTCTTGCCACACCACAGAGAAGGCAAAAACGAGCAAACAAAAAAGCAGCGTTTCTTTGTCCTGGGTATGAGGAGTGTCTACCTTCCTTGAACACAATGCTTTTGGCAGAGATCAATAATTTGGGCTGAATTCTAGGGCCTGGGGTGATGAATCTGAACTTAGGACACTGGCCTGTCTGCCAGGGGCTGGGTGAAAAGGCGGTCCCCTTGATACCAAAATCTGCAGATGCTCAAGTCCCTGGTATAATATGGTGTAGTTCTTGCATACAACCTTCATACATCCTCCTATATACTTTAAATTCTCTCTAGATTATTTATAATACCTAATACAATGTAAATGCTTGTACATTTGACCCCTGAAAAACACAGAGGTTAGGGGCACCAATCCCCCCCACCACAGTAGAAAATCTGAGTATAATTTTTACAGTTGGCTCTCCATATCTGTGGATCCCTGTAGGTATTTATCAAAACTGTGCTGTTCAAGGGTATTTAAATACAATGTAAATGCTATGTAAATAGTTGTCAGCATGCAGCAAATTCAAGTTTTGCTTTTTAAAATTTCCTGGAATTTTTTTTCAAATATCTTTAACCCATGGTTGGTTGAATCCACAGATATGAAACCCACGACCACAGAGGGCGGACTGTAAACTAAAATAAGCAGTTCAATCAATGGGAGGTCACAACTTGACCTTGTGACTTGAAGTTATCTTCTTTGGTGGTAATTTCAATTTTTGTTTAAGCCACAGTCCTTGGAAGTGTGTCTCTAACCAGGTTTCCAGGGACGTACCCCTAGAAGGGTTCTTCGTTCTACATTGTCAGTACTCTCCAGCCAGTGAGAACCAGGAACAGACCTGTGGTTGAACAAGTTGATTTATTGCTCATTAAAACAAGAGAAACACCATGGAGAAGTTTGAGGTCTCTCATGAAAAGCAAGATAAGTTTGCAAATTTCTATACTATAGGATCTGGGCTTGAGTTGGGTGGTCTAGGGGGAAGTTCAAGGAATTGAATCTTTGCTCTGCAGTGGATGCTGTCAGGAAGTAGAGTCGATTCTATGATTGCTTGGCTTGAAGAAATCTTATTTAAAATTTGGAAGGCTTTTCTTCCCCAGGCTCTACTGTTGAGTTGGTGCCAGGCAGGGAGGAGCCACAGAGACCTGCCAGCAGAAGCCGGCCCGGGCTCCTGCCCGTTGAGTCCCCCATCACATGAGGAAGAGAAGCCGCAGCCATGGACAGATTTTGGAAGACTTCTGAGAAATTGTCAGCAGTGCCAAGTGTTGGAGAAATCTTTTCTGCCCCTTTGATAGAGTGAAGTGAGCAAATAGAACCCAGCAGCAGGCTATTGAAGAGAGCAATCACAGGCTGTAAGAAGACACTCAATGAAATCTGTTGTGATTCACTGCGTGTTACCTTCAGCTATTGCCACTCAATGCCAGGAAGGCATTGAATCTTGTACAGTGAGAGAACAAAATAAAAACCATGCAGCTCAAAACAGAAGCCTAAGAGGTAGCTAAGATGGTGGAGTAGGAAGACCTTGAGTTCACTTCCTCCCACGAGTGCACCAAAAATATAGCTACTTACAGAACACCTGTCAAGGAGAACAATCTGAAGACTAGCAGGAAATATCTTCTACAACTAAAGATATAAAGAAGGAACCACAATGAGATGGGGAGGAGGGACAGAGATGCAACCTAGTCACAGGATATTTTACTTGCCTGGAGTATGTAGGTGCAGCAAGAAGTGTTTGCTATAGTGCTACTGAAGAGAAAATTCACATATTGTGATTCTTCATGTCAACTCTGGCCAATAAATTTAAACTGGTTTGCTGGGCTTCCAAAGAAGAAATGGTGTCATCCACAACATCTGCTAGGGTCAGAAATAAGTCTTGAACTTAATGCAACTCCCTACCATGGGAGTCACCATTCCCAATGTATGTGTGTTACCCCATTGTATGTGTCTGTTATCCCTCTTGGAGTTCTCCCAAATAGTCTCTGTTTGCCTCTTTCTGGAGGTTTCTGGATATTTTTTGTTCAGGAAAACATGGTCTCCTGGAGGGGTAGTAATTTTAAATATCTGAAAGTCTCTTAACAATTATCCTGAATATGCAGGATGAGTATGAGACAGACAATACACACTAAGCTATACTCGTATTCAGGATCATCCTGATGGCCGTGGAAGCAGCAGATCCTAATGGGGCATGAACTGTATTGGGAGTATTGGGTATTAATTTGCAATAGTATTGACCCAATATTTTATCCCTCAAGGAATTAAGCAGTTCCTGTAAAGCAGCCTGGAGTGTATCTGACTATTGAACCAGAGTCTAACATTAGTCCCCACTGGGGTAGGCTTTTCTGAGAGGGTTGTAATAGCTTGTAGCGGAAGCATTGTGTTGACATGGGTCAAGGTTCAATTCTTATAAGACTGAATTTGGGATCAGTTATGTGAGAGAAACATGTACCAGAAAGATCTGTAGATGGAAATTTACCTTAAGTGTTTACAAGAACAGTTGTTAAATTTTTGTCCAGAAGAGAAAAATATACCACAGTGGTTTGTTTTCTCTTAAGTAGCAGAAGATCATGGCATGGGGAAGAGTAGTCAAAAGTGACAGGATGAATTGGGAGATTGGGATTGACATATACACACTACTATATATAAAATAGATGACTAATAAGGACCTACTGTATACACAGGGAACTCTACTCAATACTCTGGAATGACCTATATGGGAAAAGAATCTAAAAAGAGTGGATATATGTATATGTATAAGTGATTCACTTTGCTGTACAGCAGAAACTAACACAACACTGTAAATCAACTATACTCCAATACAATTTTTTTTTAAGTGACAGGATGAAGATGAGGAAGATCATATTAAGATGTTGTCAGAGGACAAACCCAGGCATGATTTGATTTGAAGGAGAGGAAGGAAAGAGAAAGGGTGCTGAAGGACAGAAAATGTATCCTATTCTGGCACCTTGGGTGAAAGCTATCCACTTCTGCACTCAGCAACATCTGGAGAATTCCTAAGAACCCTCAGTTTCAGGTCTCCTGAGGGAGTGACAACCAGTAGACAGGAGGAAGTGACTTATGTATTTTAAGTTGGGAAACAAGCCTAAAGACCATCACCTTGAACTTTCACTCTGTCAGTAATTTACAGTACAGGACACTCTTCTCCTCGAGGGTCAAGGGCCATTTTTCTCTGATGTTTTTTTCAAAGGACCAGATATCCAGGTCTCAGATCACCCAATGATTGCTTCAGTGGTTGTTTGAGAAATTGTTTGTACCTGCTGGTGATAAAGTCAGAGGTATTGTATGAGACCCCTGCAGTAATTACTCACGTCCGCTTATAGTAGAGTAGAATCTAGAACTGGAAGTAATTCTCAAACTCATAAGGCAGCTTGTTATTAAAGCAGAAGGAGATAGTTTCTGGGCACTAGAAGGAATTGTTCTCACTGCCGTCAAGGCTAATGGGAACACAGTCTTAGAAGTCTGAGGGTTTTTGAAAACTTTAATCACCATAGTTTTAAAATTCCATTGATTTGTATTTTCCCTGAGGTTTACAGATGATATAATGGAGTTTCTGAATAAAAGGTAAAGCTTATAGAGTTCTTCATCATAGTACCAGTGAAATATGGGTCCCCATGTGTGCAGAGATAAGTTAGGATTCTCCAAGTCAAGCATGCAAAACCAAGCAATATTTTCCCCCTCATTACTACTGCCATAGTTTTCCAGAAGGAAAACCTCAACCTGGTCCGTGTCTTACCTTACAGTTTCCTCGGTAATACCCGTATGACCTTGTGGATAACATCATAAAGCATTTTTATAAAATTCTAATTTTATTATGGCTTGTTATAACTTCAGGGAAGAGCAAAGCATCCCGATGTCTCTAATTCACCATCCTGCAGAGGTCAGGACAGCTCTGTTCCTAAAGCATTTCAAAGTCATAAACTACACTAAAATCATACCTACTATCAGTATGACTATTGACGTTATCTTTTGTCAGCTGACAAGTCTAGGTGAGGACAGTTAATTCAGCCACCTGAAAATATTTTAATTTCTGGTCAAAGCTTACATTTCAAGGGCAAATTCAAGTTTCTGATAGCATATCCATCTCTGTAATGTTTAGTTTTTCTCCTTAAGTATGAGCCATATAAAACCACAATAAAATCAGACTTACCTCACCTAGAAGGTCCATACTGATTGTAGATAGTTCCCAAACTAATGATAAGAAATTATTCGGTTCTCTTTCTTCAAGTAAAGAAAGGGATGTGGTTAGATTTAGAGTGATTCCCTTTGAAGGAGAAAACAGGGGCATGGCTACCGGACAGGTGTTGGTCCACTGACTCTTTAATACCAAGTCCTTTGTGAAGCATCCATGGGACACGTGTTACTGGGCTGTGTTCAGCTGGCCTCCAAAACAGAAGAGGCTCAAAGCGGATACAAGACATCAACGTGTTTCACTGTCTTCAATATCTGAGAGAGAAAAAGAAACGTGTGCCTCTACTGTTGGATCAAGATTATCAAATAACAAATTATAAAGGAGGAAAGTCGAGTTCTCAAGGAGCTCGGGTTTTGTGTCCATGTGAAGCACCCTCACACGATAATCGTTATGTACATTCAGGGGTAAGCAGTAACCAACACCTGGTCCAGACTTCATGGGTGCCCTCTCAGTGTAGGTAACTAAGACTTCTCCTCTACTGCCCAAGTGCTTTGGTGCAGGCACAGGAGCCATCTTTAGCCAAGCCGTTGTACAGGCTCTACCAAAGGCTGGGGGTATGCGCATGATGGTGTAGGATAGCGTAGTCATGGCTGACTGCTACTTGTGCTTCTCTGAGGACTGAGCTTCTTGTTAATCCTCTGTTGTGCTTGGTAATTGTACTGATTAGAATTCATAACTGTCTTGACTCAAATGTTGTCCCTTTAAAACTGCTGTACCTATACAACAAAGATGGAAAGCAATAAGAATTGGCTGATGGGAATTCACACTGTCAGTATGGGATTATGTTGTTATTTCTGAAATCCTAAAGTTGGTCTTCTCATCAACTAAGCATTGACACATTCTAGTAGAAAGTGTGCATCTTTAAATTATTCCATGGACATGTTTTTAATATTGTAACCAATTTCAAATATAGCAATAAATGTAAATATATGTTTTGAGGACTAAGTTTATGTTTTTTTTTTGTTTTTTCATTGTATTTTCGATATTTTCTGATACTTGGGTTATTCCCCCCACCTCCCCTGTAACGTTTTTTGAAGCACCATGTAGGATTCTTATTAAAATATTATAATCTGATAGTGTTAAAAATTACTTGGATTTCTCTTCAGCTGTCGTTTATATTCTCAGTCTGTTTCTGAGAAACTTCTTATCTTCTCTTTATAAAGACCAGATACGTCAGGAATAAAACAGCGGTAACTATGTGTGTCTTGAACTCTTCCGCTAAGACATATCCGTGCATCTTCCAGTGGCTGCTTTTTTTCCTCCTACAAGCAATGTCCCTTGTCTATCCTGGGCTCTGCTGTCTTCAGAGAGGCTCCTCTTGTGTCATCAGTTTCTGACTTGTCAAGGTTTCATGGTATTAGTTTCTCCTAGTGGTTGAGGAGTGACCAGCAAAACATCTTCTTCCCTTGAAGGCTGTTTGCCATCTAGGGGGCCAGAGACTTCACCAAGGTGAACTTGCCAGGACACAAGCCATGTTTCTGAGGTCTTTCCTTCTAGCAGCTTCTGCAGTCTTTGCAAGAATTTACAAACAGCAGTGTCTTTGTGGTAAATTTTCATACGAGTCCTTGGTAATCTATTTCTTCCTCCGCCCCATCTTCAAAATGACCTTTGACAGAACACAGTTCTTATCTGCATGGCGATCCAGGAAACTCAAATGACCATCCCACCATAGTCATTCAGACTTCGAAACTTCTTATGTGTCCAGGTGGACAGGACACACAGGAGGGGATCAGCTAATAAGCCAAAGATCCTGGATGAAGGGGCTGGTGCCAGACAAAGTATCAGGGAATCCCAGTGCAGTGGGGAGCCAAGAGAAGCTGAGGGGGAGAGTGTGAGTGAAGCTGTAGACCATAGTCTTGATACCTGGGAGAGGATGCAGGCATGAGGGGTCTTGGAAAGAGCACCACGTGACAGAGGTCATGGTAAAAGGGGCTAAGAGAAGGAGCAGGAGCCAGCACACCATCCCTCCGTGTCCAGCCTCTCTCTGCTGGTCTCAGGCCGTAGCAACCTGCCTTTTATCAGCCAATTGCCAGCCCTACTCCAGGTGGGTCACAGTGAGCCCCACGTGACCTCACACACCCCCTCCTCCATGAGTGATTCCATCCCAGGAAATTCCCTCCTGCTGCCCCTGCTGCAGAGAGCCCCACCTAGCAGCAGTCGTCTCCGTCTCCTTCCAGCTCTTGCCTCCGTCTCGCCATCTCACCCCCATCTGTCCAGGGTGGAACTAGACATCCCAAGATTTCAGGAGCCAATATGGGGCTCATCTCCAGGATGTGGGGTGAGCTGGGTCCGAGAAGTCAAGCAGAAGGGCTGCCTACAAGCACTGGGTGTGGGTCAAAGACTTGGGGCCCCCCCGCAGCTCTGCCTTTGCCCTGCAGCATTTGACCCCGCCCTTTCGAAGAGCCTTCCCTCACACTCTGCTGGGGTTTCCATGATGACAGTAAACAAGCCTCAACTGCCTTGGCCACCCCTGCTGTGTCCACCCCACTCCCAGTCTTGTCTCTCAAGAGTTAACGACCCAGATGTGCAGATGTGATGAGCAGGTGCAGGGAGAAGAAGCAGAGACTCAAGGTGAGCAGCCCTGCCTTGGGGAGAAAGCCTGAGGGGCTTGGACATGGGGAGGGAATGCTCTGAGTTCTGAGGCTGGGAACCTGGGGATCAGGGTAGCAGTGACGTGGAGAACAGGAGATGTGGGTCTAAGGAGCTTAGATGGGGGTCCAGGGACAGAGGCATGGCAGAGGAAGCCGTGATGTTCCTGTGTCCCCAGGGGCCAGAACTAGGACCAGCCCAGGAAAGACATAGGAGAGGAGCAGATGGGGCTCCATCTATATAACAGGGTTTTGCTTGTGGGATTGTTTTATAATTGTTGTTAAGTCATGGAATTAGTCTGCAGACTAGATGACTCTTCTTGGCACCTAACTTGGGCTTTTGCCCTTCAATCTTATCTGCCATGGAAAGACGTGTTGAATTTCCTTGCAAGACAATATTAAGATCATTGAAATGCCCAGAGTATGACACAAATAAGCAAGACTGTCCAGTTCCATCCTTAAAGTTAGAATCAAATTGGTTGCTTACCTTTCAGAAACACTGAGTTCATTCCAGGGTTCAAACATCCTCTAGGTACATGGACCTCCACAGACATTAACAGTTGCTTATGATCACCTTCCTCATTATCACTTGCAAAAGAAAATAATCTTGAATTATTAGCCTTTATGGAATTCATGTGTTTTACTATTTTTCTAAGTACACTGTTGAGTTCAACTGGATTTTTCTTTTTTTACAACAAGACTCTTTCAATGAAGAAAATAGTACTTGATTTACAATCTGTCACAAACTCCTTAATCTGGATAATTATTACAGAATAAGGCCCTACTGCATTCAACACTTATGCAGCCCCTGCCTAAGTGACCTCACACCTTCCATAACACTTATTTAGGCATTATTTTCTTGCAAAAGACGGAGAACTTCTAGAGGTGATATTTAATTCATTTTTGTAGCTTGTACGCATCAGAGTATGGCATATTGCATTGCACTTGGATTGTTTTCAGCATTTATTAAATAGAGTTATACATGATGCTATGTCATATTGTACTCATGATAAGTCATGATCTTCTATATTCAAGAAGTCTTTTTACATGGCTGCCCTTCTTTGGGTTCAAATCCAGATGAAACTTTGTGTTGTTCTTGTTTTATCTTGTGTCTTTTCTTGATGGGGACACAAGAAAAGACACAAGATAAGGGGTTGAATTCATCAGGAGCTCCACTCAAAGCACAGGATAATCATTGATCCCTTCAAGTCTCTTTTCTTATTTTATTTATTTGTTCCAATTTGCCACCCCCTTTTCCCTAGCCTCCCCCAAAGGAAATCATTATATGTTTAATATGCCATTTATTTTGTATGAGTTCATTTAAAATGTATAGTGTTAGTGTAAAGTTAGTGTATAGTGCATTTAAAATGTATAGTGTTGTAACGTGCATATGTTTTCATTTTAGTCAATGCTGCTATGTTCTATCTCATTTTGTTTCTTGCTCTTTTAGTCTTAACTTCCTCTAGACCAGCAGTCCCCAACCTTTTTGGCACCAGGGACCTGTTTCATGGAAGACAATTTTTCCACGGAAGGCGGTGGGGTGAGGTGGGGGGTGGTTCGGGCCGTAATGCAAGCGATGGGGATCGATGGGGAGTGGCAGATGAAACTTCACTCTCTAGCCCGCCACTCATCTCCTGCTGTGCGTCCCAGTTCCTAACAGGCCACAGACCGGTACCGGCCATGGCCCAGGGGTTGGGGACCCCGGCTCTAGATGACACCAAGAGCATGGGCCTGGCTGGCATATTCATGATCCTTTTTATTAAAAAAAAAAAAAAAAAAGGATCCAACTAGACTAGTGGTCAGTAACCACTGCTGGCAGGCTAGTTTGAGCTCTGTGCCTTTTTACAAAAATAAACTTTTATTGGAACACAGCCATGCCCATTCATTTATGTACTGTCTGCAAATGTTTTCATGTTACAATGGTCAAGCCTAGCAGTTGCTACCGAAATAATATATCCTACAAAACCGATTATATTTACTATCTGACCCTTTACAGGAAGTTCACAGACCCCTGAACTGGAGGATCCATTACGATTCCCATATTTTCGTTTTCCAAAGTCTTCCTTTCTAACTGCCATTCTTATTGAGGAGGATTTAAGCTAACAGAGGAGGACAATCAATTAAACATTTACGCGACTGCAGGGATTTTCTGAAGGCAACTTTCCACTTCAGAAACCCCACTTGTGGTTACGTGACAGGTCTCAGCCCTGGCAGAGCCCATCATACATTGGAAGTGTTCTTTCAACTAGCTCCGTGTTAACGTCTCTGGATTTTATGGATTAGAACATGGTGTCTAAGATTTCTTTTTAAATCAGTCCCTTAACTAATGCTGAAGGGAAAGAGAAGCTGATCTCAGTAAGAACTGTTTCTCATTCTTTACTGTGGCCTTATATTAATTATGGGTGGTATTTTTGTCTCTATAGAGATTATTGTAAAGGCTTCAGGCAATGGGAAAAAAATATATAAAAGTACAGATGACATAAACACTTGGGTATTAAAATAGAGCTGGTGAGAGCCAAAAGCTCTTAACATCAAACAAAGGTCTTTCAGATCACTATTCCTCCTCTCAGTGCACGATTACTCTTTTGTCTTTCTTTCCTGATTAGGGAGGATCTCTTATCGGGGTAGTTTAATAAAGACTCAATTGACAGGAGTTACAGTGCTGGGCATACAGTAGGCACTTAATAAATGTCTGTTTGATGAATGAGTGGGCTGTGATGGGCGCTTTCAATTGAATCCCAGCCCTCTAGAAACGTTAAATGCTAAAGAAAATACTGCTATGGACATTTGGTGATGGACATTCAGACCACAACATAAAAAGAGTCCAGGGCTTCCCTGGTGGCGCAGTGGTTGAGAGTCCGCCTGCCGATGCAGGGGACACGGGTTCGTGCCCCGGTCCGGGAAGATCCCACATGCCGTGGAGCGGCTAGGCCGGCGAGCCATGACCGCTGAGCCTGCGCGTCCGGAGCCTGTGCTCCGCAACGGGAGAGGCCACAACAGTGAGAGGCCCGCATACCGCAAAAAAAAAAAAAAAAAAAAAAAAAAAGAGTCCAGACATAAATGGACAATGAATTATGATAAAGATCTACACATTGGCCATGGGGAGGGAAGGCTGGGAAGTGTTGGGGGACACAACTATAAGTGAAAACGACTAGTTTCACTGCAGTCTTATTTGCACTTAGTTGGTGTAATTAGCTTCAGGTAAATTGTCTTGCTATCCTTAACCCTATGAGTGCCTATTAGTAAATACCTGCTCCATGAATTTCCATTGTGCATTTGGATTTCACTGGTCTTCAATTCCTTTGCAAGGATTCAAATTTAATCAAGACATCATTATATAAAACTTATATATTCAAGTCAAAGGGCCACCTTACTAAGTTAGCAAATACTATTTTCCCAATAAATATACGAAAACCTGATTCATGAATATGGTATTTATTCTTTACTCTTGCTATTTATTGCTTTTTTATTTTGCTGACCAATATTTAATACTTGTTGAGAGACATAAAGGATGATACAACAAGCACACATTTACATACAAACCACATAAACAAATAAAACACTTCAATCCACCTGAAGCCCCTCAAGGTCTCATCCCTGATCACAGAACTCTTTCTCCCAACAAAATGTAGCAACTCTAGACTTATTATTCCTATGAGTCTCTTTATACTTTTCTACATATATATTCATCCCTAAAAGCATGCAGGATTGTCTACACACTTATAACTGACATGCAACTGTTATCATAATTTAGGGGTTTTTTTGTAAATCATTTTACCTCAATCAGTATTATAGTTTTGAATTTTATCCATATTGGTACATATAGCTGTTGTGTAATATTCCACTACATGAATATAGCATGATATTTCTATCCATTCCATTTTTTATTATTAGGTTCTTTCCAATTTTATTTTGCTATTACAAACAATATTTTTGTGAACACTAATGTACATGTCTCCTGTGAGCATGTGCAAGAGTTTCTCTCGGGTGATATCTAATTATAATAACATTGATACTACTAAAAACAAAGTCTGCAACTTGTTAAGATCTAAAAATGTAACTTCTAAGTATTTTAGATACATTGACTCATTTTATCCTCATATCAACCCTATGAGATATATAATTATTACCCTCATTTTATGGATCAGAAAGCATAAGTGGACATGTGATGTGCAAAATTTCAATTTCACCGGATATAGCAAACTATCCTTCAAAGCGTTATAACATTACTTCCCATTAGAGGTACTTATAAGTTCCCATTGGTCTATGTTCTTGAAGCACTTAATAATGTCAGGTTTTCAAAATTGGGTTTCAAAAATTTTTACAGAGATAAATGATATATATTCATGTGTTGTTTGTGACAGTAGCTCAGATGAGAGAGAGATCAAAGTAATTTTTGTCTTAAGAGTGTGGATAAGTAAAGGAGGTTTGGAGTTGAGAACACAGTAAAATGCCCCTAAGAGAGTCAAACATTGATTGTCAGGCACATGCCCCTCCAAAGGGTGGAGCCTATACCAGCGAAATCTTTGTTTTCTCAACGCTCATAAGACTGTTGAACACTAAAGGGAAAGTCTAAACTAAAAATCAGAGCGTAGGAAGTCTTGTCTCTAACTTTCAGTTCTTTCTCAGCCTGGACATTATAACTTTATGATGAGTAATGAGTCCTAAACACCTCCACGTTCTCTTTTTAGTTGTGAATGATTTGAATAACATGAAGAAAATCAGTACCTTTTTTTTAAACCAAAAATGTTTCCTTTTTTACAGAATTGATTCACTTTTCTTACATCTCCTACAAAAGAAAAGAATGTTATGTATGTTGGATTGATGGAGAGCTCTACTCAGATTATGAACACAAGAAGATTAAGGAGCTTTAAAACTGTGGTCAAAGTAGATAAAAATAAAACTTTCCAGTTCATGGAGGTTGTGGGAAATGCCGTCTTCAAAAAACACACTTATATTAACACTTCAAGCACCCAGGGAACTTCAAGTCCCACCGAATGGAAAATTCCCATAGTGTGGGAAGTGGGCTTCTCACCACAGGGACTGCCGAGTCCCTCTTCAGCAAAGGGCCCCCCTGTGCTCAGCAGATTTTAGAAACCCTACCATTTTTGTCAGGGACCTATGCAAACACACGCGACTGAGGAAGGTGTAAGACTTGTTTTGCAAAGGAACAAAATTCAGGCCATAAAAATTTAGGAGATGCTCATAGCAGCAAAAACACACTATATTTTAGTCATATATCCTATGTTTTTATGGTCAACTCCTTTCCCTACAGAAAAATTAGAGGTGCTACCACCTCTGTAAAACCTTAGCCCCTAATCCTCAGAGAGCATTTCCGAACTCTGAGAATTCTGATTCCCTATTGAATTGTACAGAAGAAGATTTATGGAGCCATGAACCACCCCTTCTGTTTCTGCTGTTCCAGAGAAAACATTTACAGTAATAACAGAAGCTTATTCCTTTTGTTTCTCAGTTCCACCCTTTCAGAAAAGGTCTCTGAGTTCTTCAAACATCAACCTGGATTATCTAGAAGAAACAAATGAGAGAAAAAAATTCTCTTCCTGGCATTTCAGTTATAAAGAGAAGCCCAGGTTTAGTGTCACTGCTATTGACCAAATCCCTGGCCTCGGGGATAGAATGTCTTTTCCTCTTGCCTAGAACAAAGAAAAAATATTTCATGGTAGACTCTTGGTGATGGAGGGTTCGGTTTCCAAGTGATGTAGTGATTATAAGCCAGTCCTTATTCTCACATAAAACTACTTGATAGCAGACATTCAAATTGAAGATTAAAAGAAAAGTGGTTCATTTTTTAAAAATACTACTCTTCATTTCTGTCTTGATTAAGCCATAGTGTGTCTGCTCGCCATAATATCTGTGTCTGAGCTCTCTTAAGGTATCTGAGATGTCAAACTGCAACATGTAACTCCTGGAGAGCCCGTCCCACTAAAGAATATTCTAATTAGCAAGACTTCAGCTCATGATGTACTTAGAAACCAATGTTTTTTGTTTTTTTTTTTTAATTTAACTTAGTACTTTAAAAAAAAGACTTTGCAAGACTTGTTGTCATCCAAGAGTATGTTTGTTCTGTGACAGGTTTCTGGATGAGTCATCTGATATTTGTTTTATTCTTTTAATTAATTTTTATTGGAGTGTAGTTGATTTACAATGTTGTGTTAGTTTCTACTGTATGGCAAAGTGAATCAGTTATACATACTTATATATATATATATATATATATATATATATATATCTCCACTCTTTTTTAGATTCTATTCCCATGTAGGTCATTACAGCGTATTGAGTAGAGTTCCCTATGCTATATAGTAGGTTCTTATTAGTTATCTATTTTATATATAGTAGTGTGTATATATCAGTCCCAATCTCCCAATTTATCCCTCCCCCCCATTTCCCCTGGTAACCATAAATTTGTTTTCTACATCTGTTACTCTATTTCTATTTTATAAATAGGTTCATTTGTACCATTTTTTTAGATTCCACATATAAGCTATATCATATGATATTTGTCTTTCTCCATCTGACTTATTTCACTCAGTATGACAATCTCTAGGTCCATTCATGTCACTGCAAATGGCATTATTTCATTCTTTTCTAAGACTGAGTAATATTCCATTGTATATATGTACCACATCTTCTTTATCCATTCCTCCCTCGCTGGACATTTAGGTTGCTTCCATGTCCTGGATATTGTAAATAGTGCGGCAATGAACATTGGGGTACATGTACATTTTTGAATTACGGTTTTCTCTGGATATATGCCCAGTAGTGGGAATGCTGTTTTTTCACACAAAAAACTGATGTGACTCACTTTCTTGCAGTGGTCTGGAATCGAACCTGCATTATCTCCGAGGTATGCTTGTATGCAGATATAATGATGACTAAATCTCTTTTTCAATTTCTGTCACCTGAAATTGATCCTATTTAACTTACTACTCTGGAGAGTATTAAATGTAGAACTAGCCTGAGTTTTTCCTTACAGCCACTATTTGGGCAGTTTTCCAGGTTCGTGGATTTTGACCCACTTTCATTAGCAAAAGCACATGAAATGAATTCACACATTTACTTGCAGTGCGTTCAAATGTATGGGGAAACGTGGCATCTTTATTTCTCTAAAATTGACTTACTGTTTCTCCCAAGCGCCACCTGCTGGGCTGTATGTGCGCTTGTGATTGTGCATGGAAGTTCAGAGGCACTGGAATTTTCAAGCAAACTTTTTGTTGAAGAATAACGTACATCAAAAAATACGCAAATATTTTAGGTGTACAGCTGCATAGATTTTCACAGAGTAAACACACTTATGGAGTGAACATCCAGATCAAGAAATAGAACATTACCAGGACCCCAAAACCACCCACCTCATGCCACCTCCCTGTTACTAAACCTGGGGGTGGGGGGGTAATTGATATAATTCAATCTGGTAACCCCAATCTGTTAAAATTCAATTAAGACTCAATTCAATCTCTTAAAATTCAATATTTTAAGCTGTGCATAAAATTGTCCATTATGTAAAATGCTCAATCTGTCACATTGCACCCTTTTCTCCCTTTGTGCTCAGCAAGAGAGCATCTAAATGAGGTTGTGGGACAGAAGCGTCCTCGTGATTTGAAGGCAGGAGGGTCTCAGATCTGCATTCCACACTGGTTCTGGGACAAGAGTCAATACTCACCCTGCTGTCATCAGCTGCTGGCATCTGTCACTCAGGTAATGCATAGCTGAGCAGCGCCTGGTTACTGCCCCTGTTAACTGGGCCCCCATCAGCACATCAGCTCTGGATGGCGCCGTGAATCCCCTCCGGTATATGGTCATGATCTTGGCCCAAACGCTTCCAACATCGTGCTTCTTTCTCCACTACAGTGACCTTCAGGCAAGAGCCTTGACCTTGTGCCCAGTTTTCTCTATTTCTCCTCTGAAGGGGGCTGTCGGAACTTCTCAGTCCCATCCATACTACATAAGAACTGAGGACAGCTTAGGGGTACCCAGTTTCAAGCCCTTTCCTAGTGCACAAGTACATTTCTCTGCCTTCAACACGGTGAAGTTATCTTCTCCAGGGTCATAAATGGGAACTTGGTCTTGAAAGCGCCATCAAACACACATCTGATCCCCTGTCTCCCCGCTGTGTCAGTCTTTGGCCCCTGCAGGAGCACCATTGCCCACTGCCAGGTTGGAAGTGGCCATATGCAGTGCTTTTCTTAGAGGCCCACAGATTCTACCCAGTGTGCCCAGGGAAGCAGGCCACAGCCGCAACATTCTTGGGCTACCCCAGACCTATCCGTAGGCCTGAACTTTAAAAAAGCCAGCCACATTACTAGGAATGAGAACTTCAACACCTGATATGTTCCCTGCATCTCCTTTCCTCCCTCTCTTTAAAGCAAACTTTGAGTATGTAAAGCAACAATCTTCAGGCTTTTCTTTCTTCGATATTACATCCCACCCAGGGCAGTAACCTTCCCACTGGGCTTTTCTTTCCTCTACTGTCTACCCATTCACCCCCTTCTAGTGGTCACAGATGGAAGGGGCACAGAAGAAATTCTATGATCCAAGCCTCCAGGTCCAAATCTTGATCTGTTCAGTGGGACTTAACAGGAGTTTTAGAAGATTCTTTCTCCATAATAAAGACTGATTCTCTAGACTCTTATTTAAAAACAACAGCAACAATCATTTTATGTATCAGATTATCTTCTGTTCTCTTTCAATTTCTGCTATAACAATTCTCATCTCCCCCCATCCTCCCAAACCCTCACTTTACCCATCTGCCCAAGGTGACAGCGTACTTCAGGTTACTACAGAGAAGGCCATATATACAGAATCATAAAATAGAAAAGCACATTCATATATTTCAAAATGTTAATTCTAACACACTGAAATGAATTAATGTAAAATACATGAAGAGTAATTTTAGCATTTCCCCCAGTAGCCCTGCACTAACACAGAATCATACACTGTAACTAAAGAACTCTAATTTATCAGCTTCAGAAGTATTGAGTTAACGAGACTTGAAAATAAAACTTAATGCATATCTGTGTTTATATAACCCTTTATTGTTCACAAGATGCTTTCACATAAATTATCTCATTTTATCCTTACTCAGTGAAGGATGTATTACTGTCCTCATTCGGAGGCCTAGGGAAGTAAAACTCTGCCATCAGCATATAGTGATATAGTGAGATTTAAAAACAAAAAAACTTCTATATTAAAATACATGTAGCTCTGAAGGTAACAGTTTAAATTAGGGACCAGGATAGACTCACTTGGTTTTGAGAAGAACCATCTTTCTGAACCACTTTTGTCATGAAATGTGTAACAAACAGGGGCCCATTATTCTTTGGGAAACTGAATATTGGTAATGTAATCAAAGTCCTTCAAAATGAGATGGTAGTTGCCCTATTTAAATATTTGATCAGCTCGGCTGTGGGCGGGTACATGATTGCAGAGCTTAGTGTGATGTGGTTTCATGCTTTGCTTGGTCAGACAAGGACCAGAGGCAGCGCTCAGGCTCTTCCGTTCTGGAGCACACTAAAAATTTGTGCTTTTCTTGGGACAAAGCACAAGGACATAGCATCAGGCCAGGAGATATGTCCAGTAGAGCAATCAAAGGGAAACTGCGGCTAAAGAATTCTAGGAAAATATATAGAATTTAAAATTTTCCCTTTGGGCATGGTAGTTCCTATATGTTATCCTCAAGTGTCAGGAGAGTCTGTCTAATTCACAGCCCTTTTTAACTCATGATTGGAAGGATCATCCTTGTCCACATTCTTTGACAGAACAGACTTGAGAGAATAACTACAGCATGGAAAGGGGATCAGAGACCCCGCAGGAGGAGACGGAGGGAACTGAGCCTGGAGCCTGAGGTGTGAGGGGCACAGGTGGGCTTGAAGAACTTTCTAGCACTCCTCTGGGGTTCTCATAAATACCTTCCAGCACCCACGGGGGGCTCAGGTCAGGGACCACTGAACAGTAAAGGAGGACCTCCCATATACTGGAAATTAATTTGATGCAGAATTAGTCATATTTGGAGGTAACTTTAACCTGTGTCATTTGTATTTGCCAAAAATAAATTATAGTTAAATATTATATTAGCTTTCTCCTGAATATCCTTTAAATCCTATTAAAGAATAGCGTCACACAATCCGAAAAAATTAAATGGTCTTTATTATTGTCCATTCTCAGGGCACCTCTGTTCCCACCCGTTCGCCAGTCTGCGGGAGTCGTTTCTTAGTGACGCGCCTGTTTCCTAGTCAACTACCAGGTGTCAGTCCAAGCTCAGCCCTCTCGGCACTTTCCTGGCCCACGGAATAAAGCTTCTTTTTTTTCTTTCTGTCCAGGAGGAACTTAGAGATCCTCAAGACCCTCAGGGTAAGGTACAGCGACCACAGAGGCCACTGGACGCTCTTCCTGGTGAGACCCATGACCTTCGTGGCTCTGAGCAAATGAAGCATCTCTGGCTCGGGGCACCAAGTAAACCACCATCGTTCCCTTGAACTCTGAGCACTTCAAAGGGCCTCCGCTCCCCGCAGTTTGCAGCCTCCGGAGGAGCCGCCCTTCCTTCCCGCCACCCCCAACCCCGGGTCCCAAGCCCCGAGGGACTCCCGGCCGGGCTCAGCATCTCCGCGATGCGCTCGCAGATGAAAATGGCTTTCCCTCTTGTAGCCCATCCTCCACAGGTGTCCGCAGGACTTTCCCTGTGGGTGCGAGATGCCTGCGGGAGCTCCTAGAATCAGGTTCTCGCCACATCACAGAGAAGGCAAAAAAAGTGGCGGGGGGCTGCTTTTTTGTTGTTTTTTCCCCCTTGTGGATTTTTGTGAGGGCGGAAATAACCTCTTCCAGACATGTCCCAGCTGATATAGGCTTTCAACTCGCTCCTGGGTCAGCCTATCCCTGGAAAGATCACCAGTCAGAGGAGCTGGGACACCATGATGGGTATAGATGGGTTAGACCCATTTCCCAGAGCAGGACACTGCCCCAGACTCCCAAACGGGGCTCTGTAACCAAGGCTGTTGTGGAGGCAGTGAGCAGAATCTGCTTCACCAGGTAAAAAACTGATCCAAAACAAACAAAAAGACCTACCGAAAGTTCACAGGAGAATACACTCTCTTCTCAGTAAATAATTTAAAAAGTGTGTATACTGTGTGGGTAACTTATAGTGAAACATTTTTAAAATTCTGTGTACCTCTTTTGACTACTCGCAAGGTTGATTTGTGAGAATTTCATTATTTGGAATGCATTTTTTGTCCAGTTCATTAAATCTCAACTTGCGGGGGGGCGGGGATAAAAACAAGAAAAGGTGTTTTCTATTTCCCACACTACTATTTTGCTTGGAACTCTGTTGGATCTCTTTGTCTAGTCCCTTAGGTACATCTTGGACGGATCCCATGACTTTCTAGTCACTTTCAATTACCAAGATTATATTCATTTAAAATTTTTATCTAAATATCTAATTATGTGGTATGAATAATACCACAGTGGAATAATACTTAGCCATAAAAAATGAAATCATGCCATTTGCAGCAACATGGATGGAACTAGAGATTACTGAGTGAAGTAAGTCAGACAGAGAAAGACAAATATCATATTTTTTAGATTCCACATATAAGTATCACTTATATGTGGAATCTAAAAAATAATACAAACGAATTTATTCACAAAACAGAAACAGACTCAGACATAGAAGACAAACTCATGGTTACCAAAAGTGAAAGGGGGGGAGGGATGAATTGGGAGTATGGGATTAATAGATACATACCACTATATATATAAAATAAACAACAAGGATTTACTATACAGTGCAGGGAACTATATTCAATATCTTGTAATAACCTATAATGGAAAAGAATCTGAAATAAATAAATAAATAAATATATATATATATATATATATATACTTTGCTGTACACCAGAAAGTAACACAACATTGTAAGTCAACTATACTTCAATTAAAATATATAAATGTATACATAACATATCTATATCTGTATCTATATCTATATAAATGTATACATAACATATCTATATCTGTATCTATATCTATATCTATCCTCTCTCCTCTTCTCCAAGCAAAGGCCCCAACTTCAGAATGAATGAGACCGTGGTCCTCTCTTTCCTTTCTTCTACTCCTGCACCTTGGAGTTGGTAATGGGAAGACACAGTTGACCTCTGGGATCGCCCTTGGTCCTCTTCTAACCTCAAGCTACTCTGGTGTTGGGTGAGGAAGAAGGGATCAGGGAAAATAGTAAAAGCCTTTTTCCTGGGTACGTTTGTCATTGTTTCTCTGTGGTGGCTGCTGCTTCTGAGCTACCACCAACTGGCCACCAGACACTCCAAGAGAAAGAGACTTTCAAATGCTGGCCCTCTCACAGATGTCATGCATGACATTTTTCAAAGGCCTTATTGGAGTCTCCTTACTACACTATTTGCTGATGTGTACCTCACTTCAACTCAACACAAATTTATCCCTCCCCTCTCCTTACTCCCTGGTAATCATAAGCTTGTTTTCTACATCTGTAACTCTATTTCTGTTTTGTAGGTAAGTTCATTTGTATCCCTTTGTTTTAGATTCCACAAATAAGCAATATCATATGAACAGCCATCTTCAGTGGAGAATTAATCAGATGACACAAAACTGGCTCTTCTCTGTGATGTCACCGTCAGCAACTTTGCATTCCAACTGTGGGTGTGCAAACATCTCCACCATTGGTCCTTGCTCTCTCTCCTGCCCCCTTGCCTCTTCTCTCCATCTTCAGTTAGGCTGGGACTGATGGGCAAGCCTGCTTGCCTGGGGAGATGTACATCTGGGGAAGAGATCCAGCCTTTCCCCTCTGCAGGCATCCACCCTCCTTATGAGCAATTTTCTTAGAAATCCCATCACTTGGCTTTGGAGATCGTAAAGCATCACTGTCATGGACAAGTGCTTCACCAGACCGACACCCACACTTCTTATGAATCCCCCACTTCTCCCAGTGCTTCTTTAGTGGGCTAGGAAGGGGCACTGGCTGACTTTGATGGATAATAGGGATGATGTGTCTCCTCGTGGGAAACCTGGAGCAGGGTCTGGTCCCAGCGGTTTTTAAGAAGGTGGGTGTGTAATACCAAAGTGTAATACCTCACTTAGTCCTTAGGTATGCTGTATTAAAGAAAAGACGATAACTCTAACATTTTTTTTAAGGGAACGCTATTTATTTATTTTGGCTGTGTTGGCTCTTCGTTTCTGTGCAAGGGCTTTCTCTAGTTGCAGCGAGCGGGGGCCACTGTTCATCACGGTGCGCGGGCCTCTCACTGTCGCGGCCTCTCTTGTTGCGGAGCATGGGTTCCAGACACGCAGGCTCAGTAGTTGTGGCTCACGGGCTTAGTTGCTCCGCGGCATGTGGGATCTTCCCAGACCAGGGCTCGAACCCATGTCCCCTGCACTGGCAGGCGGACTCTCAACCACTGCGCCACCAGGGAAGCCCTCTAACATGTTTTGAGTACTTACTTCGTTTCATCTAATTGTCACAAGAAGACAATAAAGTAATATGATTCTCACGTGATAAGTGAGGAAAATTTAAGCTCTAAGTATTCAGTGACTTTCTCACAGTCTTACAGCTGGTAAATGGGATAGAAACACAGGTCTGTCTGATCCCAAAGCCCATACTTTTGTCACTTCTGCTGTTTTTTATACAAATAGTATCTGATAAGTGGGTCTGATAACCTCTCTGAATAACTAGTTTTAAATAAGCTGACTTCAAAATAAAATTAAATTAAAAGGGAATGTCCACCACTGGTCATAAACAGCATTCACCATTTTCATTACAACTCACTCAGCTTACTCATTCCTTCATTTAAGGTGAATGGATAAAGAAGATGTGGTATGTATATAAACACAATGGAATACTGTTCAGCCATAAAAACAAGATTGAAATTTTGCTATTTGCAGCAACAAGGATGGACTTGGAGGGCATTATGCTAAGTGAAATAAGTAAGACAGAGAAAGACAAATATGTATAATATCACTTATATGTGGAATCTAAAAAAATGCAATAAACTAGTGAATATAACACAAAGAAGCCGACTCAAAGACATTACAGAACAAACTAATGGTTACCAGTGGGGAGAGAGAAGTAGGGATTGGCAATATAGGGGTGGGGGCTTAAGAAGTACAAACTATTAAGTATGAAATAAGCTACAAGAATATATTATACAGCACAAGGAATATAGTAAATATTTTATAATAACTATAAATGGAGTATAACCTTTAAAAACTAGAATCCCTATATGGTACACCTGTAAATTATATAATATTATACATCCACTATATTTCAACTTAAATATCAAAAAGTTTTTAAAAGAGTAATTGAGGGCTTACTGTGAGAAGAAATGGAATATAATATGTTCTCACCCTCAAACTAGCTTGCAACTAGTAAAGGACCTAAAGACATAGAGAAAATGACTTAATAAAAGTTGAAAGATCCTAGAAAAAGGTAAACATCAAATTCTAATGGGATTCTGAAGTTCAATTTCATGTTTGGTGGAGTGGATGTCTTAGAAAGTTACAATCTGAGTTGAGTCCTAGGGAATGGACAGACTGGAGTCAAGAGATGTCAGGGAAAACTTGAGCATGGAGAACAGACAGCGTGAAAAAAGCAGAGAGGCAAGAAATCTTTCAGCAGGTTTGGAGACAGCTGGTTTGGCTGGAATGTAAGCTGTGTAGAATTTATGTATTAGAGATTGGGAGATAAAATCAGAAACTTAAGTAAGGGTCATATCACAGAGAACCTTCGCTTGTCAGGCTGAGGTTGTGACTAGGATACCATTCAAAGAATTTGAGCTGAGTATTATTTCACTGGAGTTGAGCCTGAGGGGAGTGAGCCTTGGAGAAGCATGTAAGATCCATTAGAGTGAGAGAAACTGAAAAAGTAAAAATAAAAGGTAGAACAAGCAGGAAACCATTACAATTATCATGGAATGCATTATAAGAGGAAGTATTGACAAGGATGTGCAGCACCTGGAATCTTGGTACACTGTTGGTTGGAGTATAAAGTGGAACAATCATTTTTCAGAGTTGTTTGGCAAATTTCTTAAAAAGTTTAATTCTACCTTATGGCCCAGCAAGTTCACTCTTAGGTACTTACCCAAGAGAAATGAAAACATATGTCCACTAAAAGACTTATATAAGAATATTTCCAGCAGCCTTACTCAAAATATTGTCCATCAACAAAAAATTAGGTGAACGAATTGCAGTGTATTCATATAATGGAATGCTATTTAACAATTAAAAGGAATGAACTACTGACATACACAATAACATGGTTGACTCGCAAAAGTTTAATGTTAAGGAAGCCAGATAAGAGTCTGGGCCATGTGATTCCATTTACGTGAAATCCAAATTCAGGGAAAGTTAATCTATGGAAAGAGAAATTTTAAAATAGTGGGTGTTAAGGGAGGGATGGAGAATGGGATGGAAAGGTACATGAGGGAACTTCTCAGATGGTGTAAATGTTCTGCATCTTATTTTTGGTGGTGGTTACACATATTATACAATTGTCCAAAACTCATCATCTGAACATGTGACAACTCTGCACTTTATGTTAATTACATCTCAGTTAAAAACATTAGGGCATTGATAATGTAGCCTCTGCTCAACCTCCCTGAGAAAAACACCTAACAAATCAAAACAATCAAATACTTTATCTGAGGAATGAATCAAAATAAAATGGCAGAAATAATGGTTGAAAAAGACCTAAGAGCGAGCAATAAAACCAATAAAAACCTACAGTAAAGATAAAATAACATGCTCAGATTTTTTAAATTAATGTAATTATTTTTGTAAGAGATAGTGAATGTTATAAAATTAATACTTTAGTAATAGCCTATATATCAAATGCTAAATTGCGGCCCAAAATTCTGAAGTCAGTGGGAAAAGATAAAGCAGTGGTTTGTTTAAAGAAATCTCTAATTAAAAGGGCTAAAGTCCTGCTGTAGAAAAAGCCAGTATTATGCTCAAATGTCATATTTTCAAAAGTATTCATTGTAAACTCTTTTTAAAGAATATTGTTTCAATTAAGTTCATGGTTCATAAAAGTTGCTTTAGGGACAAAACTGATTTGTTCTCACACTGAGAAGTAATATAGTGTTTACAGAAAAGTGTCCTTCTATCTGTAGGGCAGATAGAGCTCATGTAAAAACGATGTCGTTATAGCTTTATGTAATTAGCTTAGGAAGCAAAATTAAATTACGATTCATTATCTTTCACCCAGATAAGCTCTAAGAAGTGTATACTTAAGGTTACCTGTTTCGGAAGTCAAAAATTATATTTACTGTTCAAAAGCAAGATAGAAATCTGTAGAATCTGTTATTCTTGTGACTTGCTTAGGGAGTAAAAGTGAGTTAAGGGCAATACAAAATCCGTTTGAGAAGGAAAATATAGCCTTGTACTGTGTATAACTCATGTACCTCTTTTTAGGAGGAAAGCTAAGCTGTTACCTGGAAGTGTATTTTCCAGTGGTAAGCAGATAATATTTCTGTATAGGAATACCAAAATTCTGTGCAGATACCATGTAGAAAGGTGAGAGTGTGTGAGAATGAAACAGAATGCAAACTCTTGAAATATACTAGGATAATTTGGGTCTCCCCAGCTCCCCACTGAATACTTGTTAATTCTCTTGGCTTCTACTACTCTAAGAGACTAGCACATGGTTACTGGAAATAAATGGAATGGCTCAATGGGCAAGTGGTTGAATAAATCGTGGTAAATATCTACGAGGAAATATTACCACTAATAGGTGGAGTTAATTAGATCCGTTTTGACATTGTGTACTATTTGTATGTTAAATGAGAAAAAGAAAATTTTAGAATAATGTGTACTGTGAGTATTCATATTGGTAAAAACAATTCAAAAGGGAAAAACTCCCCATATGGTATGAAAACATACCAGCAAATACCATACTAGAAGAGTTAATATTGTTCAGTTTTAAGAGGGAAAACTTGACAGATCTGTTTAAAATGCACATGTCAACTGCTATAAGGAGACGGCTTAGGAAATATGTGGACTGTAATGGAAAATTCAGGAAAGATGGGTTAACATGGATGGATGGATGAGTGGATGGACTGGTGGATGGAGAAAGGAGAGAAGAAAAGAAAAGAAAGGGAGAAAGGAAAATTATTTTTCTTCAGAAATATGAAGGCCTTGTTCCATTATTGTTCTAGTATCTGATGTTTCCGATGATAATTCTATTGCCAAAATATATTTTGCTCTTTTTATCCTTATTCTGATATTTCATAATCAGGATCTAAATGTGAGTCTTTTCTGTTTAAAGGATTTGGTTGCCCTTCAGCTCAGAAAAAAATCCTCATGTTGCTTTTCAGACCATTTAGACCCCTCTATTCCCTCTGTTCTATCTTTCTGGCACTACTACTTGCTGGCCATTTGACCTCTTTTACTATTTCTCTAAAATATTCCATATTCTCTTCTTGTTGCTCCACGTTTTGATATTTTTTTCATTTTTCCCCTTTTTTAAATTAAAAGGATTCTTTTATACACTTTTTTCCTTTTTGCAGCATCCTGTTCTTGTTTTATAGATACAACATCTTCTTAAATTTATATGTTTCTCGAAGTCCTCCTCTGTGTCGTAAATTATCTCTTATCCTCTGGGGTCAATTTGTGTGTATGTGTGTGATTGTATTATCCTGAAACAATGAAGAGAAAAGAGAGTGAGATTATAGATAAAGGGTAAGAGATATCCATAGTTTCCTTGACGATAGAGAACATATTAAGGATTATTGATGACTGAGAAAGAGGTGAGGAGGGAAATACGCTTCTTAGAATTCATGCTGAGGAATGGATGTGGAAGAAGAAGCCATTGACCTGGTGGAAATGGGTTGCAATTCTAGCACTGTCACTTATCTCCTAGATGATCCTAGGTATTTTACTTAATTCACAACTTTCACTATTATTTAATAGATCTTTACCAAATAGACCAGTATGTCCCAACAGAATGCTCTGTGATAATGGAAATATTCCATATCTCCACTGGCCAGTATGGAAGCCACTTGCCACATGTGTTTTTGGGGCACATGAAATGCCATTCATGTGATTAAAGGAGTGAATTTTTATTTTCATTTCCTTTTAATTGTTTCAAATTTAAATAGCCACTTGTGGCTAGTGGTTAAAAGAGAGAAACAGAACAGACGAGAAATAGACCTTTATTCATCCATACAAAAGTGCTTTTATGAGGTATAACTATTAGAATCATATATAAATCAGGAGATAGAATTCTTGGCTACATGATTCAGAATGCCATAGCCAAAGGAAAAAAATAGTATAAAAGAAGTTTAAAAGAGAGCCAGTCTTCTTCTTCCTGAAAGTATTACGCTTCTGACCACATTTTCTTTTCTTTTTTCTTTTCTTTCTTTCTCTATCTTTCTTTCTTTCTTTCTTTTGTTCTTTCTTTCTCTCTCTTTTCTTTTTTTTTTTTCTGGATGTGTGGTATCCACCTGTCTACATCACAGCAAAGGAAGTAGCATAGTTTGTACGATTGCACAAGTCAAAAAACATAAACAGTACAGTAAATGTCATGAGGCACTCCCCAGAAGGTTTCATTAGGATAAATCTTATCTCAGCTGCAATGGCCTTGCCCACCAGCCCTAATGAGTGACTCTGACTCTCACTGGCTCTTGAATTCCTGCCAAAGCCAGCACATATTCACAGCCGAGCTCTCAGGGAGCAGCCTCTTATTTTTGTTATTTGTGGCACTGGACCTCTCCTTGAACGTCAGGGAAGCATCCATTCAGCAGTAGAGCCATCCACAGAGTGACTTCTCCCAAAGTTATTGTCACTAGATACACAAAATTTATATTTCCTTTTAAGAATATGGATGGATATATAAACCATTCCTCTTTTAGATTTATATTCTGCATAGGATAGGCGTAATCTTGTGAAAAGAGCTCTGGACTTAGGGTCAGAGGAGACGGGCTTTAACCCCAGTTCTGCCATTAGCCAGTTGTGTTCTTCCTGTGTAGGTCACTCAACTGCTCTAGGCCCCAGTTCCCCCAACTGCAAAAGGGGGGCAATTCTACGACATCAACATTAGGATCCCTCACAGCAGACTAAATAGAAAGGTCGCCTCACCCAGAATTGACCCATGTAAATAAGTAGGAGATGGGACAGGTGGATGGTTCTGTTTCTATGCTGCTGGATGCTCATAATAGGTCATCCCAGTAAAAGGAAAACCAACCTGCTAACTGGTAACTTGATGATGTTAGGGAATTTGAGGACACAGTTCTGTGTCCAGATGATGCCATTTCTCACTGTCTATCAGGAGACTCCTCAATCACATGTGGACAAAGGCAGCACAAGCCTGGCAGCCCCATGGGGATTCCACAGGCAAAGAGCTCCATCCCTGCTACATCGGGAGCTTCTCAGCCTGGCCGTGGTCGATGGTAGTTTGGAGATCTCAGTGTCACTATAAGCATCTTGCTTCCACACCCATCATTATTAATCATGTTTAGCTTTGGTCCTTTTCACTTTATCCTCAATAACCTGTTGTCTACTTTATGGAAGATTAAATGCTTGTAGTTCCTGAGAGTGTTTCTGGGTCAATTTGGGGGGTTTGTGCCCTCTCTGTAAGGACAGTATTTTACTTCTCATTAATATGCATTTCACTTCCATAAACGGAAATCCCTTGCAACTATAGGATACTTCAAAAGGTAGAAACCATAGAATAAACATATTTAAAACAGCATGCCAGTTTCTTTTTCAAATAATAAGCATTGCATTTAAAACAATGTGTCTAATAGTTAGTTGGAACAAATATAATAAATATACCACGGAGTGTCCAAAAGTCTGGAAGCATAGGAGAAGTAGTATATTTATTGTACATTATACAGATGGGGAAATTGAGTCTCTGAATGGCTGAGAGCTCAGAGTTGGGTAAGGAGTAGATCAGATCCAGAATCCAAGGTCATATTGGTCTATGTATCTTGTCCCACATTAGGTATAAGCATTTCAAATTAGAACCAGCTTCCTAACACATCTGTATATTTTTTTCTCATCAAAAGCTTATAAATACCAAGACAGCAACCAACTCACCTTGAAAGTGATTCAAGACTTAAAAAACTGGGTCATTTGTAGAGATGTGGATGGATCTAGAGAGTGTCATACGGAGTGAAGTAAGTCAGAAAGAGAAAAACAAATATCGTATATTAACACATATATGTGGAACTAGAAAAATGGTACAGATGAACTGGTTTGCAGGGCAGAAATAGAGACACAGATGTAGAGAACAAACGTATGAACACCAAGGGTGAAAAATGGAGGGCGCAGGTGGGGTGGTGGGATGAATTGGGAGATTGGAATTGACATGTATACACTAACTTGAATAAAATGGATAACTAGTGAGAACCCGCTGTATAAGGAAAAAAAAACAATGGACATATCAATATTTATACCACATACTTGAATAAATCTCCATCAGTCCTCTCTACCACTTTTGGTTTTTAACCGTATGGGAAAAAATAGTAAATATTGAGTTAAAATAAAGAAACTGCTTTATTTTCTCTCTAAAAAAAAAAGGACTTTTAAAAATTTCATTATCTTTTCATTAACTTACTTAAAGAATGTTCTGAAAATATTTGTATACTTTTAAAAAGAAAACTTTTTATCCTGAAGCCCATTTTGTGTATAATGAATGTGTCTTCATTCTGTGACATTAACTATATGTGCATATCAATGTTCCCACTTAAAGTAGAAAGCTAATTGCAGGTGTGTCATGTCTAACCTGTTTATACCACATATGGCCCAGTATCCTAGGCAGCTACAATAATAAAGACTCAAAGAATCTTCAAATGTTTGGGCTAAACAAGAGCCTATAAGAGGTCTACACCAACCTCCTCACTTCACAGATGAATAAACTGAGGCTCATTCATTCGGTGAGCACAACTTTGTTGGATATCTGTTGTGTGCCTTCCCTAGGTTTCAGTTCAGTAGGTCAGAAAAAGATGAATCAGCCCAGAGAAGTCAAATGATTGCCCAAGAACACTCACAGCTGCATGCCACACCTAGGATAAAGACAGTTGGGGCAATGGCGATCAGAACACCTAGGACTGAAATGAGCTGGCACATGTCTGACATTGTTTAGGAAGGTGCTAGTGGTAAGAGGGCCAATGGATACAAACTCAGTGAGTATGAAGGGAAGGAAGTGTGGGGAATGTTTTTAAATATTAAGATTTGAGAACTTCACAATACTCTGTAATGGCCTATACGGGAAAAGAAGCTAAAAAAAAAAAGTGGATATATGTATAACTGATTCACTTTGCTGTACACCCAAAACTTACACAACATTGTAAATCAACTATACTCCAATAAAAATTTAAAAAAAAAAAGATCTGAGAACTTCAAAGAAATATTTCCAAGCTTATCTAGCAATGCCACTTGGGTTAAGAGACACGACCTGATGGAACAGTTGAGCATTAACAGAGGATTCTTCAGAAAAAGCCAGGCTTTGCGGTGGTATGATATTCAAAAGGTACAAGGTGAACCGCATTAGGCTCTCCAGCCTCTAGACATCAAAAAGTCATTTCTGTCCTGGGTGGGAGCAGGTGCTCCAGACTCACATCTTTCTCTCAACCACTCTACTCTGTAAGTGAAATCTAAGGGCATTCCTGCCTAAACAGATACCAAATTACAAATGAAATCAAGCCTCCTTGGGCAAACCAGGAGGTTAAGGGGAAGAAAATAAAAGCAAATCCATTTCTATATCACCTCCCTGCCAAGGCAGCAAATCTACAATACGAACATAGGACACTGAAGGTTATGATGAAAACCTCCCACGCTTGTTCTAGAAAGGACTAGAAGAGGCATTCCAGGCCACTGTGGACCCCAAGCCATCACTGATTCCTCCACCAGATCCTTGGCCTCTGGGCAGACCCAGTTTACCCTTCAAGAAGAATGAGATCATGAAAAGACTAACTCACCATTGTTTATGCCTCCAAAGCCTACTCACTATTAATTTGGGGGGGATAGGGCTTCCACCTGGGAAACTTTTCCTTTAGATTATTATGGCCTCAGGAAGGTTGCCTTTGGAAATGGAATGCTTCCAATGACTCAGAATCTAGTTCATGTAGAAGGGGCCCAATCTGAGTTTAAACTATGTATATTCTAAGGACTTCAGTGTATCTGGACATGTTTGGAGGGCTTTCAAGATGGGATCACAAAGATAAATTCTAATGGAAATCTGAGAAGCTCTAAACCATGTCTTTGGTTCAAGATTAATGGAGCAGTATCACAGTATCACACAGAGGCAGTATGGTGGTGGCATTTCAGTATAACCTCTGAGTATGCTGGAGGCCCAACGTAGATAGAGACTCTCAAAAAAGAAAGAGTGAAAAGATAAAGTCAGTTCAGTGTTTTCTCCATGAGATTGAGAGAACAATTACCCAACAGTATCGCTGTCTATAGGACCAAGAACTGGCGCCCTCAGCATAAATGTTGGCATCCTTGATGGCACAGATCAGCTGCCTCTGTAAGGACATAACCAGGCACTGGACAGTGGCAATGCCCAGGACACCTGGGGATTGATTAGCGTAAGCAGTTGAGGCATTGGGGGAGGAAATGGGGATCTCTGTCCTCACACACCTCCTTCTTCAAAACAAGAAGATTTATTAGCAGAATGCATGTGAGAAACCTGCAAGGATATTCAAAAAAGATTCAGGAGGAATTTGAAAGAAGTTGTTATTCTTGTAGGGACACTGGGAGGCGGAGCCAGAAAAATGCTGTTTAATGACTATTGTCATGAACATTATTTAGTCCTGTGCTGCTGCAGCCTCTAAAATACAGGTTAAGCAAGAAAACTCTGTGCTCTTTCCTTCTTTAATAAAATGTATTTGAGGAATTCTCTAGCTTGATAAATTATGAAATATCATTTCCATCCTTCTAGTCTGCTTGTGGCTCCTCCTGCATCTTCTTTGTGTATTGCCATGTGAATTTCCTCAAAAAAAGAGGCAGTATAAATGAGAACAATACTTTCTTTGAATAGAGCAATGTCAATGGGTTCTAGAAAGAAAGTACAGCATTTCTGCTGCATTGAGCCATCACCAAAAAACCCGCATAATTTATTCTCTGTTACTATCAAGACTGCCCTTTAAACATTTCACTTAAAAATTGCCTTCACGGGCTTCCCTGGTGGCGCAGTGGTTGAGAATCCGCCTGCCGATGCAGGGGACACGGGTTCATGCCCCGGTCCGGGAAGATCCCACATGCCACGGAGCGGCTGGGCCCGTGAGCCATGGCCGCTGAGCCTGCGCGTCCGGAGCCTGTGCTCCGCAACGGGAGAGGCCACAACAGTGAGAGG
>NC_041227.1:37399046-37402436 GCF_002837175.3 Physeter macrocephalus
ACAAAGCAGGGCTTCCCTGGTGGCGCAGTGGTTGAGAGTCCGCCTGCCGATGCAGGGGACACGGGTTCGTGCCCCGGTCCGGGAAGATCCCACATGCCACGGAGCGGCTGGGCCCGTGAGCCATGGCCGCTGAGCCTGCGCGTCCGGAGCCTGTGCTCCGCAACGGGAGAGGCCACAACAGTGAGAGGCCCGCGTACCACAAAAAAAAAAAAAAAATTGCCTTCACAACTGCCCTATTAGGATCAGCTTTTATGTGACTATAAGTGTATATATGTTTGAGTGAAGAAATGTCACATAGATAGTCCCATTTATATTTTTTCCTTTGGTGAGTGTGTTTATTCAGGCAGTTTCCAACACAAACGACACTACAAACAACCAATACATTTGAACATGAAATGGGGCAGGGCGGGGGGGCGGGCGGAGGATTGGTGTAGAATGACACACCTTCTTGCTCCAATTCAAGACACTGACGGAGTTACTAAACTGTGAGATTCTGGGACTTAAGTAGATAGAGAGAATTAACAACTGATTAGTGTTCAGAAGTGTCATACATTTCCCCATATGCTATTGAATAGGGGAGACTTTCTCATATTTCAGATACAACTGTGTGCATACATCATTCACACAGTGTGATCTTGGGCAATTAGCTCAACCTCCCTGGATGAAATCTTGCAATTCATAAAATAAGAATAAAATAGTCACCTTTCTCTCCCTCATAGGATTGTTGTAAGATATTATCACATAAAGTAGAAAATCCTGATACAGATATATTTCTATTTCATTACAGATAGCCTCATTTAAAATAAAAGAAATTATCATTTAAAAGTTAAATGGTCTCTGGAAATATCTACATGAGTGACACCTGTAAGAAGGCAGAATAGTCCCAGTCCTTGATTCCTCATAGAAACAGATTTCACAATGCTATATGGACCAAAATACCTTTATGAAAGGTCTAGATTACAGTAAGAGGTTACAGTACTCAAGATCAGCACACGTCTTAGAATGGCCATCATCAAAAAAAGAATAATACTAAATGTTGACAAGGATATGGGAAAATTGAAATCTTTATACACAATCTCACTTCTTGGAATTTATCCAAAATAATTAAAATCAGGATCTTGAAGAGGTTTATGCATCCCCCTGTTTGTTGTGGCATTATTTACAAGAGCTGAGATGTGAAAACAACCCAAATGTCCATCAATGGATGAATGGATAAAGAAAATGAGGAATATACATACAGTGGAGTAGTATTCATCCAGAAAAAGGATACCCTGCCATAAGCAACAACACAGATGAATCTTGAGAACAGGATGCTAGGTGAAATAACCCAATCTCAGAAAAACAAATACTGCATGATTCCACTTATATGAGGAATCTAAGGTGGTAAAGAAACAGAAAATGGAATGGTGGTTGTCAGGGGTGGGGGGAGGTAGGAAATGGGGGAGATGCTGTTAAAAGGGTATAAAGTTTCAGTCATGCAAGATGAATAAGTTCTAGAGACCCGCTGTACAACATTGTGTTTATAGTTAACACTACTGTACTGTACACTTAAAAATGTGTTTAAAGAGTAGATCTCATGTTATCTGTTCTTACCACAATTAAAAAAAAAAAAAGAATTATGTAAGGGCCCTTTTAGGGTGACTCCGTCTCACAGCCTAAAATACTGTAAAGCTGAATTCCAAAGTAGTTGACAAAATTTGGGAACAAAGTCTGTATGGAATATTTGGTGGGTCAAGAGGAAGAGGTTTAGGTCAAATGTTCCCTGAGATTCAAGGCAATAACTCCTCTTTTGCTGTAATTAGGGCATTTATAATTCAGTGTAATGTACAACTGAGTTTGTACCCTATTGTTTGGAAGAGAAAGAGGCAGAAATCACATGTCAGTTTTTCACCTGGATAGTAAACATTGGAAAAGAAATGTAGGTTAAGAAAAAATTAACCAAGTTTGTGCCCATAAGTAACAATGTCTCTGGTGCATCAACAATGCTCTGTCAGTGCCTTTGGCTAATGGCATGAGGCCCGTGTTCAGACAACCTTTTGGCAAGAGGAACATGTGACTCTTAGAACATTGCCTGTGATAAACACTGGGAGCCAGACACCCGATTGCAATGCCTCCAAGAAATGTTTCCTCTGTTCTCTATAGGGCTCCAACACTGTACTTACTGAAGAATGAAGAGCTTTTATCCCACCTGTGACCATGAAGCAGGTGGTTGCTGGGGACAAAGCTGGTGGGAGAGAGTCCTGTCTCTCCAGTTAAGCCAGTTTGGAGGATGTGAACAGGGTTGAGAATTGGAGAATGCCAGTTGCCACATCTGGATGCTGGTTCAAATTTCTGCCCCACCCCATTCTAAGGAAACAAAGGAGGGAGGGACAGCATTTTCCAGCTGAAAGTGAGGCTCAGATATTGGGAGATGTCAGAAATCAAGAAAGGCTTCTCACTCTCACTTTATCCCACACTGTTCTTGAACGATATTTAGGAAAATATTTAGTGAAAATGTTAAGGATGCTATAAGTCCATTTTTAAAAAGTCAAAAAAAAATAGTCCTTATAAGCACCAAAAATGAGCATTGTATAAAATGAATATTCATAGTTAGCTTTACATTTGCTCTAGAATTGTTTGGATTCTTCATGAAACTGCACAAGAGGAATCATTTGTAGATTCTTATATGCCATTTGGTATTAGATGAAATAGCCTCATTAGTAATACTTGTATACTTAACAGTTTGTTATGTCAGAGAAATTCCGGATCAGTATTCAAGTATAAGTGCTTTGGGAAAAACATTGATTTTAAAATGTTTTCTAATAAATTTCTTTTCAGAAATTACCCAATAACACCTACTCAGTAACCTAGTTACTCATTGATGATACATTAAGAAAAAGTTAATATTCATCCCATTTTCCCAGGTAAACCAGAGAATAATTTTGTATATTTCTCTATGCCCCACAAGTGTGTATGGTATTTTGTAATGTTTTTACAAAACCAATATTATTCATATTAGTCTTCAATCTCTTTTTCTCACTTAGCAATCATTCATGAGTGTTCCTCCAAGTCAGTCTTAGAGATCTAAGTCCTTCCTTATCACAGCTGCAAAATTGTTCATTCTATGGATGTATCACAATTTTCCCAATCATTGCACAGCTAATGGACATTCAGGTTGTGTCCTGGGTTTTTTGTTTGTTTGTGGCTGTTTGTTTTTCTATTACAAACAATGCTATGAACAACTTGATACATGTGATACATATGTCTTAGAGTCCTGGTACTTTTATTTACAAAGGATAGATTTCTACAAGCAAGATTTGGGATCAAATTGCACAAGCATTTTTTTTTTTTTTTTTTTTTTTTTTTTTTTTTTTTTTTTTTTTTTTTTGGGGTATGTGGGCCTTCGTCTGT
>NC_041227.1:37402516-37405440 GCF_002837175.3 Physeter macrocephalus
CAGCGGCCATGGCTCACGGGCCCAGCCGCTCCGCGGCATGCGGGATCTTCCCGGACCGGGGCGCGAACCCGGTTCCCCTGCATCGGCAGGCGGACGCGCAACCACTGCGCCACCAGGGAAGCCCCACAAGCATTTTTATTTTACCAGTTAACTCTTGTTTATTTTCCAAAGGTAGCAGCAATTTTACACTCAGCATCAATGTATGAAAGTACCTATTTGCTTGAATCATTGCCAACATTGGAGGTCGCTGTACTTTAGCATTTTTGTCATTCTCATAGCTGTCAGTGGACTTTTAGACTTAAAAAGATAGATTTGTAATTTCTTGTTCCTTTATACTTTAAAAGTCCAGATGTACTATTATAAAATGTTCCTTTTAAATAGAAAAGCTTACATGTTCTTATTTACCCCATCAGACTTTTATTACAATAACAGTTTTACAACATAAGAGATATAGAAAGCAACCAACATCTCTCCATAAATATTGTTCAGTTCTTGTCCATATGCATTTCAGTTTTACAAAGATATGGTTCTAGCATAGTGTAATTTTGCACTTTCAATTTTTTACTGTACATTACAAGATAAATACTTTCCCTGTCTTCCCTTTAAACAGCTGCTTAATGTTTCATGGTTAGTATCTGTAACTCATTAATGATTCACCCATTGTAGAATGTCTGAGCTACTTTTCTGGTTTAATAATTACAGATAACTGTGAAGTGAAAATATTCATAAATATGAAGTCATCCTTTTTTTAAGCAGATTTTCCTTGGATAAATTTCCAAGAATGGAATAGAATAAATGTGTTAAGAGATCTTGAGACACTGTACCAAACTCTTTTCCAAAAGGGTAGTACCTATTCATCCAGGCACAAGCAAAGGATTAGGTTTCCTTTTTTTTTTTAAACATCTTTATTGGAGTATAATTGCTTTACAATGGTGTGTTAGTTTCTGCTTTATAACAAAGTGAACCAGTTATACATATACATATGTCTAAATTTCTGAATGACATGTCAAGATCTCTAAATTAGGACCTGGCAATCTCTATTTTTCATCAGGGTTTTTTTTGACATTTTAAAACCTCTCTATGCCATTAGAAACAGTGACTATCCTTGGGCGAGGAAATGACTGGAATAGGAAGAAAGCAAGGTTCTGTGACCCTGCTTATGTTCTGTTTCTTGATTTGGAAACCAATTAGTCAGATGTGTTCAGTTTGTGAAGACTAGGAGAGCAGGACCCTTCAGATTGGAACACTTTTCTCTATGCACGTCATATATGAATAACTGTCCAAGAAACATGCTGCAGGAATTTCATGAGAATGTCTGTCACATTGCAGAAAGACACATGAACGCTCTAGAACATTTTGCCAGGCACCACTTTGGATTGGATTTGAATTATCTATATACGTCATATGTTTTGCTATGTACCATCAAGGATGTTCCAAAGCACCAAGTCCTGCAGGTGTTAGGAAATTGCCCCAAGTCCTAGATGATCAAACATTCTTTGTTTCCTAAACTTTGGCAGCAGTCTGATGGAGGCACCATTAGGAAAACCAGATCTGTCAATCTGGAGCTTACTTTTTCTAAAATTAAACTTTGGGGAACTTACCTGGTAACAAGGTGCAGGAAGGTTAGACCACTGTTCTGAGACCTGCAGCTAACTAGTGGTAGAGATAGAACTAAACCCAGGCCTCCAGTTCCCCAGAAAGGGGTTTTTTCCCAACCTTCTCCCCAGCCTTAGGCCAGTGTCAGACAAAAAGTTGTTGACTGAAGTCCTTCAGTGAACTCCAGCGGGGCCTGGTTGAAGCTCTCCTGGTGTACTTTTAGTCCTTCCCCAAGATATTCTCAACCTTACTTCTTTGTTAATTTGGAACCTATACTCTCCTGCTGGGAGAACCATGGACTTTTATGCTTTGCACCTGTTGCCTCCTTCACCTAGAAGATCCTTCTGTGTTCAGTTCTTCGAATATCTTACCTTATTTAAAATACTCGAAACCAAGATGGCAGAGTAGAAGGACGTGCTCTCACTCCCTCTTGTGAGAACACCAGGATCACAACTAGCTGCTGGACAATCATCGACAGGAGGACACTGGAACTCACCAAAAAATATACCCCACATCCAAAGACAAATGAGAAGCCACAATGAGACGGTAGGTGGGGTGCAATCACAGTAAAATCAAATCCCATAACTGCTGGGTGGGTGACTCACAGACTGGAGAACACTTATACCACAGAAGTCCACCCACTGGAGGAAAGGTTCTGAGCCCCATGTCAGGCTTCCAAACCTTTGGGTCCGGCAATGGGAGGAGGAATTCCTAGAGAATCAGACTTTGAAGGCTAGTGGGATTTGATTGCAGGACTTCGACAGGACTGGGGGAAACAGAGACTCCACTCTTGGAGGGCACACACAAAGTAGTGTGTGCATCGGGACCCAGGGGAAGTAGCAGTGACCCCATAGAGACAGAACCAGACCTACCTGCTAGTGTTGGAGTGTCTCCTGCAGAGGCGGGGGGTGGCTGTGGCTCACCGTGGGGAAGAGGAAACTTGCAGCAGAAGTTCCAGGAAGTACTCCTTGGTGTGAGCCTTCCCAGAGTCTGCCATTAGCCCCCCCAAAGAGCCCAGGTAGGTTCCAGTGTTGGTTTGCCTCAGGCCAAACAACTAACAGGGAAGGAACCCAACCCCATCCATCAGCAGTCAAGCAGATTAAAGTTTTACTGAGCTCTGCCCACCAGAGCAACACTCAGTTCTACCCACCACCAGTCCCTCCGATCAGAAAACTTGCACAAGACTCTTAGATAGCTGCATCCACCAGAGGGCAGACAGCAGAAGCAAGAAGAACTACAATCCTGTAGCCTGTGGAACAAAAACCACATTCACAGAAAGATAGACAAGATGAAAAGGCAGAGGGCTAGAAAAGGACCTACAAAAACAA
>NC_041227.1:37405748-37406359 GCF_002837175.3 Physeter macrocephalus
ATCGACAGTAACACAATAATAGTGGGGGACTTTAACACCTCACTTACACCAATGGACAGATCATCCAAAATGAAAATAAATAAGGAAAGAGAAGTTTTAAATGACACAATAGACCAGATAGATTTAATTGATATTTATAGGACATTCCATCCCAAAACAGCAGATTACACTTTCTTCTCAATTGCTCAAGGAACATTCTCCAGGATAGATCACATCTTGGGTCACAAATCAAGCCTCAGTAAATTTAAAAATTGAAATCATATCAAGCATTTTTTTCTGACCACAACACTATGAGATTAGAAATGAATGACAGGGAAAAAAATATAAAAATCACAAACACATAGATGCTAAACAATATGTTACTAAATAACCAAGAGATCACTGAAGAAATCAAACAGGAAATCAAAAAATACCTAGAGACAAACGACAAGGAAAACATGATGATCCAAAACCTGTGGGATGCAGTATAAACAGTTCTAAGAGGGAAGCTTATAGCTGTACAAGCCTACCTAAAGAAACAAGAAAAATCTCAAATAAACAATCTAACCTTACACCTAAAGGAACTAGAGAAAGAAGAACAAAAACCCCCAAAGTTAGCAGAAGGAAAAAAA
>NC_041227.1:37407118-37407889 GCF_002837175.3 Physeter macrocephalus
TACGCAAGTCAATCAATGTGATACACCATATTAACAAATTGAAGATGAAAAACCATATGACCATCTCAATAGATGCAGAAAAAGCTTTTGACAAAATTCAACACCAATTTATGATAAAAGTTCTCCAGAAAGTGCACATTGAGAGAATCTACCTCAACATAATAAACGCCATATACGACCAACCCACAGCAAACATATTTCTCAATGGTGAAAAACTGAAATCATTTCCTCTAAGATCAGGAATAAGACAAGGATGTCCACTGTCACCACTATTATTCAACATAGTTTTGGAAGTCCTCGCCATGGCAATCAGAGAAGAAAAAGAAATAAAAGGCATACAAATTGGAAAAGAAGAATTTAAACTCTTACTGTTTGCAGATGACATGATACTATACATAGAGAATCCTAAAGATGTCACCAGAAAACTACTAAGGCTAAGCAATGAATTTGGTAAAGTTGCAGGATACAAAATTAATGCACAGAAATCTCTTGCATTCCTATACACTATTGATGAAAAATCTGAAAGAGAAATTAAGGAAACACTACCATTTACCATTGCAACAAAAACAATAAAATACCTAGGAATAAACTTACCTAGGGAGACAAAAGACCTGTTTGCAGAAAACTATAAGACACTGATGAGAGAAATCAAAGATGACACAAACTGATGGAGAGATATACCATGTTCTTGGATTGGAAGAATCAATAGTGTGAAAATGACTATACTACCCAAAGCAATCTACAGATTCAATGCAATCCCTATGAAATTAC
>NC_041227.1:37408001-37422394 GCF_002837175.3 Physeter macrocephalus
CTACAAAGCTACAGTAATCAAGACAATATGGTACTGGCACAAAAACAGAAATATAGATCAATGAAACAGGATAGAAAGGCCAGAGATAAACCCACGCACCTATGGTCAACTAATCTATGACAAAAGAGGCAAGGATATACACGGAGAAAAGACAGTCTCTTCAATAAGTTGTGCTGGGAAAACTGGACAGCTACATGTAAAAGAATGAAATTAGAACACTCCCTAATACCATACACAAAAATAAACTCAAAATGGATTAGAGACTTAAATGTAAGACCAGCACCATAAAACTCTGAGAGAAAAACATAGGAAGAACACTCTTTGACATAAATCACAGCAAGATCTTTTTTGATCCACCTCCTAGAGTAATGGGAATAAAAACAAAAATAAACAAATGGGACCTAATGAAACTTGAAAGCTTTTGCACAGAAAAGGAAACCATGAACAAGACAAAAAGACAACCCTCAGAATGGGAGAAAATATTTGCAAACGAATCAATGGACAAAGGATTAATCTCCAAAATCTATAGAGAGCTCATGCAGCTCAATATTAAAAAAACAAACAACTCAATCCTACAATGGGCTGAAGACCTAAATAGACATTTCTCAAAAGAAGACATACAGGTCGCCAAGAAGCACAAGAAAAATGGTACAGATGAACCGGTTTGCAGGGCAGAAATTAAGACACAGTTGTAGAGAACAAACGTATGGACAGCCAGTGGGGGAAGCAGCGGGGGAGTGGGGGTGGTGGTGTGATGAATTGGGCGATTGGGATTGACAGGATACAGGTCGCCAAGAAGCACATGAAAAGCTGTTCAACATCACTAATTGTTAGAGAAATGCAAATCAAAACTACAATGAGGTACCACCTCACACCGGTTAGAATGGGCGGCATCAGAAAATCTACAAACCACAAATGCTGGAGAGGGTGTGGAGAACAGGGAACCCTCTTGCACTGTTGGTGGGAATGTAAATTGATGCAGCCACTATGGAGAACAGTATGGAGGTTCCTTAAAAAACTAAAAATAAAATTACCATATGATCCAGCAATCCCACTACTGGGTATATACCCAGAGAAAACCATAATTCAAAAAGACACATGCATCCCAATGTGCATTGCAGCACTATTTACAATAGCCAGGTCATGGAAGCAACCTAAATGCCCATCGACAGATGAATGGATAAGGAAGAAATGGTACATATATACAATGGAATATTACTCAGCCATAAATAGGAACGAAATTGGGTCATTTTTTGAGACGTGGATGGATCTAGAGACTGTCATACAGAGTGAAGTAAGTCTGAAAGAGAAAAACAAATATCGTATATTAATGCATATATGTGGAACCTAGAAAAATGGTACAGATGAACCGGTTTGCAGGGCAGAAATTAAGACACAGTTGTAGAGAACAAACGTATGGACAGCCAGTGGGGGAAGCAGCGGGGGAGTGGGGGTGGTGGTGTGATGAATTGGGCGATTGGGATTGACAGGTATACACTGATGTGTATAAAATTGTTGAGTAATAAGAACCTGCTGTATAAAAATATAAATAAAATTAAATTTAAAAAAAGACACTCCACACAGCAATCTAATAAAGTAATTTTTACAAATAACAACTTGTCCCACTGGACACAGATACTAAATTTTCACCCAATTCTGTTCAATTCCAGACCCCATGTCTGAACCCCTCCCCCTTGCTGCCTCTGTTCCCACTCTGTTCCCATAGCAACTATGAGTCTTGTTAGTTACATGTACACTTGCATGGGCAAAGTCTCCTTTGCCCTTCCTTACAACCCTCTGAACTAAGCATTATTATGTCCCCACCTATAGATGAATAAACTGAAGCTCAGAAAGGTGAATGCGCTTGCCCAAGGTCACACTATGATTACAATCCATACCACATAATTTAGTCTCTGATTCTATAACATCTTTTAGTTAATTGTCTACACATTTACTTAATACTTATTCAAAGTGCATTAAACTGGATACTCTGGGAATTAGAAAGATTGTTTATTAATTGCTTCCTGTGTGTTAGATTAAGTCTCTTCCACTTACTTTGTAAGATCCTAAGTAGAACAGAGCTCATCCTGCTTGTCAGCCTCCCCGAGTGCTTAGCCCAGCCTGGGGCCCAGAATAAGTAAGTACATAATACTAGGATCGTTTCATCAGCCACCAAGATAACCAGATGCCAATAGGCAACCAAACATTCTTTTCCTGAGATTGATTCCAGGGTCATTCATTTCCTGGTCATTCTTATTTTTCTTATAAGAAAAAAAAATTCCATTGCATTTTTAAAACAATTTTTTAATTCAAACCAGCCCTAAGCAAAAGTGGGAATTCCAACCTCCCAAAAACATATAGAAAATCACTGGCTGGTTTGCCGTTAGAAATTCTTTCCTGAAATGATAATAAACATATCAAGTTCAGGAAAAAAATACAATGAAATTTTAAGCATTATCAATTCAAAAATGCTTTGAAATCTTAAGAATAAAGTTCAATGGCACCAAAATCACAAGTGAAAAAGAAAAATGGGTAAATTTGACTTCATCAAAATTTAAAACTTTTGTGCTTCAAAGAATACCATAAAGAAAGTAAAAAAGACAACCTACAGAATGGGAGAAAATATTTGCAAATCATACATATGTCAGAACACTTGTAACTAAAATACATAAAGAATTCTTACAACTTAATAATAAAAAGACAAACAACCCAATTTAAAAGTAGACAGAGGATTTGAATAGAATCCTTCCTCCAAAGAAGATATGCACATAATCAATAAGCTCATGAAGAGATGCTCAATATCATTATCAATCAGGGAAATGACTAGTGAGATACCACTTCATACTTACTAGAATTTCTGTCATTTTAAAAGCCAGATAATTACAACTGTTAGTGTGGATGTGGAGAAATTAGAACCCTCATCCATTGCTGGGTGCAATGTAAAATGGTGCAGCCACATTGGAAAGCAGTCTGGCAGTTCCTCAAATGTTAAACATAGAGTTAACATATGGCCCAGAAATTCCACTCCTACGTGTATATTCAAGAGAATTAAAAACCTGTAAACAAATGTTCATAGCAGCATTATTCATAATAACCAAAAGGTGGAAACAATCCAAATATCCATCAACTGGTGAGTGGATAAACAAAATGTGGTATATCTATACAGTGGAATATTATTAAACCTTAAAAAGAAATAAATTGATGAAAGAAGCCATTCCCAAAAGAACACTCATGTGTGATTCCATTGATATGAAAAGTCCAGAAAAGATAAAACTATAGAGACAAAAAGTAGATGAATGGTTGTCTAGCTAGGGGGAAATGGTGGGGAGGTAGGCGGAGGGAGAAACTGAGGAGAAATGAAGAGTGACTGCTAATGGGTGTGGAGTTTCCTTTTATAGTAATGAAGATGTTCTAACATTGATTTGGTGATGATTGCACAACTCTGAGTGGAGTGAAAACCATTGAATTGTATCTTTTAAATGAGTGAATTGTGTGATATTCAATTTCAAAACATTAGAAGAAAATATCTGATGACCTACCTCTGCATTCAAAAGAAGCTGAGGTATAATTGATGCCCACGTTACTTGTGGTATGTTTCTGTGAATTTTTTCACATTTCATTATGTACGCGTGATTTCTTCATACTCATCATCATACTGATATGGCAAGCACTAGATATTAACTAGCTGGAAATGGAGTGAGGGAAAGTTGTCAGGTTCCCAGACCTGGAAAAACAGATTGACTATAGATTTAATACGTTTCCAGCTTAAGTTTCCTCCTGCACTAGCTCACTCACAGGAGAAAAATAAAGTAACCATTTGGAAGAGAAGATGATGTGATTAAATGTGTCAACCAATATCTTCTGGATATTTAACCAATCGTGGTTACTGGGCAGCTAACACCCTATTCAAAGGTCAAAACCCAGTTAATATACAACCCTACCTTCCCCATTTCTGTTCAGAGTAGAGTGAATTCATCACAATGTGTCTGTGTATATGCATACATGACAGAGGACAAATCTGGCGGGAAAGGAAACTTACTATGATAATAGCGGTAACAATTTTAAGATTCTATAAAATGAACGTTATCCAGCAATAAGAATGAATAAATTACCATTACACACAACTATATGGAAAAATCTCACAATCATAGTGTTGAGTTAAAGAAGGGAGACACAAAAGAGTACATTTTGCATGGTTGCATTAATATGAAGTCAAAAAGAAGGCAAGCTAATCTGTGCTGGTACAAGTCAGGATAATGACTACCCTTAGGAAATTTATGACTGGACGGGGCACAGGGCTGAAGGATTGTCCTTAGGTCTAGTCATTCCACACATTTTCTCTATCTGGAAGTTCAAGAAGAAGTGCAGCTCTGCAAAATGTCATGAACCAAGAGATCAGGGCAGGAAAAAAAGCAATGAAGACAAGCCAGTCTGAAGAAAGCAAAAATTCTTATATATATTATAAGAAGTACATCATTACTGGTACCATTCGACTTTGAATCACACCTTCCTTGTGCTTTGGAGTAGTGAGAAAAAGGAAAATAATCAGGATTCACTGACCGATTTTGAATCTGAACACTAAGCTGATATAAAGCATTATCTTTTGTGCTTTTCTCTTTCCACCGAGGAGAAGAAGAATTCATTTGATCACCAATTACTAATTAATTGTGAAGTCATCTATTCCTTTTCTGAAAAATGTTGCTTAGGTCTTTTCATCTTAAGGGATATATTCTATTGATATTTTACATGTACACTCCTTGCCTTCACAGCTGTATTCTTGATTGCTAGCCACATAAATATTATATATTTCTTGATGCAACTGACACACATTACCCAGCGTCCTACAGGTCACTCTCTATAAAGTAGAGATGCAAAAGTTATTGCCTCATCAGTCTTGATTTCTTATCAAATGTCGCTTTGAATTTGAACCTCCAAAGTTAACAGTTTGCTTTTTCTTGAAAAGGCTTAAAATGAGGACCATAAGGTCTTCCATTACTTTTAACTTTACAGGAGGATTGCATAATCCTGAGCATTTTTGACTTTAAAATGGTTCAGTGCAAGAAGGGTAAAGAGGTTTGAAGCATGCTCGATAATTAGTGAAAACACAGTTGTCTTACAGAGGACTTTTTAACTACCTGAGACCTACAATTAAACAAATCATTCTCTGAGCCTCAGTTTTTAATGTGTAAAATGGAAATTTTATTGCCTATTATTGCAAAGATTAATTTGAAGACTAAATGAAATGTGGAAGAACCCTGAGAAACTGTTTGGAATATTGCTGATGGAGCAAAGAGAGGATGAGAATGGCCATTTAGATACCAAAGAAACAGCTTATATGACAAATAGCTACTGTATAATTTTCAAAAGTAAAAACTTAACTTTCAAACAAATATAAAATGAACACATCAAGGATTTTATTCAACTTATTCATTAATAATCAACAGTATTATGTTAACTGGATCAAAGAAGAATTTAAAGAACAAATATTGGTATAGATAGATACATACAGAAATGAATTTTCTAATAAATATAAAACTGAATAGTGTCCTCTAAGGCAATGCAATATAATGTTTGGGGTTATCTTTTCAAATTGGCAGAAATTGATGTATCTCTACCAGTCAATGTTCATTTGCAGTGCTAGCCACAAGAATCATCATTACCATTGCTATCAGTTTTCTACACGTTAACTTCCATCCCTACAGAATTGTAAAATAGGCAACAGAAAATCAATCAAAAGACTTACAGAATCAGATGATCTCCTCAGAGTCCTCTAGACTGTATCTTACACTCCATTGAAAAGACACTGCATAATTTTTCTCGCACATTTCCAAGTCATGACCATTTTTTTCTTACAAATTTATTTACAGTATACCTCAGTGTTATGTATGAATGTAGCTGAATGGAAACAATGTGAAATGCCTAAGCTCACACACATCTATTTCAGATACTATAGTGGCAAATTATGTTCACCTGCTTTCTTTGTATGTATGTGTTTCTATGTGGTAAGGTAGGTAGGTGAATTATTGTTGTAGAGTATTATTATTCTAATATATATTATTCTAATATATATGGATTATTAGAATAATGTATTGACTAATGGTCATCATCACGCTCCTCCTCATCCCTCATCCTAGCTGTTAAGATGCTTTATTTTCATTGAACTAGGAGAGAGAGCTTACAGAACAGCATGCAGAGGAATAAAAAAATAATACTAATAACCTGTTTTGGAATTCTGTGTTCCAAAATTGAAGTCTTTGGGGGAACACAAAAGACTCATATGAATGACAGTAGCAGGTTTGAGGAGAGAGGGATGTTCTGAGGGACTAGAAGAAAGATGCTTTCAGGTTGAGAAGAGGGTGATAAAAAGGGAAGTAAGGAGAGAGGAAGCACAGGTGGGTGGCCGTGGAAGGCTCTTGCCCTGCCCCCCAGGCAGTGTCCCTTAAAGGAAGAAACTCTCTTGAGAGAGAACAGCTGAAGAGGATGGGGCTCTGGGCAAACTTGTAAGGATCCCTGGTCCCCAACCTGGCAGAGAAGGAGTAGAATGACTCCTTTGCCTTCCCAGGTGGCACAGGGAAAGCAGAGAGAAATCTGCCAGAGCTGAAAGGGGCAGAGGGCAGAATGAGAAGATACTCAGGTGCATACGTCAAGGACCAAGGACATTGACATTCTCCAAGCCTGCTGTCTCCATAGCAACCTGATTTCATGAAAGCTCCTCATAACTAGATCAATGGACTGAGATTATCTCAACCACCTGATGGAATGGGGGAAGGTCCTCAAAATTAACATTAAGTTGTAAGAAAAAGTTATATTTGGGGCACAGCTGAGTCATGCGCTGTGAGTTATGTGTGCTATCTATACGATGGCTGTGCCTAGAGACATTTAGCCCCCGAACAGTCCCAATGCATGTCATCTCCAAGGATCCACGATCCTGAACCTATTACCAGAATGGGAAAGGCTCAGCCATAGCCCCTTGGAAGCTTAGAAAATGTCTCCATCCCAAGGCACAGAATCACCTTGGGATATACCTCCAGGGTCAGACCGCCCGAGGATGGATTTATCCTTCAAGTGTCTGGAACCAGGTGGGCTTTTTAGACCAGATCATGCCCAGTAGGGGTGTAAAATGATCCGGTCACACTTAGGAGTCCAAATACACTGCCTAGCAAAGTGAGAGACAGGCGACATAAATGTCTCCCACTGAGTCTTTGCATTCAAGAGATCTAGAAATAGGTTTTAAGCAACAGGATAAACATTTTTGAGAGCTTCTCATCTTTACCTGCTTTTGCTGCCACAGCAGTGTGGCAATGACTATATTGCCATGATGGTGAGAAAGGTTACCCTGGGTCAGGCTATGGGCCATCTGTGGTGAGATGGCTAATGGTCATCAAAATCTACATTCTCCTCTTCTTCCCAGACACACAGCTAGATGGCATTTCCCAGCCTCCCTTGCCATTACATGTGGCCAGGTGACCAAGTTGCAGCCAGTGGAATTAGGAAAACATGATATGTGCCACTTCCAGGCCTGGCCCATAAAACGCTCCCAGGGACACTGTTCTATGCCTTTTCTTCTTTGGCCAAGGAAAGGGAGCTGACCACGGTCAACCTTGGAGGTCATGGTCTGACATGGCCTGGGTCACTTCAATGTGGACCTCACACTTGAACTGGGTAATGTGGTCCCTGTCAATGACCGGTCCCTTCCTGGTTTCTTGGGTAGAAGTGATGAGAGGATGAAGATTATTTGGAGTCACAGTCACTCTGTGGAGCCTTCTTGATGGATGACTTTATATCATCAGTCAAACTTAGCTTGTGGTCTTTGAACCTCTTTTTCTTAACTCTATGAATGTCATTATATCATCGCTAACAGTATCCGTGGGTAAAGGAGGAAGAGAGACTCAAAACTTTTGTACCTTATGCTTTCCAATGTTCTCTCACATAATCCTTGTAACAGCCCTCGAGGTTGTTATCATCTTTTATAGATGGAAACAAACAAGATTCAGAGAAATCAATTTGTCCAACTCCAGTAAAGCCAGTTACCTACGCCACCCAGCCTCCACAAGACACGTATTACTGAAATAAAAGTTGAGGCTGTTTCATTGGACAGAGAACATCCAGGCTACTCTCTATTCACAAGCCAACTACTTTTTCTACCTTCTTTACTTGCAGGCAAATTAAAGATACATGGAACATTTGCTGTAGTGTGAATTATCAAGACTGTGTGTGCCAGGGGCAGAGAGGAGAACGTATTTTAACAATGACATAAATACCTGGTGGTATGTGACTCATACAGGAATGCAACAAGAGCCAAAAAAAGAGAGAAAGAGACTATTTTGAAGTCTGAATGCTCTTGAGTTCATTCTTATCACATACTTGTGGTTTGGCACAATCAACAAGAGCTTGGACCCAAATAGGCAAACTTTCATGATGCCAGGCTGCTATGTAATGTTTCTGAGGCTCTGCCTTTCCTTTCCTTGGACGTGTCCCCTCAGGTCAGTAGGTAAATGACCTATGAAATGAGTAACCTGTACTGACTCAGTCAGTCCAGCGATCCACAGACTCGATTGGATGCCTGCTTGTGCCTCCTTATTATGTCTGGCTCTAGAAGTAGTGGGTTAGGACCATGAAGTAAACACAGTTTTCCCTCTTCAACCACAAGAGATTTAATGCTCCCAAAACCCTCTTGATAGAAAAATGCACAAACAAAGTAGAATCTTAAAGTTCAAACAAGCTTAGAGGTTGATAAAATTCGTTGAATTGTACCCTTAAGATTTGTGCATTTCACTATCTGTAAATTCTACCTTTAAAAAAAAGAAAACAACAACAAACAAACAAATCATAATGAGATACCGTATACACTCACCCGAATGGTTAACGTATTTAAAAGACGGAAAATAACAAGTGTTGGTGAGGGTGTAGAACCACTGGAATGCTCATGGCACAAACACCTGGAACACTTGTCAGCATCTTCCAAAGATAAGCACATGCACACTTTGGGTTTGTTAGGTACATACCCAACATTAATGTATGTATATGGTTACCAAAAGATATACTGGAAAATTCACAGTAGCAACAATTGTAATAGTTAAAAACTAGAAACAACCCATATGTCCACCATAGGATGGATAAATAAATGATGATATGTTCATAAAATGGAAACTCTATACCAGTGACAATGAACAACTTATTGGTACAACACAGAAAACTCTTGAGTGAAAGAAGCCAGACACAAAAGAATATAGTCTGTATAATTCTGTTTGTATCAGATTAAGAGGCAGAACTAATCTGTGGTGATATAAATCAAGATACCAGTTTTTGGGAGGGAGAAGGGAACGGTGAGTGGGGCAGAGCATGAGAAGTGTTCTGTATGCTAGACGTGTCCTATTTCTTGATCTGATTGTAGTTCCTAGGTAAATTCACTTTTTGAAAATTTATTGAACTGTCATTTAGTGTTCTTTTGTCTATGAATATTAGATTGCAATTAAAAATGCTTTTAAAAGGTTTGGAATGGTCAATTTGAGAATGAACCTATGAAAGCCTTTAAAAATACTCATTTATTAGGGCTTCCCTGGTGGCGCAGTGGTTGAGAATCTGCCTGCTAATGCAGGGGACACGGGTTCGAGCCCTGGTCTGGGAGGATCCCACATGCTGTGGAGCAACTAGACCCGTGAGCCACAACTACTGAGCCTGTGCGTCTAGAGCTTGTGCTCTGCAACAAGAGAGGCCGCAACAGTGAGAGGCCCGTGCACCACAATGAAGAGTGGCCCCCGCTTGCCACAACTAGAGAAAGCCCTCGCACAGAAATGAAGACCCAAGAAAGCAAAAATAAATAAATAAATAAAAAAATAAATAAATAAATAAATAAATAAATAAATAAATAAATAAATAAACTCCTACCCCCAACATCTTCTTTAAAAAAAAAAAAGAACTTAGCCTACTCAACATATGTCAATCGCATATTATTCAATTAACAATCACAAAAGTAATTGCTCTTATTTCCCACAGAAGTTATAAGGTTTATAGATTGAACTTTACTAGGGTCCCAATTTGTAATTTAATATGCCAAATATTAATTTAAAACCTAGTTATGGAAATCTTGGATGAAGAATCTGTGAGGCTGGTTTTTGAGGAGAAGGGCATTAGCCCACCCTCACCCCTGATCCCTTCTGGGTTGGGAGGACCATCCCAGGAGATAAAGGTTGGTTCAAGATGGTGGAGTAAAAGGACGTGCACTCACTCCCTCTCGTGAGAGGACCAGGATCACAAATAACTGCTGAACAATCATCAACAGGAAGACACTGGAACTCACCAAAAAAGATACCCCACATCCAAAGACAAAGGGGAAGCTCCAATGAGATGGTAGGAGGGGCACAATCACAATAAAATTAAATCCCATAACACTGGGTGGATAACTCACAAACTGGAGAACAATTATACTACAAAAGTCCACCCACTGGAGTGAAGGTTCTGAGCCCTATGTCAGGCTTCCCAACCTGGGGGTTCAGCAACAGGAGGAGGAATTCCCAGAGAATCAGACTTTGAAGGCTAGCAGGATTTGATTGCAGGACTTTGACAGGTCTGGGGGAAACAAAGACTCCACTCTTGGAGGGCACACACAAAGCAGTGTGCACATCAGGACCCAGTGGGAAGGAGCAGTGACCCTATAGGAGACTGAACCAAGCCTACCTGCTAGTGTTGGAGTGTGTCCTGCAGAGGTGTGGGCGGCTGTGGCTCACCGCAGAGACAAGGACACTGGCAGGAGAAGTTCTGGGAAGTAATCCTTTGTGTGAGCCTTCCTGGAGTCCACCATTAGCCCCACAAAAAGGCCTGTAGGCACCAGTACTGGGTCACCTCAGGCCAAACAACCAACAGAGAGGGAACTCAGCCCCACTCATCAACAGCCAAGTGGATTAAAGTTTTACTGAGCTCTGCCCAACAAAGCAGCACCCAGCTTTACCCATCACCAGTCCCTCCCATCAGGAAGCTTGCACAAGCCTCTTAGATAGCCTCATCCACCAGAGGGCACACAGCAGAAGCAAGAAGAACTGCAATCCTGTAGCCTGTGGAAAGAAAAACACACTCACAGAAAGATAGACAAAATGAAAAGGCAGAGGACTATGTACCACATGAAGAAACAAGATAAAACCCCAGAAAATCAACTAAACGAAGTGGAGATAGGCAACCTTCCAGAAAAAGAATTCAGAATGATGATAGTGAAGATGATCCAGGACCTCGGAAAAAGAATAGAGGCAAAGATCGAGAAGAGGCAAGAAATGTTTAACAAAGACCTAGAAGAATTAAAGAACAAACTAACTGAGATGAACAATACAATAACTGAAATGAAAAATACACTAGAAGGAATCAATAGCAGAATAACTGAGGCAGAAGAACGGATAAGTGACCTGGAAGACAGAATGGTGAAATTCACTACCATGGAACAGAATAAAGAAAAAAGAATGAAAAGAAATGAAATGAGCGTAAAAGACCTCTGAGACAACATTAAACACACCAACGTTCGCATTATAGGGGTCCCAGAAGGAGAAGAGAGAGAGAAGGGACCCAAGAAAATATTTGGAGAAATTATACTCAAAAACTTCCCTAACTTGGGAAAGGAAATAGCCACCCAAGTCCAGGAAGCACAGAGGTCCCAGGCAGGATAAACCCAAGGAGAAACATGCCAATACACATAGTAATCGAATTGACAAAAATTAAAGAGAAAGAAAAATTATTAAAAGCAACAAGGGAAAAATGACAAATAACATACAAGGAAACTCCCATAAGGTTAACAGCTGATTTCTCAGCAGAAACTCAACAAGACAGAAGGGAGTGGCATGATATATTTAAAGGGATGAAAGGGAAGAACAGACAACCAAGATTACTCTACCCAGCATGGATCCAATTCAGATTCAATGGAGAAATAAAAAGCTTTACAGACAAGCAGAGTAAGAGAATTCAGCACCACCAAACCAGCTCTAAAACAAATGTTAAAGGAACTTCTCTAAGTGGGAAACACGAGAAGAAAAGGACCTACAAAAACATACCCAAAACAATTAAGAAAATGGTAATAAGAACATGCATATTGAATATTACTTTAAATGTGAATGGATTAAATGCTCCAACCAAAAGACACAGGCTCACTGAAAGTTCACAAAAACAAGACCCAATATATGCTGTCTACAAGAGACCGACTTCAGACCTAGGGACACATAAAGACTGAAAGTGAGGGGATGGAAAAAGAGATTCCATGCCATGAAAATCAAAAGAAAGCTGGAGGAACAATACTCATATCAGATAAAACAGACTTTAAAATAAAGAATGTTACAAGAGACAAGGAAGGACACTACATAATGATCAAGGGATCAATCCAAGAAGAAGATATAACAATTATAAATATATATACACCCAACATAGGTACGTAAGGCAATACGTAAGGCAAATGCCAGCAGTTATAAAAGAGGAAATTGACAGTAACAAAATAATAGTGGGGGACTTTAACACCTCACAGTGGACAGATCATCAGGACAGAAAATTAATAAGGAAACACAAGCTTTAAATGACACAATAGACCAGATAGATTTAATTGATATATATAGGACATTCCATCCGAAAACAACAGATTACACTTTCTTCTCAAGTGCACATGGAACATTCTCCAGGACAGATCACATCTTGGGTCACAAATCAAACCTTGGTAAATTTAAGAAAATTGAAATCATATCAAGCATCTTTTCTGACCACAACGCTATGAGATTAGAAGTCAATTACAGGGAAAAAAATGTAAAAAACACAAACACATGTAGGTTAAACAATACGTTACTAAATAACCAAGAGATCATTGAAGAAATCAAACAGGAAATCAAAAAATACCTAGAGACAAATGGCAATGAACACGTGATGATCCAAAACCTATGGGATGCAGCAAAAGCAGCTCTAAGAGGGAAGTTTATAGCAATAAAATCCTACTTCAAGAAACAAGAAAAATCTCAGATGAACAATCTAAACTTACACCTAAAGGAACTAGAGAAAGAAGAAGAAAGAAAACCCAAGGTTAGTACAAGGAAAGAAATCATAAATATCAGAGCAGAAATAAATGAAATAGAAACAAATAAAACAGTAGAAAGATCAATAAAACTAAAAGCTTGTTTTTTGAGAATATAAACAAATTGATAAAGCATTACACAGACTCATCAAGAAAAAGAGGAAGAGGACTCAAATCAATAAAGTTAGAAATGAAAAAGTGAAAGTTACAACAGACACCGCAGAAATACAAAGCATCATAAGAGACTACTACAAGCAACTCTATGCCAATAAAATGGACAACCCGGAAAAAATGGACAAATTCTTAGAAAGGTATAACCTTCTGAGACTGAACCAGGAAGAAATAGAAAATATGAACAGACCAATCACAAGTAATGAAATTTAAGGTGTGATTAAACCTCTTCCAACAAACAAAAGTCCAGGACCACATGGCTTCACAAAAAAAAGAAAATTACAGACCAATATCACTGATGAATATAGATGCAAAAATCCTCAACAAAATACCAGCAAACAGAATCCAAAAACACACTGAAATGATCATACACCATGATCAAGTGGGATTTATCCCAGGGATGCAAGGATTCTTCAATATACACAAATCAATCAATGTGATATTCCATATTAACAAATTGAAGAGTAAAAGCCATATGATCATCTCAATAGATGCAGAAAAAGCTTCTGACAGAATTTAAGACCCATTTATGATAAAAAAAAATCTCCAGAAAGTGAGCATAGAGGGAACCTACCTCAACATAATAAAGGCCATATATGACAAACCCACAGCAAAAATCATTCTCAATGGTGAAAAACTGAAAGTATTTCCTCTGAGATCAGGAACAAAACAAGGATGTCCTCCACTCTCGCCACTCTTATTCAACATAGTATTGGAAGTTTTAGCCACAGCAATCAGAGAAGAAAAAGAAATAAAAGGAATACAAGTTGGAAAAGGAGAAGTAAAGCTGTCACTGTTTTCAGATGACATGACAATCCTAAAGATGCCACCAGAAAACTACTACAGCTAATCAATGAATTTCGTAAAGTTGCAGGATACAAAATTAATTCACAGATATCTCTTGCATTCCTATACACTAACAATGAAAGTTCAGAAAGAGAAATTATGGACACAATCCCCAATACCTAGGAAGAAACCTACCTAAGGAGGTAAAAGACCTGTACTCAGAAAACTATAAGACACTGATGAGAGAAATCAAAGATGACACAAACTGATGGAGAGATATACCATGTTCTTGGATTGGAAGAATCAATAGTGTGAAAATGACTATACTACCCAAAGCAATCTACAGATTCAATGCAATCCCTATCAAATTACCAATGGCATTTTTTATAGAACTAGAACAAAAAAT
>NC_041227.1:37422601-37460320 GCF_002837175.3 Physeter macrocephalus
AATGTAAAACCAGACACTATAAAAGTCTTAGAGGAAAACATAGGAAGAACACTCTTTGACATAAATCACAGCAAGATCTTTTTTGACCCATCTCCTAGAGTAATGGAAATAAAAACAAAAATAAACAAATGGGACCTCAAGAAACTTAAAAGGTTTTGCACAGCAAAGGAAGCTATAAACAAGATGAAAAGGCAACCTTCAGAATGGGAGAAAATATTTGCAAACGAATCAATGGACAAAAGATTAATCTCCAAGATATATAAACAGCTCATGCAGCTAAATATTAAATAAACAAACAACCTAATCAAAAAATGGGCAGAAGACCTAAATAGACATTTCTCAAAAGAAGACATACAGATGGCCAAGAAGCACATGAAAATCTGCTCAACATCACTAATTATTAGGGAAACACAAATCAAAACCACAATGAAATTCACCTCACACTTGTTCGAATGGCTATTACCAAAAAGACAAAAAATAACAAGTGTTGGTGAGAATGTAAAGAAAAGGGAACACTTGCACACTGTTGGTGGGAATGGAAATTGGTGCAGCCACTAAGGAAAACAGTATGGAGGCTCCTCAAAACATTAAGAACTACAGTACGATCCAGTAATTCCACTTCTGGGTATATACCTGAAGGAAATGAAATTACTATCTCAAAGAAATATATGCACCTCTGTGTTCATATATATACAATGGAATATTACTCAGCCATAAAAAGGAGTGAAATTGGGTCATTTGTAGAGACGTGGGTGGACCTAGAGACTGTCATACAGAGTGAAGTAAGTCTGAAAGAGAAAAACAAATATCGTATATTAATGCATACATGTGGAATCTAGAAAAACGGTACAGATGAACTGGTTTGCAAGGCAGAAATAGAGACACAGATGTAGAAAAAAACAAATGTATGGACACCAAAGGGGGAAAGGGGGGTGGGGGGGTGGGATGAACTGGTAGATTGGGATTGACATATATACACTGATATGTACAAAATAGATAACTAATAAGAACCTGATGTATAAAAATATAAATAAAATTCAAAAATAAAAACCCTAGTAGGTAAGCCCTCACTGCCTTTATACAAAAAAAGAAAGTCATGTTGACAGAAATAAAAATGCTTGAGGGATTAACAAAATTGGGTAGCTGTCCCCTACCTCCAAAATACAGTGACTTCGAGAAGCTCATCCCCAAGTATCTAGAGTTATAATAGTGGCTTTCAAGTACTTCTTAGAAATACCAAGTCTATGTTTTGAGAGTCTGAGCCCTGAAGGTTTTTGGGTTTCTTTAATAGATGTTTGGTTTCATAAGCAAGGAGCTGGGACATCCACCGGTAGGAGAAGCTGCCTGTTCTTTGCTAAGGGACATTCTGAAGGTAATTGCTACTAAGGGCTTGGGTGACACTCGTCCCTGGAGAATCATTCCATGAAGAAAAGCAGAATTATCCTACTGTTGCAGACATTGGGGTACTAATCAATAACTGTTTTTTATTCTAATTTAAAATAGCATTGCCATCCTATTAGCGAATGTCTTGATAGAAAAAAAAAACAGACTAATATCTGACATCTGTAATGTTAGTATCTAGCCTCCTTCTGTCGTGGTGTTTACAAACTATGGATGAGAAAAGCTTTGGAACTGAATTGTCTCTACACTGATGATTTTTCCAGACTGAATTCTTTGAGAAATGTACTTTCTTGTAGAGGAATCCCAGAGTATCAAATTCCAGTAGATATTGTTATGTCATTACATCTTTTTAATAAATCACAGGATTTTAATGGATCAGGAACGCAAAATAAAATATTTTTTATTATTTGGCCAATTCAATGAAATTTCCCAAAACATAACAGTTTCTGTTTTTCTTTTCTTCTTGGTGGTTGATGATTTTCAAGATAACAGCTGAAAGAGAGATATCATATCTGGGACTTGCTCTGGACCCAGAAATTCTAGATTCAAAACATACTTCTGTCACATAATCATGTGGCTTTGGAAAAGTCATCTAACTTGTTGGAACTTTAGTTTTTGCATCAGCATCACCCTCTATTATATGAGTACAGATCGAATCACTGAGAATTATTGGATTACTAGACATTGTATAATTCTGACCATTTTGTTTGTTTGTTTCCTCCATTTTCTGCTAACTTTCCATCTGTAAGTTGTTCCCAGAGCTTTTTCAGAGCACATTATCAAGCCTCTGAGCACCCTTTTCTTGTCTACCCCTAGAAGCTGGTATCTAGGCAAGAAAAAAACGTCCCTTCAGGAAATACCACAAGGTCATCATTAACTAATTAGATCTTTGCCTCTAATACACTAATGGGCAGGTTTATTTATTTATTTTTTACATCTTCATTGGAGTATACTTGCTTTACAATGTTGTGTTAGTTTCTGCTGTATAACAAAGTGAATCAGCTATATGTATACATATAGCCCCATATCCCCTCCCTCTTGAGCCTGCCTCCTACCCTCCCTATCCCACCCCTCTAGGTGGTCACAAAGCACCAAGCTGATCTCCCTGTGCAATGCAGCTGCTTCCCACTAGCTATCTATTTTACATTTGGTAGTGTATATTTGTCAATGCTACTCTCTCACTTCGTCCCAGCTTACCCTTCCACCTCCCCATGCCCTCAAGTCCATTCTCTACATCTGCGTCTTTATTCCTGTCCTGCCCCTAGGTTCTTCAGAACGTTTTTTTTTTAGATTCCGTATATATGTGTTAGCAGCATACGATATTTGTTTTTCTCTTTCTGACTTACCTCACTCTGTATGACAGACTCTAGGTCCATCCACCTCACTACAAATAACTCAGTTTCATTTCTTTTTATGGCTGAGTAATATTCCATTGTATATATGTGCCACATCTTCTTTATCCATTCACCTGTCCATGGACACTTAGGTTGCTTCCATGTCCTGGCTATTGTAAATAGTGCTGCTTCAATTAAGACATCTCTTAATTAGAAGATATGCAGGTGCTGCTCTTGGTCCTGTGAAGGTGGAGATTGCAACAGTCTTTTTCATTGTTGTGTAAAAGGGCTGAGCAAATAGCCCAATATATAGTAGTTACTCAAACATCTGTTGAGTTTACTGGTTGATCTGAAATACATTCAGTTATTCAGAGACACAGAATCATACTCTATATTTAGTTCGTGTTTTAGTGTTGATTGAGTTCTTAGCCTACTCGGGCTGCTGTAACAAAATACCATAAACTAAGTAGCGGTTAAACAACAGAAATTTATTTCTCACAGTTCTGGAGGCTGAGAAGTCCAAGATCAAGGCACTAGAAAATTTGGTGTCTGGTGAGGGTTTGCATCCTAAGCAGCCACCTTTCCGAGGTAACCCCACATGGCTGAAGGACCAAGGGAGCTTCTTGGGCCTCTTATAAGGGGCCTCCCAAAAGCCTCACCACCTAATAGCTTTACCTTTGGGAGTCAGGATTTCAACATGTGAATGTTGGGGGGTTACAAACATTCAGAGCAATAGCAATTGATATCTTAAAACTGAAAGCCACCACTCACTCAAACAGACCTCCACACTTATTCTGACTGGAGGTGATATGAAACAATAGGCACACTGATTGTACACATCCACGGCACCTGATGCCAGATGGTTGGAGTGCTAGGATGATTCTGTGCACACAGAAATTCACATATTCTAATATGGCAAGTAGACAAGTTTCAAAAGTGAGAACATGTAGTAGGTACTCCCTGAAGGTTAATGTATGGTTACCTAAATTTGGCAATTGAGATTAGGAAGGGAAAAAAAAGAAGATTTCAGCATTTTGACATGCTTTCATTTCTTTCTTAAAAAAAATTTATCGAAATACAGTTGATTTACAATGTTGTGTTAGTTTTAGGTGTACAGCAAAGTCATTCAGTTATACATGTATATATAAATATACATATTCTTTTTTACATTATCTTCCATTCTAGGTAATTACAAGATATTGACTATAGTTCCCTGTGCTATAGAGTAGGTCCTTGTTGATTAACTATTTTGTATATACTAGTGTGTATATTTTAATCCCAAACTCCTAATTTATCCCTCTCCCCTCCCCTTGACATGTTTTCTTTATTTGCGGTGTTTGCCCCCTTGTAAAAAAAAAAATGAGAAGAATAAGATGAAGAGGAGAAAGAAGGATGAGAGGAAATTCAAAAGAGGACAGTGATGAGGGAAGAAGAGGGGGAAAAAAGGAGAAGGGGAGGAAGCATATAAGGTTCATAAGTTTTATCTCAAAATCCTTATTCAAAAAATAACTTTGTACGGGTCGGTAGAGCTCAGTCAAAATAACACCATGTCTTCAGTGTGTCTTTCTAAACTGAGGCAGTCATGCTGGCAGTTATCAGTGCCCCCTCTTCCCTTTTCTTCTCTTTTTTATGTTAAGTCTAGAAGGAAATAAGCCAACACAGGTTCAACTCCCAAATCCTACTGTAACAGCCACCGAAGAGACAAGTTCTGCTCTGATTACAAAGGTTGGGAGAAATGCAATAACAATTTTCATCTTGAGACATGAAAGGGAGGGCACACTTGGTATTAATTCCATCCTTTGGCCCAAGACCTTATTTTATTCCTCTAGGTCTCTGTGGGATGGGGGAAAAGGACACCTGCACAGGCTAATCATGCTTGGGAGAGGCATTATGATCACTTCCTCTGTTTGCCACATCTTCCTAGAGGGGAAACAAACCCTGACCAAGAGAACCGAGAACCAGGAAATGAGGCTCTGACAACAGGACTATGGCTGTCTTTTTGTTGTGTTTCTTGTTTGTTTGTGCCTACTGACCCAATAAATGGGTTTCTTTTCTAAGTGCCTGATGTTAAAGAAGCCTCCATTCAGGAGAACCATGAGGGCGAGCTTGGGAGGACTCAACAGGCTGTAAATGATTGACACTGTCCAACCAACCATGTCACCACAATGCCTTTAGATGGTGAGAGGAGAAAACAGACCTCTCTTGTGACTGGTGCATTGAGAGAATAAGAGTTGATGAGTAAACCAGAGGTGTCAGGACTGGGATGCTGCCTCACAACACCTGTGTCTGTAACAAACTACTTCATCAGACGTTAGCCCACAAAAAATGTTTTATCTCATCTTATAGCTGGAGAAACTGAGGGAAAAAGAGAGAAAAATTGCTTTCCCAAGGTCACATGATCAAGGTGATGCAGCTATAATGAGAAACCAAATATCCTGTCTCCCAGACTTCTGTCTTACTGGAATTCTGGATGAGTCAGTACCTCTCATTGATGTCACTGGGGTTTTTTGTTGTTGTTTTTTTTCATTTTCACCAAGAACTCTTTTTTTAAATTAATTAATTAATTAATTAATTTAAAAAAAGAGTTCTTGGTGAAAATGAAAAAAAACAACAACAAAAAACCCCAGTGACATCAATGAGAGGTACTGACTCATCCAGAATTCCAGTAAGACAGAAGTCTGGGAGACAGGATATTTGGTTTCTCATTATAGCTGCATCACCTTGATCATGTGACCTTGGGAAAGCAATTTTTCTCTCTTTTTCCCTCAAATTAATTTTAAATTAATTAATTAATTAATTAATTTTATTTTTGGCTGCATTGGGTCTTTGTTGCAGTACATGGGCTTCTTATTGCAGTGGTTTCTCTTGTTGCGGAGCATGGGCTCTAGGCACACGGGCTTCAGTAGTTGTGGCACGTGGGCTCAGTAGTTGTGGTGCACGGGCTTAGTTGCTCCACGGCATGTGGGATATTCCCAGACCGAGGCTCAAACCCGTGTCCCCTGCATTGGCAAGTGGATTCCTAACCACTGAGCCACCAGGGAAGTCCCAATGTCACTGGTTTTAACATAAGGTGGGTTCTGAATTGTTTTTTTGCCATTTTTGTATTATGGTAAAATATACATTACATAAAATTTACCATTTTAACCATTTTGAAATGTATAGTTCAGTGACATTCACATGGCAATCATCACCACCATCCGTCGCCCCAACTTTTTCCATCTTCTCCAACAGAAACTTGTACCCATTAAACAGTAGCTTCCTATCTCTCCTCCCTGTGGCCCCTGGCAACCACTTCTGAATGTTATTTTACCGCAAAAAGAAGTGTTGACTTTGACCTTGGTTTACAAACAAAAATGTAATTAGTTGCAGGACGGAGGTGAGAAGGGGATAGACGTCAATCTGGCACTGACTGTCCTCCATAGGAGACACTTGGGGCGTGTACAGTGGCGTGTGTGTGTGTGTGTGTGTGTGTGTGTGTGTGTGTGTGTGTGTCTTTAAAAGATTCTCCACCTCCCTGCTGGCCTCCTCGCAGTTTGCCACTGGCTTTGCAGCCTCCTGGTTGCCTCAGTCCAGGCAAGAAGCTGGCAATCTCCTTTGTAGTTTCAGGAGCAGTTCTGTTACCATGGAGGCCACATTCTGATTTGAAGAGCGTAAAGGTAACCATTTGTTTTTAGTTTCAAAGATCTTCCCAAAAGATAGGCTGTCGCTCTTCTTCTGGAAAAGCCTGATTGGTAGGATTCCTTCAAGCACTCAGTCTGAAGTGCTTTATCCCATTCCCTCACCAGCTTCAAAAGTCAAGCTTGCCAAGAGCCTCTGGAGGAAAACCTGCTGTTTCCATCAATTTCACACAAATGGTTGATCCTGGAGGTGGTGCTGTTTGCAATGGAACACTTCACAATCAGAGTGACCACTGTCACAGAAAAAACTGCACAAGGAACGGGATGGTGAAAGAAGCCCAGGTAAGAGGCAAACCCTCCCCCTTACTCTGAATGACCTGAACATTTCAATATTTGTTGTAAAGCTGTTTGAAGCTTTCCTAGCTGAAAGTTCTTGGCAGGAAGTGTTTTCTGTGTTTTGACTCTTCACTTCAGCTAATTTCAAATGCTTGGCTACTAAAAAGTTTGGATGTGGGTTAAGGAGGGAATTTCTTCTCTGTACAAGAGAGGACACACGTAGATCCAAGAGCCTTAAACTCTTAACATAAAAACATCCCTGCTAGACTTTTGTTTTTTCTCAAGCATTTTGGAGAAAACAGTTGTGAAGGCTAAAACTCTCCAGCTAAATTTCAGTCTATCAGGAAATCACAACAGACTGCATTCATCATACTTCGTAGGGGAAAAGAAAGGAAGTGAAAGTAAACGCTGCTGAGATTATGTGGAGTAGGTGGCATTTTCCCCTGGTACATGAGGAATGCCTCTCTGATTAAAAGGGGACTTCTTTTTGGTGTTTGGCGGGGCCTTGTCATAGCTTACAGCTTGATTTGGGGCCAAAGTCTTTCTTTGAAACTTGACATCACAAGCATTCCTTTTTAAGACACTTCAGAAAGTGCGGCTATTGTTACAGGCTGCACACAGGAACCAAACAGACTTTGAATTGTTTTCCCATGTGATACTTTTTTTAAAATTTTTGGCTCCTGCTCTGACAGAATGTTTGAGGGGAATGTACTGAGGAGGAGGAGGAACCCAAGAAATGTTGTCAGCTCATTCAAAGAGGGAGCCGGGTCTGCAAGCTGCTTACGAACAGGCAGGCCATCGCCAGCTTCCCATTGGATGCCCAGGGCCTCTGCTCTGAGCAGCAGGGGTGAGTTCACCTGCTTGGGAGCAGATTAGCGTAGCCAAACGTTGCAAAATGAGAAGCTGGGCAAGGAACCTGTGCAGGAGAACCGGGGTCGAGGGTGGGGAGGTTGGGCAGTGAGATTGTTCTAAGATCACAGAACAGGTGGCGCTGGCTGGGGGCCAGCCCACCATTCAGTGAAGTAAATTTGTGTGTCCAGTGGAATGAAAGAGGTGTGTGGGGTGAGGGGCACTCTGGAGTGTGGGTTGTGTGTGAATAGGCTGTGGGCCCCCAAATAGGTTCCCCTCTTAACAAAAGGCATTGCCCTAGCCTTGGAATTATCTACCAAAAACCTCAGGTCTGGCCTCTCCCAGATGAGTATAATGTGAAGAGAAAATGCTCAACTCTCATTCTTTGCACGAGGGCAATCATACTAATACCCACCATCTATTTGTCAGTGTATCGAATCAGACCACTACCACTCAAGACACTCTTTGCCCCTAAAATGGCTGTAACACTGGCCACTGGCCTTCTCACCCTCTGGACCATTCTGACCCTGAAGGCTCTCATTTGGGTGGAGATGCCCTCAAAGCCATTCTCTCTCTCTCTCTCTCTCTCTCTACTTTATCTTGGTTTTGTAACCACCTTCTAGTGTCTGAGGTTAGACTTAGCTAAATGGTTACAACCATTCCTAAGGACAAGAGCCAGAATCCTAAAGGTTCATTACTAAGTGCTCCTACAAGACTGTGAATATCTTTGGACACTGAAGCTTCCCTAAGAGCAGCAGGAAATATCAGGGAGGCTACTGCCTTTTCCAACAGCTCTTTCTGAAGGAAGGACCATCCAGAACCTATTTGCTCAGATATATTTAGGTGTTACTAAGCTGAAATTGGCTCCCACTGAGAGCCTCAATTATGGCTTAAAAAGATGTTCCAGAAAGAAGAAACCCTGCTGAGTTCTTAGTGCAATAGGGCAGACAAAGTCCTGTTTTCCCCTCTGTGATATGGATGAAGTTGCCTTTACTATCATGATCCTTAGTCACTGGTTTTAGTCTGTTTTGCTTTGAGGACCTTAAACAAACTGAGTCTTTACCAAAAACCTTGAAGTTTGAACCCAGTCCTCATAGAACACTCACTCTTGGAACCCAGCCACCGCATTTGAAGGAAGCCCAAGCAGCTCAAGAGAAGCCCAAGTAGAGAGAAACCAAGTATCCTTGCTGTGCACCTAGGCAAGATGCAGCACCAGCTTGTAAACTGTGTGAGTCAGCTATCTTAGAAGTGGATCCTCCATCCCTGGAGTCTATCTGTTCCAATTATACTTCATGGAGTATACATGACTTGTCTCTACTGGGCTCTGCCCAAATTACAGATGCTTAAGCAAACAAATGATTGGTTTTTTGTTTTTTGCTGGGTTTGTTTATCAGACTTTTTATTTTTAATACCTTTATTTATTTATTTTTGGCTGCGTTGGGTCTTCGTTGTGGTGCGCGGGCTTTCCCTAGCTGCGGCGAGTGGGAACAGCACTTCGCTGTGGTGTGCGGGCCTCTCACTGCGGTGGCTTCTCTTTGTTGCGGAGCATGGGCTCTAGGCACACGGGCTTCAGGAGTTGTGGCATGCAGGCTCAGTAGTTGTGGCTTGTGGGCTCTAGAGAGCAAGCTCAGTAGTTGTGGTGCACAGGCTTTGTTGCTCCACGGCATGTAAGATCTTCCCAGACCAGGGCTTGAACTCGTGTCCCCTGCATTGGCAGGCGGATTCTTAACCACTGTGACACCAGGGAAGTCCCAAGCAAACAAATGATTGTTGTTTTAAGTATGGTGGTTGTTTGCTAAGCAACAATAAACATGTAAACACATGTATATTCTATTTCTTTAAAATGCCTAGAAAAATCATTGTACAGTCTTATTACAACCATTTTCAGTGCTTTCATTTTGAGGAAAGAGTTTGTTTTGGCCATCAATCTTTGGCAAAGATGCCTTTCCTTAAGCTTTACACTTTTGTTGTGTTTTATTTTGTGTTTTGCATAAGGACTGTATGCTTAAGATGAGTGTCTGGCTGGTAAAACCAAATACAATGAACTCAAATATCAACTATACAAAAGCACAATCATTTGAATGCTGTCAAATCTGAAGTGTAATTATTCAGTCTGAGGAGGTCTGTAACTTGTTGCCTTATCTATGAAGAAAGAGCAGGCAAAGAAGTATGTATGTGTTCTGGTTCAGATGTTTCGTTAATTAAATGAATACATGTTTTAAAGTATATTTAATATCTGCCAATTATAAATTAAGTTTATCTATTGGTTAAAGTTTCCTAGAAAATGATTCTCTTTAGAAACACAGCTAGAGGTAGATTGACGTTAAACTAATTACTCTCAGGAAATCCACTACATTTATTTTGAAATACACTTGATTTAATCTTTCTAATAAGTATTGTCACCTTGTCTAAATTGGCCTGAATTAATGTAGTTTTACTGGAATTCTAAAGTACATCAACCTGTAAATTCATGTGAGAAGAAGTTGTTGCCACCATATTAGAAAGAAAGTCATTGGCCCAGTAATTCACAATTTAGATTAAACCTTTGGAAACAAACAAACAAACACTATGAACATAGTTCAGAGAAGTATTCAGAATTGTTCTCCACAATGTACTTCATCCATCACAGTTCCCTCTAAATCCTGCTTCAACCAAAAGTTTTGCCACATTGAAGATCATTTGATTACAGCAGAGGTTAAGATTACAAATGCCCAGCAGGCTGGTAAGGCCTGATGTGGACAACAGGAAGTGGTAAGCATGGGTTTACCTGAACAAAGCTCATTGTCACCATGAGAGAAAGCAGTTCCTATGTTGACAGATCTTATGATTTTCAAAAGAAACTGGAAATCCAGATGGAGTGAGAGAGAGAGAGAATATCCTGATTTTTAAGTATTAGCATCTAATGCTTCAAATTTCCAATAGTGTAGAGTTCAATGAGACATTGCTACCAGCCACAAATCTGTAAACTCTGAACTATAGGCAAATAGGATGAGAAAAATAAGAGGTCATAAATGAGGGATTCAGGGATTTGGATCTTCTTAATTTAGACTTACTTTATATTTTTTAAAAGCAATAGATGTATCTTACATCTTAATTTTCCTGAGTTGTTATATTAATACTTGATCCTGGAGTATGCAAGTTTTAGGAACAATTATGACCCAACCAGTTGTACTAGATTTCTCTGACTAACCCTGATTTCAAACATTAGACGACAAAATGTCATAGAACTGATACCATTTCACTGCTCAAACTTCATCTCTCAGACTTTGTAGGAAGTGACACACAAACCTTTTGTTAGACAATGCACTCATATAGCTTGGTCACCATTATTATTCTCTAGATGTGGTATAACTGGGCCTTCAAAAGTTGCCCAGGAAAAGGCTATGTGTAAATTATGATTATCCTGTCAACTACAACTTATACCTGACTGTTCTTTCTCTGCCATGTGGAGTTTATCCTTTTGGAAGTCAAAAATCCTTTGAGAAGCTGATAGATACTTTGTGTATTACAGAATTTTCCACGTAGAGGATTCTTGTGTTCCCTGACTTTCTCAGATCCCCAGGTTAAGAACCTCAGCTCTCACACCCTGCTCAGAAAAACCAACAAATCAGCCTTTCCAGAGAAGACAGGGTAAAGGGATTCATAAATTGATCTACCAAGGAGAGAAAACCAAACATAAGCCAAAGTGACTCAGACCACAAGCCCACATGTGGTATTAATTTATTTAAAAATTTATATTAGAATTTTGTACCCCACTTTATAATACTATTTTAATAATATTTATTTTACTATAAAACTACTTTTATATCCTCCTTGAAATTCTTGAGTATAAATGAACTCCCCAGGAAGATATTTATTTCCTGGTGGCTTTTCATACCCCAGCACCCCTCAGGATTTCCCAGGGAACCACTTAAGGAAGAATGCTAGCAGGAAGACAAGCTTTGACATCAGCAGAATTGGGTATGAGTGCTAGCTTTGCTCCCTACTAGCTGTGCCACATTGGGGAAGTAGTGTCACGGCTCTGATCCATACCTCACAAGGCAATGGTGAAGATTAGATGAGAGAGTGTATGTAAGGCTCCCAGTAACTGTCACATGTGTAGTAGATACTTGATAAATAGTGGCTATTATCTATTAAAGTCTGCCTGCAGCTCTTACCCCTCTACTGCTATTGTAAGTGTTCAGTACAATGCCTGGCATGTAATAGGTGCTCAGTAAATGATAGTCTTAAATCCTTGAATTCCCTCATCCAATGGTGGCTTCATTTTACTTGGTCTGTCAGCAGCACTTGACACAAGTAATTACTCCTCCTCCTTCAAGCACTGTTCTCTCTTGGCTTCCAGGTTATGACCCTCCTATATCACCAGCTGTTCCTTTGCAGTGTCTATTCCTGGTTTTCCTCAACTCCTTGATCTCTGCACAATAGAGTGACCCAAGGCTCAGTCCTTGTACCAGTTCTCTTTTCTAATTGCAGATTTCTCCTGATGATCTGACCTTGTCTCATTACTATATGTACATGTATATATGTGCAGCTGTGTGTATGTGTGTGTGTATGTATATATATATATATATATATATATATATATATATATATAAAATTTCCAACTGCTTCCTTGATCTTTCGCTTGGATGACCAAAGGCATCTCCAACTTAACATATCCAAAACTGAGCCCCCAATACTCCCTCCCTCTGTCCCTAACGTGTTTCCTTTAAAGTCTTTCCCATCTCAGTAAATGACAACTCTATCCTTCCAGTGGCTCAAACCAAAAACCTGGGTATCGTTCATGACTTTTTCCTTCTGTATTCAATGAGTCAGCAAATTCATGATCCTACCTTCACAGGATATCCAGAATCTGACCACTCTTCACCTCCCCACAGCAACCACTCTGGTCTCAGCCACCACTGTCTCTCACCTTGATTGTTACGGGAGCCTCATGCCTTTTCCCTGTGTCCCAGTTATTCATTAAGGAACGACAACCCATCCCAAAACAGAATGACATTAAACAACAACCATTTTGTTATGCTCATGGATTCCACTGGGTAGGAAGTCAGAAAAGACTCAGTGGAGACAGCTCTTCCCTGTTTCATGATATCTGGGGCCTCAATTGGCTGGACCTAGAACAGCTGAGCCAGGAGGATTCACCTGCAAGATGGTGTCCTCACTACCATGTCCAAGCTGGGTCGGCTGAAAAAAAGGACAAGCCAGGACTGTGGGCAGGATTGCCTCAGACATCTTCTACAGGAGGGAGGGCTCTAGAGAATTTTCTAGTTAATGAAGAAGTCTCATAACCTTTTATACCCTAGCCTCAGAGGTCAGCTTCACATCCACCCTGTTGAAGCAGTCACAAACAAGCCCACCAGGTTCAAGGGGATAGGATCCTCCCAACTCTTAACGGGAAGATTATTAAAGAACTCATGGTCATATTTTTAAATTGCCATAACCTGATTCCACTCCTGCCATCCTGTCCACTACCACCAGCAAGACTATTCTCAACACAGCAGCCAGAATGGTCCTGTTGAAATGATATCAAGATCTCACTGCTTCTGCCCAAATCCTTCCCCTGGCTCCCATTTCATTCAGAGTAAAAGCTGAAATTCTTACAGTGGCCCCAAGGAGCCATGGCTCCGTCCTCACTGACTCATCTCCTGCCAGCATTCCCACATCCTCTCCCATTTGCACTTCCCAGAAATCCAGGTGCCTGCACCTCCCTCCTTTCAAGTCAAATGTTACTCACAATCCTATTAAAATTGCAACATGCTTTCTTTCTGACTCCCTTTCCTGATCCTGCTTGGTTCTTCAGTACTTAACACCATCTACACACACACACACACACACACATGCACACACACACACACACACACACACACACACACACACACACACACACACTTGAATTTCTTTCCTATCTATTGTCTGCCTCTAGCTCTAGAATGGGAACTCCACCCAGGCAGAGATTTCTATCTCAATGCCAAATCCCCAGAACATAGACCAGAGCCTGTACACAATAGGTGCTCAATAATAGTTGTGCAATGATTAAAGACCACCTGTTTTTACTAATCTAGTGTTTGTAAGAACTAGGATTTCAGTTTGTTTTGTTTCTTTCAATTGCCATTTGCTGTCCACAGGCCTGGTTCTTTAAAAGACTGGAAAGGCCCCACTCATATGATACACAAGCTTCTTGCAGATTTCAAGGTGTATAACCTCTTATTAATTAATACACTAATTAATTATTAATTTATTAGTAATTTACCTAACTGTTAATTAAAGGTTTCCCATCCTTTGTTGGAGAACATGACTACTATTCACTGCCTTCTTTTTAAAAATCACTAAATCACTAGATTTTTCTGTGACCAGGTAGCTACGTGCTTTTATATCGATATCCAGATATTATGTATACTCTAAGTTTGGGGTCAGGGAACATGCTTTAAGGAGGTGGAACTTTTTGAAGGAGATGAAAATAGAAATTAAATATTATTGATTTATCCTGATGATTCTACTACCTCTTAATAGGAGATGAAATATGCCTGGATTAGAAGGAAAATGACTAATACCTCAAGGTATATAGACCTATCATCTGGTTTTAATAAAATTCTACATTCTCAGGATTGAATGTCCAAGAAAAATCAGAATAATCTGCTTTCCCATTCATGACCCTGTATATGAAATGATTTTTTAAATTTCATTTAACAAACTTTTCCATCACACTATATTCTAGCAACTTTCTAAATACAAACTTATTTGATTCCCACAACCTTATGACTTTAATACTATTACTATCCCTATTTTTTATATGAGGCAATTGGTCATAGAAAAGTTAAGTAAGTTTGTCTAAGATTAAACCTCTAGTTAGTGCAGACTGACCCCAGGGTCTATGTCTTTATCACTAGAAAAAAAAAATGCCTTTTCCTCAAACATTTTATTGTGAATATTTGCAAACTTACAGAAAAATTAAAGAGTTCTACACTGAATACTCATATACCTACCACTTAGAAACTGTAATTAATATTTTACTATATTTGTTTCATCACACATTTGTCTGTCTATCCATCCCTCTATCCATCCATCAAACCATATGTTTGGTGCATTTCAAAGAAAGTTGGAGAATCAATAGACTTCACCCCTAAACTCTTCCACATGCAAATTATTAACCAGATTTCAATATTTGTCCATCGTTCTTTCCTTTTTCTTCTTTTGAGACAAAATGTGCAGATAATTCCATTCAATGAATTTTGACCTACACTACCTTTTGATTTTTCTTGCTGGAAAAGGTTTCATTATATAGTTTTGACTGTGCAAAGATTTTATAAAACAGTGAGCTGAATCAAGTGTAAATTCATCTAGTGAGATGAAAGACTCAGCAGGAGGCTACCTCACTCGAGAAACTCCCCTGTTGTACACCTATAACTCTGACGGGTTCAAGAGCCATTTTCCCTTTTTGTCTGGAGTATAATCCAGCTGGCAAGAAGGGAACTCACTGTAGAAATTCTTAAAATTCCATACCATGCCCTGTCTTCTTACACATGGAGGAATGAGGCTCAACAAAACTAAGTGACTGTCTCAGAGGTCACACCAGTGTGAGGCACCCTCCCCCACTCTGGTCTCTTGATACCCAGACCAAGGCCCTTTCTGGAAAGGTGCATTTGTTTCTGAAACCTCCAACCTGTGAAAGCAAACAGCCAGGGACTACAGTATTTGACAGCTCAGAGTGGTATCTGCTATTGCAAATTCTTTAGCTTCAATTTCAAAATTGATGATGCAAAATTGTATTTGTCTCATGGAAGATGTAAAGACCTCTCCTATTCCCCAAAATAAGAGCCACGTGGAGAAAACCTCCTTCTTTGCCTATCTTAGAAAAGCATGTCAGAGAAATCAGTATTAATTACAGTTAATGATTGCTGCCACACACAAGGTCCCACCACGTATTTACCTTTTTGAAGTATTGTTAATTCTCACCTATTGCTTTCAAATTTCACGTATAAGGACCCAAGGTTCAAAGAGGTCAGATAATCACCCACACGGGTGGCAAGTAATTGGAGGATTTTCTGACCCCTAATATCACATAAATTGTTTCCACCTCCTGCCCTACTGTCCTAGTAAACTGAGCTATCATATAGAGGTTGGGAGCAGGGCCTCCCCTTCGCACTGCCTGGGCTTGAATTTCAGCTTCACATCGGTCGCTCCATGACCTTGGACAAGCAGCTTAATCTCTCTGTGCCTCAGTTTCCTTATCTAAAAGATGAGGATAATAGTAGTGCCTGCCCAATAGAGTCGTTGTAAGAAGTAAATGTGGTGGCGCATGCATGGCTTAGAAAGATTTCTTTAAAAAGCAACCAATGTTTTGCCCCTTTAACCTTCAGCATCCACTATAATGATCCTTATATCCAACGTCTCATTGGACTCTCACAGCAATGCTGTGAAGTTTTGAGTGTTACTGACCCATTTTAGGGATGAAAACAACAGAGCTAAGAAAAATAATGAGACCAAAGACACGTGGATGATGGGGACAGAGCTGGACAAGAATCCCAGACATTTTAAACTCTAAGTTCAGGAATGACTCAAAGGACTGGACACGTAGGTATTTTTCAAGCCCTTACTCAGTGCATACAACCCTGTCAACTGTTCCTTTACAAGAACAGGTAGAAAGTAAAAAAAAAAAAAAAAAAAATCAGCACCTCTATTCTTCAGCAGATTAATTCACAGCAAGAGACAAAGTGCTATTTTGGTTATTACACTTACTCAGAAGAGCAGATTTGGGAGTCAGTTTTAGTAATTTTTTAAAATCTGTAAGATTCTAAAAGTCTTGCAAAATGTTAGTTTCTACCTTAGATTTCCATAGCCAGGCAGCAAAGTGATTTTACATGGCACACCAGACAGCACAACTTCCTATAAATCTTTATTTAAAAATCATTGACCTTTGTCTTTACATCCTTATGGCACGTAGCATGTGTACTCCCCAGAATTACCTTCTTCTGAGCCCTTCTACAGCCTCAACCTCATTTTCAAACACATGCCATCATGAAGGCTTGCTTCCTGGCTTGTGCAGGGGAGCACAAGTCACTTAATTTCTTGGTTCCTTTGCTGAGCCTCCCCGAGGCAATGACATTGATGATGCGTTAAGGATTCTTAGGTCTTGCAACAAGGCATGTTTCCCAGTCACCTACTCTGATAGTCTGAAAGAAACTAGGCTCCCAATCATCTCAAACACTGGAATAATCATGGCAGAAATGATCTCAGATCTCAGAGAAGCATGTTATCTCATTTTCTAGATCTTAGTGACACATTTCTCACTTAATAGAATAGAGAACAGAACTGAGGCACACTTGCCCATATCTCAAAATGGCCAATCCAGGGCAAGACACACACCTGTCCACTGCCAGTTTCTAAAGCCTCTACACAATACTGCTTTTCATAGTGCAGAATCCAAAACAAACCCCTAAGGAGCCCTTGGCAATAACAGCTTTTGCCAAACCATGCAAATAACTTAGGGGTACTTGGGAAAATCTCACAACCGACGTAAGGTTTGACGGATTGGTTTGTAAGTTTATGCAAAAGGGGCTGGCATTTTGTCTATGGGCCTGTGCTTCCCATCAGTCAATTCTTTGCAAAACCACTGAATCAGGTGTCTACAGACTAAGATACAGAAGTTCTCCACATAGTGACCTGGGAAAATGATACAATGGCTGAAATAAATAGGTCACGAATGTCAGTTTTCTTTTTTTAAGTGTATTATCAATCTTTATACCAATCAGATGACTCATGCCTTGCACCCAGCCATTACTTAGGGCTCATAAATTATGATGGCTAAAAAAAAATGCCTGGAATTTTTAAATGGTTGATTCAGGAGTACAGGTAAAAATTAGTCAAGGCTAGCACTGCTCTGGGAGAAGTTACTTTTTTTTCAACGTTATATGCCACATAAGAAAAGTTAATCAGATAATTATAGCTGTGACCATGGATGTTAACAGATTTTTTGGAAGCAAAGAAACAAATTGTTATGTTGTCATACTCTTGGGGAATTGGTTGTCTGAAGACATTATGTTTACTTTCCCAAGAAGCAAAATGTTTTCATGGAAAATCAAATATGCTCTGCCTTCCATGAACACCAAAGATTCCAGCCAAAAAAAACTGTATACATTCAACTAAGCATCATCTCTTTAAGGACACATTCTGTCTTCAAAGGCAAGCAAAAGATGAGCCAGGTTATAGGTTGAAGATGAACCTAGGCTGCTCTTGATGTGCATAAATTGTGAGTGGTTTTATAGGGTGACAGGCAGAGGAGAGAAGGAGGAAAGAAGAGGTCTGCACAGCCATGAGCCAAATCCTGATAAACACACAGGGAAGGAAGAACAATGGAATCCTCGGCAACTTTCTCTCTTTCTGGGTAGAGAGGTTTTCTGCTTCCTCAGGTTGTTGAATGGCAGGCACTCTTTGGTCCATGTTCAGGGAATGAAAAGTTTTGGTTGGGGTCCAGAGATGGTAGTTCAGCATCATCAAGGTGCAAGAAGAAATTGTTTCAATTTGATTCAAAGAGAAGAACCATTGTTTCTAATCCAAGTTCAGTCTCCTGAGCTCAGCCAACCACATTCTGTGTGCTTCCAGAGCCCCACCCTTTTTTTAACTCACCTATGAGTCATCAGCTGCCTGGCACGGGAAGGAAATGCTACAGTACGCACCTCACTTCCATGGCAAAGCACGTCTCTGGTGTTGGTTCATTCTCATGCGGCTCAGGAAACACTTTCCTTTTGATTTTTGGTCATAGGTTCAAAAGTTCAGGATCAATGGAACGAGTATGTTTCATCAAATATTCTTCTGCAAGGGATACAAGAGAAACTTTATTTTATTTTATATTGGATTATAGTTGATTAACAATGGTATGTTAGTTTCAGGTGTACAGCAAAGTGATTCAGTTATACATATACTTGTATCTATTCTTTTTCAAATTTTATTCCCACTTAGGTTATTACAGAATATTGAGCAGAGTTCCCTGTGCTATACAGTAGGTCCTTGTTGGTTATCTATTTTAAATATAACAGTGTGTACATGTCAATTCCAAACTCCCAATCTATCCCTCCACCCCCTTTCCTTTTCCCCCGGTAACCATAAGTTCATTCTCTAAGTCTGTGAGTCTCTGTTTTGCAAATAAGTTTGTTTGTATAATCTTCTTTTAAGATTCTGCATATAAGAGATATCATATGATATTTATCTTTCTCAAAATTACCGACCATACAACCATGAATCATTGTGAATCATTGGTATGTCGGCGCTCCCCGAAGACCCATTCACATGCATGGTTTTGCAGGGGGCCTTTTGAAAACACGTATCAGATCAGGTTTTTAGGCCGGCATTTGCTTACAGCTCGTCAATGGCTTCCCTTGTCAGGATCAAGGCTGTGGTCCTAAGCTCAGTTTACGAGCTCTGTACAACCTCCCCGCCGATTCATCCATTGATTCATCAAAGATTTATTGGATACCTACTTCGTATCAGATGCCCTTCTAAGCCCTGGAGTACTAATGATGGACAAAGTGGATGGAGTTCCCCTTTTAGAACTGACCTACAATCATGCCTGCCCCCTCACTACCCCTGCCAGCCCACCACCCTACCCCCTTCCTTCCCCACAGTTCTTCGGGTTCTTCCTCCTGCTGGGGAACACTGCACCTCCTCAACTCTTACTGACTATTCAGATCTTATTTTAAGCATCATCTTCTTTAGTGAGGCCTTTCTCTTTTCCTGGACTAGGTCAGATCCCATCCTATCCACTCCATAGGTCCCTGACTTATTTTTCATTTCCCCTTTTGTAAGTATTTGCTCTGGTCTGTATTTCCATCTAGACCAGGGGCTGGCAAACTTTCTCTGTAATGGGCCAGACAGTAAATATTTTCAGTTCTTTGGGACACGAAGTCCCTGTCACAGTTACTCAACTCTGCCTTTGCAGTGTGAAAGCAGCCAGGGACAACAATAAGCAAACGGGTGTCACTGTGTTCCAATAAAACTTTATTTTCAAAGAAAATAGAAAAAGCAAGGGGTAGGCCAGATCTGGCCTGTGGGCCATAATTCGCAGACCTCAGAACCTGCTGTGATGATGGAAATACTGTGGACTGTCCCACCCAGTAAGGTAGCCACCAGCCACGTGTGGTTGTCCAACATTTGAAGTGTGGCTAATGCAACTGAGAACCTAAATCTCTAAATGTATTTAACTTGAATGATTTAAGTTTGAATGTAAGTAGCCACATGTGGCTAATGATTATTGTATTGGACTGTTCACATATAGACCATGAGTGTTATGAGGTCAGGGGTTCTGTCCTTCCTGGTCACCACTGTGTCACCTGGACAGAGCACAGCAGCTAGCACAGAGTAGGTACTCAATATGTATTTGTTGGATGAATGAATGATCAAATATGCCTAGAGATGATCATACTAAGTGAAGTAAGATGGAGAAAGACAAATATCATATGATATCACTTATATGTGGAATCTAAACAAAGGATACAAATGAACTTATTTACAAAACAGAAGTAGACTCACAGATATAAAAGACAAACATGGTCACCAAAGGGGAAAGGTTGGGGGGAGGGATAAATTAGGAGTTTGGAATTAACAGATACACACTACTATATATAAAATAGATAACCAACAAGGACCTACTGTATGGCACAGAGAACTAGATTCAATATCTTGTAATAACCTAAAATGGAAAAGAATGTGAAAAAGAATATATATATATGTGTGTGTGTGTGTGTGTGTGTGTGTATAACTGAAGCACTTTGCTGAAACTAACACAACATTGTAAATCAACTATACTGCAATTAAAAACATAAATAAATAAAGGAAGGGAAAAAATGAACAAATGTATAAATATGGAATGACATTTGACTTCTGGGATGTTGCCACTGGAGACTTCTTGCTCTCTAATCCTGAAGTGTTGTATTTCTGTACACACGTTTTATCCCCGCCTTAGTCCATGAGTTCCATGGGGATGGAAGCCATAAGAGAAACTACCTGAATGACCCAGTGCCTAGCACAGGTGCATGCACATGGTAGTCAGCCTTCCCACGAGTGTTGACAGCTGCCAGTACCCACCTGGGAGGGACAAAGAGTCAGCCCCATGGCTATTTCTGAAACATGTTCCAATCTGTCACATCTCAAACGTCTAACTTAAAGCTTCTTTCTGATTCAACCCTGGTGCTGTGGACTTGAGAAATTCAACTTCATCCTGACTTTGCCTGCTTTATAACCTTGGGGAAATTGCTTAATGCCCTGTGACTGTCTTATTAAGTGAAGATAATTCTAATTCTGTTACAGCTATCCACAACCTACCTCTTAGGAATATCATGTAAGTAAATAAAATCATGGCCACAAAAGCTTTGAGCACCTCAGAGATAAGCACTGTTCTCACCTGGACTGAGAACATCATAACTGAACAAGAAGATAGTAGGTAGTACTTAATTTCAATATTAAAACAACAATGCATTGTTTTCTCTGGTTTATCAGGATAACTTCAGAAAAGCTCTGTGCCTCTCAAGTGATCCAGCTGGTTGTGAGTAAAATTAGAAGACTGCAGTCATTGCAGGGTGGTGAAGGACAGCCACTTTGTTCCGAAGTTCAACTATGTCCAACTGACTTTAGGGCCTCCACCCCAGCTGTCATCCCAGGTAGGATCCTGGGATCCTACAAATCTTTCTTCCCTGCGTTTCTTTTTCACTGCTCTTTGAAACAGAAAGTCTCGCTTACCCTGCAGAGAAGGCCTGTTCAATTTCAGCAGGCGCTACACACCACATCTCCAATCAGGCAACACATGAGGCCCAGCCAGAAGTCCTTGCAAGGTCCCGTTCCTCTCGTTTCTACTCACTAACAAGTGCCCATCCTGGTTCACCTGTCCTGGAAGGCCCTCACCTCCTTCCTCAACATTTCCCAGTCTTGGCTCTCTTTTTCTCTCTCATTCACTCAATCCTACAGCAGATTTTCATGGGGCACACTGCTAGGGACTCCATTTAGTCCTCTCCAAGCCATCCTGCCTTTTCTGTGAATCCCTGACTTCCCAATCTGGAAGTGTGGAAGCTGGGACTCTTCATGGGCTTCCCTGACTTCTTCGCTAACTTCTCTGGTGGTGGATGGGAAAACCAAGATGATGGGAAAGCAACTGAGCCTCTCAACGACTGAACTTGGGCATCACTACAAAGAAAGGTTGGAGTAGTTAATACATAAAGAAATTGTCCCTTCAAAAAGTTCCATGTTTATAATCTATCTGTCTGTCTCTCTCACTGACTTCTGTGGTCCCTGAAGCCTAAGTCTTATAATGTACTTCTTTCTGTCATGCACCACCTAACACTCAGAGATGCTCAATAACTCAAGAATTGAATCTTTGACAACTTCACGAGATTTATTGATTGACTGATTGATTATCTCATTCCATCTTTTTTTAAATTAAAGTACAGTTGATTTACAATGTTATACTAGTTTCAGGTGTACAACATAATGATTTGATATTTTTGTAAATTATACTCCATTTAAAGTTATTATAAAATATCAGTTATATTCCCTGTGCTGTACATTATGTCCTTGTATCTTATTTATTTCATACATAGTAGTTTATACATCTCAATCACCTTCCCTTATCTTGCCCCTCCCCACTGCACTGGTAACCACTAGTTTGTTCTCTGTATCTATTAGTCTACTTCTGTTTTGTTATATTCATTTGTTTTATTTTTTTAGATTCCACATATAAATGAGAATATACAGTACTTGTCTTTCTCTGTCTGACTTACTTCACTAAGTGTAATATCCTCCAGGTCTACCCATGTTGTTGCAAATGGCAAAATTTCATTCTTTTTTATAGCTGAGTAATAGTCCATTATATATATATAGAGAGAGAGAGACACTCATACATTGGGGTACATATATCTTTTCAAATCAATGTTTTCATTTTCTTTGGATAATTACCCAGGAGTGGGACTGCTGGATCATATTGTTGTTCTAGTTTTAGTTTTTTGAGGAACCTCCATACTGTTTTCCATAGTGGCTGCACCAGTTTACATTCCCCAGATTTAAATTTGAATGTTGACCAGTGCAGACAGGTCCTGATGCACCCTTTTTCTTGGGGAGGTAACTCAGTTCTCAGACTTTCTTCCAAATGCTTCTAAACAAGATTTAGACATGAAAGAATTTTAACACAATTCTTGTAGTATCTATTCATTAAGGTAATACTAGATGACACAAAAAATGAGCCACCACATCTCAGTGGCATAACCCAATAGAAGTTTATTTCTCACTCATATTAAGTCTTATGGGCAGTGGCAGGAAGCTGTAGGAGGAGGAGGTGAAGACTCTACTCCACATGGTAATTCAGGGCACCAGGCTGACAAAGCTCTGCAGACGACACTGTGTGGCTTCCAAGGTCACCTTGGCCATCAGAATTCAGATGACAATAGGGGAAAGAGAGAAGGAGATGGATCATGAGAGAAGCTCTTGTGGGCCAGGCACAGAAATGGCACATTTCACTTCTACCAACTTCACATTGGTCAGTCGTACGGCCACACGTGTCTGCAAGGGATGTGGGGCATGTAGCCCGGCCATGTGAAAGAGGAGAGGGAAATGGTCTGATGCACAGCCAGTCTCCACCACAATGGACAATAGTGTGAAAATATTTGAAATATTCAAAAGGCCTGAGTGAGAGATAATAAAAGCTATTATTTTTTGCAAGTGATCCTTTATTTTCTGTCCTTTTATTAAATAACTTGTCTTCCTAAAAATATTATTGTAATACAATGTGGTGAGTGTTATAATGGTATTATGGAGTGAGGACACCTAGCCTGGATCTTTTTAAGAAGTGAAGCCAGAACGGGGTCTTAAACAGTGGATATTAGGCAAGCCAAGGTGTCTATGTGTGTGGGGTGGAGGTGAGGGAGGGGGGGCAGCAGAGGACAGTTAGGAAAAGGAGTAGAAACTGAAGAAATTACAGGAAAGTGGCAGCATTAAAGAAGGTTTTGGAGGGGATAAAAATCAGGGTTTGGAATGAAAGCAACTCACCTATTTGTGACAAGATGATATGAGTTAGACTAGACTAAGGCATATGAACTTCATAAAGCATTTCTAAACATTTATATCTACACAATGCATGACAGAAGGCTGTGGTTAAAATACTTATTTCTTAAAATCCCAGACAACTTTAAGACATTAAGTACCCTTTCTACTAAGGTAGAGCTGTGTATCTCATCATTCATGTATCATTCCACTTTCATGAGTTTTAGTGCTGCATCATTTTATATAACTTCAGCCAGATCTAATTGACATTCCAAAGTATTTTAGAAGACAAATAAATGGTAACTTTGAAACCAATAAGACTCTCAAATGTTTTAGAGTAAAAGTAGAGGATTCCACTGAGGAAAGAGCTGCTTTGGATTTTACCTGACATTAGGGATGGAAAATTAAATATATATATATACACACATACATACATGCATATATATACATACACATATATATATACAAACACACATACGTACATACACACAAACACACACACACACACACACACACACACACACACACACACACACACACACACAGTAAGGAATGTATACTTACCAGTCAGAACAGGGCATTCATTAACCAATCAGAAAGGATGTTTGGGATAAACAACTGAAATGAGTATATCATGTGTACTAGATGAGCGTCAGTCCCAGCCCTCTCCACCAGCCTCTCATCGAGTGTACAATCTTGTTACTCCCTTGACTGGGGATGAGAACTGATCCGATGGGATCCTTGCGGCTGCCAGTAGAGGAAGACTCAAATATAAATAGATTAAAAATAAGATTTTGTTATTCTCACATAATAAGAGTCTAGGGTTGGGAAGAGTCTACATTTGGGTGGTCCCTGGGTCAATTGTTTTGGTCCCTTAACAATGTCATTAAGGACCTCAGTGCTTTCCATCTCTTCTTTCTATCAATAGCATCTTTTGTGCGTAACTAAATATCTTCGTCTTGTGGCCACAAATGGTTGCTGCAATTCCAGATGACCCAAGCATCATGGTCTCTCTCAAGTTCAGTATCTCAGCCCCCCATGCCTCTAATCCCCACCCTTCTTCCCCCTCACACTTACTGCCTCCAGTGGATCCTCACTCTCCCGCTTCTCCCTGTGTGTAGGTACTGGCCAAGGCTCTATACCTATTCTTCCTCTTCTTTCCCAAATATTTCTCTAAAAGCAGCATCATCCATTCTAACAGTTTCCTTTAACTTGTCTACTCAGAAGATTTCATTAAAATCTGAACATTTAATAAGTGTTTACCCTGGGGCAGGTACTTTGCATATATTATCTCATTTCATTTTCAAAACAAACTTTACTTGTCCATTTTCCACTGGAGGCATTTGAGACCGAGGGAAATTAGCTGACTTGAACAATGTCTTACAGTCAGCAAGTGAAGGTGCCAGGATTTGAACCCAAGCAGTCTCCCTCCTGCCTAAGCTCTCTCCACCATCATGCTCTGCCTCCCACCAACACTGGGCTCAAATGCCCCCTCCTTCAGGAAGCCACTCCTGATTGCCCAATGTGATATGGTCCCTCCATTTGTGTCACTCTTACGACGTTTACATTTTGCTCTATGTTACGATTATGCTCGCTCCCCTCCCCCCACCACATACACAATTACGCTACCAATTCTGGGAGACAGAGACTATATTTACTGATTTCCTATCCCCTCTAATATTAGCCTAGGACAGTGCAAAACAGGCAGCCAGTAAAAGACCTGTTAATTTGAATGGAAGAGTAATCATCCTTCCAGGACATGCCAACACTGTTTATTTCTAGATGTGACAGGATTACAAGACATAAACAACCTCCAGGGTGTCACAGAGTCCCAGACGTCTGGGCGCTCTGGGAAAGGTGGCTCAGGATCTATTTATTTTCAACACTATGAAAGACAAAGTAGAACATCAAAAGCTGTATTTCCAGCAGGTAGAACAAACAAAGGAAGTGCATTACAGATTACCATGCTGTGTTGACCTTGGCTAGCCAATGTATTAAGCAAGATTTTAGGCTTTGTTTACTTTGATAGGACCGATTCTCATATTTCAAAAGAACTATCCAACCCCAGACTGAAAAACCCTTTCCAAGAGGTGTGACCTATTTCAATTTTAAATAAAGAATTTTGGTAAATGCATCAATTTTCATCTGTTAAGAAAGACCTATACATTTCCAAATAATGTTGCTCTCCATGAAGGTATCTCTCTTTCTCTCTGCCAAACAAAATTACACTAAATTAAATTAAAAATAAATAAAGTTATATGTGAGAGAGTAAAGTAGGTAGCGGTTGCCGCCGACAGACATTGTTGGAAACGTCTCCTTTGTGATATAACTATCTCCCAGAACATGTCACAGGGGCAAAAAAAAAAAAAAAAAAAAAAGAAAGAAAGAAATAGTTACACAATCCCAGTCTGTGCACCCAGCTGAGGGTTTTATTTGCATCTAGGTAGACAGTCTGTTATATACAGTGCAGCTTTGCCTGAGAATCAATTCAAGCAGAAAGTTCCCATTGATTTGGCCATATATGGAGCTCAGAAATGGCTACAGGGCCAGGTAAGGAAAAGGGGAAAACCCACTGATCCTCACAGGATGGCGTTGAATGTCCTGGAAGTTTCTCTTTTTATATGTGCCTATGTGACTTAGCCATCCTCTAAGTCAGCCCAAGGGGTTCATTTGTGGGCACATTAAATCAAGGTTCTGAAGTCACCCACACTGGATGCCCTTCACTCACCCTTCTTTGTCTACGGTGCCCTTAAAATCAGGGGGTCCCATATTTTGGTCCCAAGCTTCCTGCTCTTCTTTTTATTTTGTGCTTTATCTCATTTGCCTCTAACCATGGCTCACGCTGGGCCTCAGAGTAGTTGAGTCCTAGATCGTATACTTCAGCCAGGCCTTTCTCTTTTCCTGCATCTCTAACTGCCCCCAAATACCCCCACTTATGCAAGCAGACACCACCCCGACTCAGCAGGTCCCGTGCATACTCAGTGTCTTCCCCCACAAGCAGTCCTCCTTCTAATCTCTGCTTTCTTCTTATTCACATTCTTATAACACTCCTCGCAGATACTGTCATGACCTTTTCCTTGACCTCATACCGAACCAGTCACAAAAGTTTGTCAAACCTTTTTCATGAGGCTCTCAGTCCCTTTTACTAGAGTCTGGACAACTCCAGGAAGGAAGGAAACCCCTTGGGTATCCCCATGATGTGGAAAGAACCAGGAGGTGGATCTTAACTGGGCCAGGAAGTCACCAGGCATGCTAGAGATGGATGCAGTTCAAAGGTCACAAACAGAACAGAACCCAGGAAGGGAGCCAAAGGTTCACACTAGACTAGGAAGATTGGCCATCCATCAGACCTACGACTGGTGTGAGGGCGTAGGGGGAGGTCAAGAACTCAGGAGCAGGGATGGGGTCTGTCTCATTCATCTTGGAATTCCCAGAACCTAGCATGTTGCCGGTTCAGGCAAGACATCCAATTAGTGCCCTATGTTCCCAAATACAAGGTATTTGTTATATTCTTTCCTTCACCTTCCATTCAAGACCTCATATAATGCAATGCTCCCTCACTTCAATTATTTTAAACCACCCGGTAACATTTGGGGAAGATACTAGACAAAAGCAACGTCCATTAATGTTAGCTTGGTTCGTCTGGAGAAGACACTGTTGCCAAAACTCGGCCTCAGTTCTCTGGTGCTGAATAGAAACGTGGAGACAGACTTTTGGGTGAAGTAGAAAAGAATAGCTTTATTGCTTTGCCAGGCAAAGGGGGTCACAGCAGGCTAATGACTGCCAAACTGTGTGTCCCACCCTGGAACGGGTAGTGAGGAGTCTTACAGTGTTCAAAAAGCAGGGCATGGTCAGCTCATGGGCATTCTTCTGACTGGTCGGTGGTGAGGTAATGAGGAATCAGCATCATCGATCTCCTGGTTCCAACTGGTCTGGGGTCTACATGCATGTGGGCAGCATACAGTTAACTTCTCCCACCTGCTAGGGGCTTCAGTATCTGCAAAACACCTCAAAGGACATGGCTCAGAATATTATCTATAGTCCTTGAGGAAGAACTAAATGTCCTTGAGTTTGTTTAAGGGCTAACGTATTATTATTTTGTCTTGCTTGACTGTTTTCCTTTCTTTCTGCATTTTCTCACTTCTCTGATTAAATTTATTCTTTGACGAAAGTTTTCCTACAGAAAAACAGCAAGTGGATGGCATGGGGTGGGTCTATTCTGGGAAGGCCTCATAGGGCCCTGCTCAGTTACAACACTGATATAATGGATAATAAGGAGTTAAGGAATTTTAATAAGATTTAATAATATTTTGTGGGCTTTCGACTGAGCAATTCAAGTATAAAATCTCATTATAAAAGGGCTTTTTAAAAATTACTTTAAAAACAAGTAATATAAATAAAAAATATTCATCTATCAGATAGAATTTTTTTTGATTGTCACATATTTTGTGGCTTGGGATGAAACTTCCAGGGACTGTCACACAGATTCCAAAAATACTGCATCTCGAACAGAATAGAGGAAATAAAGTCAATATAGTCTAGAAAACTGTGTTTGTGGAATCTAATGGTGCTTATAGTATGAGAGTAGCAAAAACGTTACTTCTAATTAACATAATTTTTATATAATACATCATTTTAAATATATATGTGTAAGCTAAATTAATAAATTAAGTATTAGTAGACATTTGACAGTTTCCTGTAAATCACTAAAAATGGTCAAAACACATCTTACGGATCATCTCATTGGGAAATGGGGAATCCAAGGATTGTATTATATTTGTTTAATTAAAAAATGAATAAATGTATAAATATTTATTAAAGACAAAAACTTAATTAGTAGTGTTAAGAATAATTTATTCACTAATGCATTGAGCAAACATTGAGCTACCGTGTGAAAATCAATTAAGCAGGAATAAGAATGGTTTGATATTAAAAGTCTACTTTCCACTGGCATGGTGACACCTAAAATAAATGAGAGAAATATTTACTTTGACTTTTTATTATGAAAATTTTCAAACATGCAGAAAAATGAAAAAAATAATATAACAATCACCCACCCGTATAACCTCCATCTAGATTCAACATTTTCCCAAAATTGCTTTATGTATGTGTTTAATTTTTGATGAACCACTTGAAAGAAAATTAAAGCTGTTATAACACTTCACCCTCCTTAATCCTTCAGCATGCATTGACAAAGATTAAAACATCCTCTCACATAACTATACTACTACTCTCACTCCTAATAAAATTAACTCCTCAATAATATATATTTCCAGTCCACATTTGGATTTCCACAATTGTTCAAAATATGTATTTTTTACCAGTTTTTTTAGAAAAAACATAAAAAGAGGATCTAATGAAAGAACACACAGTGCACTTGGGTGTCTCTTAAGTTCCCTCCCCCACTCTTTACTCTTTTTTTTCCAGCTTGATTGAGGCATAGTTAATAACTAATAATTGTATGTACTTGAGGTGTACATGACTTGATACATGTATACGTTATGAAATTATTACCGCAATCAAGCTAATTAACACATCTATCACCTCACCTAGCTACCTGTGTGTGTCTGCGTGTGATGAGAACACTTTAGATCTACTGTTTTAGCAAATTTCAAGTATACTATACAATATTACTACCTATAGGTACCATGCTGTACATTAGCTCCCCGGAACTTCTTCATCTTATAACTGAAGGCTTGTACCCTTTGACCAACACCTCCCTGTTTTCCCCACCCACTGTCTGGGAATCACCAGTCTACTCTCTGTTTCTGTGAGCTCAGCTTTTTTAGATTTCACATATAAGTGAGATAAGGCAATATTTGGCTTCTTGAGTCTGGCTTATTTCACTTAGCATAATGTACTCTAGGTTCATCTATGTTTCACAAATGACTGAATTTTCTTTTGTGTGTGTGGCTGAATAATATTCGTGTGTGTGTACAAAACCCACATTTTCTTTATCCATTCATCCGTCAATACACACTTAGATCATTTCTGTATCTTAGCTGTTGTGAATAATGCTACAGTGAACATGGAAGTGCAAATATCTCTTCAAGATACTGATTTCATTTCCTATGAATATATGCCCAGAAGTGGGATTGCTGGTTCATATGGTAATTGTTTTAATTTTTGGAGGAAACTTCATACTGTTTTCCATAATGGTTGTACCAATTTACATTCCCACTAGCAGTCCACAAGGGCTTCCTTTTCTCCACATCCTCACCAACGTTTTTTATCTCTCTTTTTTTTTGGTAACAGCTGGGCTAGCAGGTGTCAGGTGATATCTAATTGTGATTTTGATTTGCATTCCTTGATGATTAGTGATGTTGAGAACCTTTTCATATAACTGTTAGACACTTGGATGTCTTCTTTGGGAAAATGTCTCTTCAGGTCCTCTGCCCATTTTTAACCGGATTATTTGTTTGTTTGTTTTTTACTTGTATGAGTTCCTTATATATTTTGGGTATTAACCTATTATCAAATATGTGGTTTGCAAATATTTTCTCTCATTCTGTAGGTTGCATTTTCATTTCATTGATCATTTCTTTTGCTGTGCAAAAGCTTTTTGGTTTGATGTAGTCCCACTTGTTTATGTTTTGCTTTTAAAAACCAAGCCAGTTGTCATATTAAAAAGTCCCACATTGTGGATTATCTGTTTCCTCATGAAGTCATTTACCTGGCATTTCTTGTAAAATGGAAGGCAGATATTACAGCTTGACTAAATTCAGGTTAAATATGTCATCAGTGTATTAACTATTACATCATGACACGAGCATAGAGTGGTGAGTTGTTCTAACATCTGTGATGTAATTTGATCACCTGGTGTAACCCCAACTTTGTGTTTGGGGAGAAACTTATAGGGTTATACTTTGGCATCTTGCAAAAACCCTATTGCTTATTAATTTTTCACTTAATGGATTTAGAATCTGTTGAGAATTTTTGCCTGAATTATTTCATTAGGATTTGTGAAATAAAATGTACATTGCTGATTATCCTCTTCAATGATCAATTTCCAATTTTCTCCAAGCAGTTTTTCCAATCTTAAATATGTTCTTTGAAATGTAAAAGGTTGAAAGTCCAAAATTTTTAATATCATAGTTTATTGTAATGGAAGAGTAGTAATTTTCCACTTTCTTTTGTCTTTTCAGCAAAATGGAAATTCAAATTTTTATAAGCCAATTGTTGAATCCTTTGAGGAAGCACCTCTACATGTTATGGTTTTCACTTACTTGGGATATGGAATTGGAACGCTGTTTGGCTATCTCAGAGATTTTTTGAGAAACTGGGGATTAGAAAAATGCAATGCAGCCATAGAGAGAGAAGAGCAAAAAGTACGTATGAACACCTTCCTTGGTCTTTGTCAATGTCAATTCTTCTGTAAAGTGTTCTCACAAGTGGTGATGTGTGTACAGATCCTAAAAAGAGTGATACACTCAGGAACTATCCAGGGTAAATTCTATTCCCCTGCACGCCGTAAACCCCCAAACATTCCCTGTGTATTCAAGCACTTGTTTTTTACAAACATTTATTGAGCAACTACTATTTGCCAGACTGAACTAAAGGTTTTCTTGTACATTATCATATTTAATTTTTATAACTACCCCATGATATAGATATTAAAATAACATTTTAAAGGTGAAAAATAAAAATATAAGAGTGAGGGCACGTGAGTGGAACTGTATTCTGGTCTTCTAGTTGTCAGTTGAGTATTATTTACGTTCTATCCTGGAAGAGGAAAGTGTGTTTGAGTGAAATGTGGGACTTTTATTTCATCTAGGTCAGAGTTTCTCAACTTTGGCACTACTGACATTTCAGACTGGATAATTCTTTGATATGGGAGGCTGCCCTGTGCACTGTAGAATTTTTAACAGCATCCCTGATCTTTACCCACTAGATGCAATTAGCACTCTCCCACATACTTGTGACAATGAAAAATGCCTCCAGACATTGCCAAATGCCTCAGAGTGCAAAATCACCTTGTGTAGAACCACTGATCTAGATACTTTCAATAATTAACCTATAAAAATCTACATCATCCCCTTTTCACATAGAGCTAACAGGACAACCTGGAAAATATTAAGAGACCTGTGAACAGCCTGCATCCTTTTAACATGTTTTCCAAAATTGGTTCAAATGATTTATGATGCCATGAATCTCTTTTTCCTAAAACTTGCTTTGGAATATACGATTGTGGCCATAGATTATTCCACATGATGGAGCCTTGAACACATCTGAGCAAAGAACATAGGTAAGGCATGCACTTCAATGTAATGAGAGAACTTCAAATCTTATAACTTAGTGACTAGTACCCATGGTAAGCTAAACTCTTGTTACAGTAACATAACCATGAACAAATCATGTAGAACACTTATTTTGCAATTACCTTAAGTCAAGCATATCACCTTCAGAAGAAAATCAGGCCCAGCTTTATTATTGTACTCTCTCCTACCTTTAGCAAGTATTTGAGTATATGTTCTCTACCAAGTAATGGAGGCTAATAGAGAAGAAAATATAGGTCCTTCCATGGGAGAATTTGAAGTCTGGTGTGCAAAACAGACTCACCAGCAAAACAAATGATAAAAAGTGATGATGGGGCGGAAGGTGACAAAGGAAACAGGGATCTGTGCCCTGTGATTCTCTTAAGAAGTGAGGAAGGCATGATATTGGGGCTTGCGCGGTGAGCAGGAGTTTGCCTAGTGAGCAAGGGTGAGAAGGAAGACACTCTCTGAAGAGGGCACTGCTTGTGTCAAAGCATTCATTAACTTACTAATCAAGTCAGGTTCGTTTGGAGCATGTATCTTGTGCCAGGCACTGTATTACAGTCTCGGAATATAGGAACAACTGAGGCAGATAATGGTTCTTGCCTTCAGAGAGCTAAGTTGCAATGGAATTTGATAAGAGGTACCATAGCGGCAAGTAGGTGACATCAAGGAAGCAAAGAAGAGAAACATTTAACCTGAACTTGGTGTTCAGGGAAGACTTCTGGGAGGAAGAGAAAGTTAAATTGACACCTAAGGGCTGAAGAGTAAGTAGTAAGGCAAAGGGTGAGGCAAGATGAGCTGGAAGGAGTCTTCAGGGAGAGGAAATACAGTGCAAAATGGCCCAGAGGTAAGAGAAAGCATTGTACATTTAAGGAACCAATGAATTCTAATGACCAGAGTGTTGTGAGTGAGAGTGGGAACATGTGGGGAGAAAGATTGCTTGAGAGGCAAGCAGGGACCATACTATAATGGGTTTTTATAAGCCATGGACATTTATTAGAACAATGGGAAGGCATTGAAGGATTTCAGGCAGAGGAATGCAGATTTGCAGATTAGAAAGATCATGTTCACTGCCCTATAAAAAATGGATTTACAGGATGACAATATAGGGGCCAAAAAGACCAGTTAAGAGGCTGAGGCAGAAGTCCAGTTTGAAAAATAATCTAGATGAGCCCTTGGGCTGGGACCAGGGTAGTGATAATAGGGATGGTGATAATAGACAAGACCAAGAGAGGTTTAAGAGATGGAGTTAGGATTACTCAGCTATAAGAAAGAAGGAAACCATGCCAGTTGCAGCAGCATGGATGGACCTAGAGATTATCATACTAAGTGAAGTAAGTCAGACAGAGAAGGACAAATATCATACGATATCACTTATATGTGGCATCTAAACAAATGATACAAATGAACTTATTTACAAAATAGAAATAGACTCACAGACATAGAAACAAACTTATGGTTACCAAAGGGGAAAGAGCTAGTGAGGGATAAATTAGGAGGCTGGGATTAACAGATACACACTACTATATACAAAATAGATAAACAATAAGGACCTACTGTATAACACAGGGAACTATATTCAATATCTTGTAATAACCGATAATCTGAAAAGAATATATATATATGTATGTATGTATAACTGAATCACTTTGCTGTAAGTCGGAAACTAGTACAACTTTATAAATCAACTATACTTCAATAAAAAAAGAAAAGAGATGGAGTTAGGGATGATTGATTAGACTTGAGGAATTAGGGAGATGTACAAATCAAAGCCCACACTAGGTTTATGACATGGACAACTGGGTATAAAGAAGGAGGTATCATTTATTGAGATGGAAAATAGAGAAGGAAGATCCAGTTGGAGGGGGAAAGTGGTCAGTTCACTTTTTGACAATTTGAGTTTAAAGAACTGGCAGCTATAGAGGTCTAGACCTCCAGAGAAAAGTTTCGGATGGATATTGCGACATCTTTGGTATATCTGGAGTGTTATTAAATTAATCAAAGCCATAGAAGTGGAGTGGATGTGATCTCCCAGGGAAAGTCCATGGAAGAAAAAAAAGAAAGGCTGAGAAGAGGACAGAGAACTTTAGAGAAAATAATAGACGTTAGAGATGGAGTTCCAATTCAAGACTAGAAACAATGTGACAATAAAAAGCCTTGTAATAGTTAGGGAAGAGATAATTTGTGCTTAAGCTGAGGAAGAGGCAGATGGAATGAAGAAAAAGGAACTAATTATAAAGTCATTTAGGAGGTAGAATCAACAAGTCTTGTTGGTTGAGTGTATGGAAAGTAAGACAGAGGAGGAAACCAGGATAATCCCAAATTTCTACTTTGGTCAGAAATGAGAATGGTAGTGGCATACCCATCACTTGATTACTGAATCAGTAATACTAAGTGAAATGAATAAAAAAAGAAAATTCTCCCTCCAAGAGAGCACTAAAAAATCACAGACCCAGAGCACCTGCTACCTCAATAGACTTCATAAATAATCAGAAGACACTAACAAGGAAAAAGACAACCCAGACAGGTACAACGGTTCAACATTTTGCTTAAATTCTTCCTTTAACCCTTCAAAGGCAACTTTAAGGTTGGACTGCAATTTATTAAAGATCTCTAGATACGTTACTTTCTCAATGATGTCATGGCCCACCTTTGCTAAATCCAGAAAAGGATGTCAGCAAATATAATCAAAGGAATATCAAGCATCGTCAGAGATTTTAAAAACTTCAAGCACAGCCACATGTCTCAATCCTGATGGCTTGATAGTAGGTTCAGCATACCCACTCCACGTGGTCCCGGCTGGTATAAAACATATCAGTTGCAATTCCACGTTCACATTAGATCCAGTTAGTCCCAGCGCCCCTACAAGTAAATCCCAGATATTTCTGGCCCATCCCCAGAGATTTTTACTCACACATGAAACAAAGGGGGTTCAGCAAGTTGTAACTGTAGAAAACTTTAACATAAATCTCCAAATGTTTGCATGAATTAAAACTTGCTCTTTTGCATCCACACTTGGCATTCTGAAACAACAGCAGGAGTCACCCAGAGGGACTTTTTTCCGAGTGTTTTGAAGGATGGGGTCCATGAAGGTCACTGGGTATGAGATATGGTTTTGTGCAAAGCAAACCGACAGCCCAAGCACTGGGCTTCCTGTTTGGATCTGGGTGGTTCCAAAATGAAAGAGTTTCCATGGGGTTTCCCCATTAGCCAGCAGCTTGTAGGACGGGAATACTTCAATACCTTCAGTCTCTTCTCAACTAACAGCCAACATGATCTTTTTAAACCTAAGTGGGCTCCCATGGTATCTCTGGCCAAAACACTTTAATGCCTTCTTTTCTCACTCAGAGTAAGAGCCAGAACTAGCCAAGGTGTTATAGAATGCAGCCCCCTCTATGAGCCTTGTCACTCTGCTTCAAACACTAGGACCTCCTTGCTCTTTCTGAAATACAGCCCACCCATACCTACCTCTTGGATTTCTCACTTGCCTTTCCCTCTGCCTGGAGTGGTCCTCCCTCAGATATCAGCACGACTCACTCCCTCACTTCCTTGATTAAAAACACCAAAAAATCAACAACTTTAAATCCCACTACTGGGCATATACCCTGAGAAAACCATAATTCAAAAAGAGTCATGTACCAAAATGTTCATTGCAGCTCTATTTACAGTAGCCAGGACATGGAAGCAACCTAAGTGTCCATCATCGGATGAATGGATAAAGAAGATATATACACACATATATACAATGGAATATTACTCAGCCATAAAAAGAAATGAAATTGAGATATTTGTCATGAGGTGGATGGACCTAGAGTCTGTCATACAGAGTGAAGTAAGTCAGAAAGAGAAAAACAAATACCGTATGCTAACACATATATATGGAATCTAAGAAAAAAAAAAGGTCATGAAGAACCTAGGGGTAAGACGGGAATAAAGACACAGACCTACTAGAGAATGAACTTGAGGATATGGGGAGGGGGAAGGGTAAGCTGTAGACAAAGTGAGAGAGTGGCATGGACATATGGACACTACCAAACGTAAAATAGGTAGCTAGTGGGAAGCAGCTGCATAGCACAGGGAGATCAGCTCGGTGGTTTCTGACCACCTAGAGGGGTGGGATAGGGAGGGTGGGAAGGAGGGAGATGTAAGAGGGAAGAGATATGAGAACATATGTATATGTATAACTGATGCACTTTGTTATAAAGCAGAAACTAACACACCATTGTAAAGCAATTATACTCCAATAAAGATGTTAAAAAAAAAAGAAAAAAAAAATGCAGCAGGAATCACTAGCAGTGGTATCCCCAATCTCCCCAACCAGGCTTGGTTCCAGATACCTTCTGGCTGCTTCTAAAAAGCAAATGCACCCTCACAAGGAATGAATATTTTCCATGACTGCATCTAGCATTAGAGTGTGTGTCATAGGTGGGGAAAAATCTCCAAAATCAAAGTTTGAGAAATACTTTTTAAAATAAAACCATCAGTAAAATCAGATTACAGCCTCGTACAGTGAGTCCTCAGGTCAACATTTCTTTGGATATATATAAATATACAAATATCCAAACACACACACACAATTTCTGATGTGTCATTAAAATGTTAGTCAAATCATTTTTTTAGTTTTTTTACAATACAGACCTCTCTGCTTCCCTTAGCAAGAAGGAATCTGCACAAGTAGATTTTTAGCAAGAATAGTAGCAAGGTTGATTGATCTCGATAAGGTAGAGCTTTGCTAATGTCTATCAACTAGTGCTAAGCCAATGTGTGAAATGAATGGTTTATGACAAGCCCCTTCTCATGTCTTTTTTTCCCTTTCCTTTTTATTGTGGAAATAGCCAGCAAAAGCGATCTCTTTGTTCATTCTTCCTTTCTTTTTCATGCACTTAGTTACACATATGCTCACTTGCACTTACTCTGTCCTTTCCTTAACATAAATGGGTTCATATCATACATACTGTTGTGTGACTGCCTTTTTTTCACCTAACTATACGCTGGAGATCTTTACCATTTCCTCTTATGATTATTATTTGGGTACAATTTTTGATGACGGTGCTATTTGAATACTATCTTTTTTCCCTAGCCCATATTCTAATTAGTTATTGATGGCATATAGGAAAGCTCTTTATATTTTCATATTTTAAGTTCAAATGCTGTCACCTTAGTTGTCACAGCTTCTCAGATAGTTATATTGGAGTTTCTTGTAATTTCCCACGTGTGCCATGAAAAACTGTATATTGTCTTTTGGTCTATTACAATAAACTTGCTATGTTACTCGAATCCCCTAGATTTATTTTTTGTCTACTCACACTTATAATTTCAGAGAAATGTATGTTAATGCCTTACACTGTGATTGTGGATTTCTTAGTCTTTTGTTTTTTTCTTATGTGTTTCAATGTAACTGTCAGATACACAAAAGACCATGGCTCTTATAGTTCTTGGTGGATTTTTTTCCTTTTATCATGCTTTCACCTTGTACTCTATTTTGCCTGATATTAATATTTATATATCTGCTTTTTCTTCAAGAGTCATCTATTTTCGGTCTTCATCAATTTCAGAAATGTATGTCTCTTATGAGAAGCATATAGATTTATTTTTAAAACAAATGTGAAAGCTTCTGTATTTTAATAATATAACCTATGAGCAATTACTTACTTGAACCATATGAAATTGCTATTTTTATAGGTCAAAAAGAGTCAAACATTGGCAATTCCATATGGTTGAACTTAATATTTTAATTACTCATTTGCTTAAACTTATTCCTGCCATCTTTATATTTTACATTCACATTTTCTGTTGCTTATTTTTAATTTTTAAAATTTTAATATTTCTCCTTTCATATTTTTGGTACTTTTTTTTTTTTTTTTTTTTTTTCAGTACGCGGGCCTCTCTCTGTTGTGGCCTCTCCCG
>NC_041227.1:37460346-37489486 GCF_002837175.3 Physeter macrocephalus
CCGCGGCATGTGGGATCTTCCCGGACCGGGGCACGAACCCGTGTCCCCTGCATCTGCAGGCGGACTCTCAACCACTGCGCCACCAGGGAAGCCCCTATATTTTGGGTACATTTGATTGAGTTTTCTTTGTTCTGCATTTTTTTTCTCCTTGTCCCTGTTAGGAAGTTATATATAATATATCCCTCACTGGTTTTTTAATGGTTCTCTTAGAATATTTAACACATATATTTAGAATTTAGTTACCATTATTTAGTTACTAGAGTCTTTCCCTGACCAGGAGAAGAATTTAATAAAGTTTCACTTTCTTTCTCCCACATACCCATTCTCCATATTGTCATTTATTTGTGAATTTTTAGTTTCTGTTTCTTTATACTACAAATATAACACTACTTGGGCTAAACCATATTCCATCAGTTTCTTCACTCACTGTTTTTTCTGGCATCTGTCTTCCTCCATAGTTATTTCATTGTTTTATTGAGGTACATGTTCAATTATTATAGAAAAGGGAGTTAAACTCAAGACTCCTTACATATATTGGAAAGTTTTTACTTGGATTTTCACATTTGTTTGCTGGCTTGGCTGATCGTAGGATTTTAAGTTCAAAATAATTTTCCCTCATACTCTTTTCCACCACTGTCACCTAAGAGAAGTCCGAAGCAGTATAATTCATATTACCTTGTCTATAAACTGCCTTTCCCCCTTCTCTGAGGCGTTTTGAGAGTCTTCCCTTTGACTTCTGAAATTTAACCAGGATGTAGCTTGGCATGGGTTTTTCCTTATTTGCTCTATTCAGGACCTGATAGACTATTTACATCTTAGGATTCAAAACTTCCTTCCTCTCTGGAACTTGCCCCTCCTCCTCCTCCTTTTATTTTAACTTCCTTTTCCTCCTCTTTCACCTCATCTCCTCCTTCTCCTCCTTCCTTCAATCTTGCAAATCCTTCTAGGGAGATATTGGACCTTCTGAATCTGCCCTTCATATCTCTTGACTTTTCCTTCATATTTTCTTTTCTCCGTCCTGGAATGATTAGTCAACTGACTATGCTAGTTTATTAATTTACTTCTCAGCTGTGTTCATTGTACTTTTGAACTTTTAATTTTTTAAAAGGGTCCATTGTTTTGTTGTGTCTTTCTAAACATGTTACTTAATATATTTTTAAATTCTTTTTCTGTTTGCTCTATGAAGTCTTTTCACTAAATGTCAGTTCTACTTTTTGAATTTGGTGCCTCTTATTGTGCTAGTTTTCCTGTAATAGTGATGACGTTTTGTTTTATGCTCATTTTTAATTTAGGAATCCTTATTTGCTTACACATTCACCTGTCTTGAGTGATTGTAGAAAGAAAATGGAATGTGTTGCCTGGACCAAGGGCTTGTGTTCTTGCCATGTGGTCTCCCCACCTCTCTACAGTGGGGCCTTGTTCTTCCAGTCAGTTCTTGCTGCCCATAAGAGTACTTTGTGCTGTGGACAATGCAACTGCTTCTTACTTATTAAACCAGTAAAAGAAGAACAAAGAGATATTGCTTCATTAATCACCCAGGGTATCAACTTCGTGTAGTTATCGACTCTTGGCTTTAAGGATCCCTATAGTTAGTGTATGTCCATATCAGTCTTCTCTGCAAATGTTTTAGAGCTATGGTTTCCTGTAGTCTTATTTCTGCATTGAGCAGATCTTATTTATGTTCTATCTTTTGTGATCCTTCAATATTTCTGATTCATTGATGATTTATAAATTTATAAATTTATTTTGTTTTTTAAGTATCTACATTTTGTCATTTCACAGATGATTGGTAGAATACATACAAGCACTTAATCTGCCATCTTTATTCAATCTTCCTCTAATTTCTTAATAAGAAAAATTAAATTTAGCCATCCTTACTTTGTGTTTCTCATACTTCAAAGAACTGTCTATAATACAGTTACCCTTCCCAACAAAAAGGAAAACACAAACATATTTTATTATTATTCTGAGCTCAACCCTGGTAGGAGAAACAGCTGTTTCTCAAGAGGAAATAATGATAAAAAATGAAGTATTAGGTGAGAACAGAAGCTTCAATGTAGGCACAAATGAAAAACTATGTTTGATAATGATTCTTTCTCTCTCTACAAATCCATGATTCTATTTGCTACTGAATGGGCAAGTAATTAAATCAAAAAAAGAAGGGACATGCTTCCAAATTTGGTAGTATTTTTTACAATGTGCCATGGATATGTTCTCTTCAATCCCTTTTAAATACCTATCCCTGCAGCATGATTTATTCAAAGAGCATTGGTTATAGAACTGGGTACAAATCCCAATCTGTCCACTCAGATTTTCTGACTTTCTGTTGATTGTCTATAAAAGTATGATTGATATATCTATAACACTTGGAAAATGATAAGGTACCCAACAAGCTTAACAGTGGAAAAAGAAAGAGTGTCATATTGTAGGAGAAACAAAGGCACTTTTGTGGCTGCATTATTAGGTTTTGTTCAACCCTCCTATATCCTCCTCCCAAAAATGATTGTGTCCTTGTGGCCTGGGGTTCACTCTCACATTTAGTCTTTTGGGTCAGGTAGAAAAATATAGTGAGTAGGCCATGTGATGAGTTAAATCTATAGCTAGATAAGGATACACCCCATTGCAGTGCTTCTATTTTTGCAATATCTAGTCCAGTTTCATTTTTTGGTATAGTTACAAAACTGTGGGAGGCTTACCTGAGACTAGAAGACAGTGACCTTTGGAAGGCATTGACTGCTCCTGAAGAAACCTCACTGGTGCTCAAAGGAATGGGTTGGGGTGAAAATACACCCACACAGAGGCAGGAAGCTCACCGGTGCAGAGGAATAGGAGAACTGTACCATCAAAGCAGGCCTTCTTCTCTGGACCAGATCTTTTTTTTTTAAATTTCATACTGGAGTATGGTTGATTAACAATGTAGTGTTAGTTTTGGGTATACAGCAAAGTGATTCAGTTTTATACATATACATGTATCTATTGTTTTTCAAATTCTTTTCCCACTTAGCTTATTACAGAGTATTGAGCGGAGTTCCCTGTGCAATACAGTGTGTCCTTGTTGGTTATCTATTTTAAATATAGCAGAGAGTGCATGTCAATCCCAAACTCCCAATCTGTCCCTCCCCCCAACCCTTGCCCCCTGGTAACCATAAGTTAGTTCCCTAAGTCTGTGAGTGTTTCTGTTTTGTAAATACATTCGTGTCGTGTTTTTTTTTAGATTCAGCATATAAGCAATATCATGTGATATTTGTCTTTCTCTGCCTTACCTCACTTAGTATGATCATCTCCAGGTCCATCCCCGTTGCGGCAAATGGCATTATTCTTGAATTCTAAGAAGGTTCCCAAGCTCAATTCTCCCTCTCAGGAACACTGGGATTCGTTGTCTCCAGCACTCATTTGGGGACTTGTATTTTGCTGTCATTTTTGTTACTTTTATTTGCCACAGGTTTTACTTCCCCCACTAAAAGTTAAGTTCTATGGAAGTGGAGGACTCACAGAGTTATTTGTGGACCCCACCCAACCCCTTACCCAAGAACCTTGCTCAAAATACTTGCAGATGGAATATTTTCATGGTTCCTCCACGTCTTTTAGTGTTCAATTGCAAATGAACTACAAAAAGCGAGAGACCAAAGGTAAACTTCTACCTCTGTTATAACAGGATTTTGTGCCGCTGTATCAAAGCTTTGAGAATTTTTATACACGGAACCTTTACATGAGAATCAGAGACAACTGGAACCGGCCCATCTGCAGTGCCCCGGGGCCTCTGTTCGATGTGATGGAGAGGGTGTCAGATGACTACAACTGGACGTTTAGGTGAGGCGGCCACCTGAAGGGGCTTGGTTGAAAGAAATGTTTTCAAGGAAATTCTAGCATGGGCACCAGAGTACAGATCTGAAAAAAACACAAAGCAATAGAACAGCTGCCCTTCCATCATTCAGCCTTTTGCAAGCCCTCATGATGCCAATGGGAGAAGTCACAGTAATTAAGTTGCCAAGGGCAGCTTACTTGTATTGCGATTAAAGAGGAATCAGTGGCAGAAGGTGCAGGATACACAGGGCCAGCTGGAAAGAGTCCTTTTCAGCTTCATTGACAAATGGTACCCTCCTACTTCCTGCTGAGGGAGCCAGTGATGACCATGGCTCTTTCTGATTTAGAAAGTCCTTGCTGAAATTTAAACCAGAGCACAGGTGTCACGAAAGCAAGCACCCAAGACAAATCAGGGCTGAGTAATACTCCATGGCCTGGAAACCTTTTCCCAATGCTCTGCCCAGCTTCATTATGAGGTGACTCTCCTCTAAGGACAAATCATTTTGTGGTGACAACCAGGCAAATCAAAAAGAAAAGCTGTGACTTGGGCCAAACCCAAGGTCTCTTTGTGAGAGTTTTTTCTGGGGCGTTAGGATGATATTAAATGAGAAAGCCCTTTGTGTTCACCTGCCCTTCTCTCTGCAGGTTTACTGGAAGAATCATCAAAGATGTCATCAATATGGGTTCCTATAACTTCCTTGGCCTGGCAGCCAAGTACGATGAATCTATGAAAACAGTAAAGGATGTTTTAGAGACGTATGGCCTGGGCGTGGGCAGCACCAGACATGAAATGGGTACGTACATTCACTATTTTGAAATTGTTTTCCAGTTGGGTCTCAGATTCCTTGTGGTTACTTCTCAAATCTAGATCATATCTAGACTGTGTGACTCAAAATGCTGTTATAAAACACAAAAAGGAAAAGGTATATAATGGTCTTTTTGGAAATTTCAAACATTATGCTCTTACTAGGCAGTTTTTAAAGATTTTAAATCTCCAGAGCAAAAAAAAAAAATTGTTCTTTCCTGACCACGTTATCTTAAAAAGCAGCTATAATGCCTCTTCCATCTGGTCCTTTTCTGGGTCTATTTTCTTCCACTTTTCTTTTCTTTTTAACAGCTTTATTGAGTTATAATTGCTATTCAAAGAAAAACATTGTACTTATTTTGTATATATAATTTAATGAGTTTGGACATATGCATATACCTGTGAAACCATCACCACAATCAAGGTGATAAACATATCCATTACCTCAGAAAGTGTCATATCACCCTCCTTTTTATGGTAAGAATGCTTAAATGAGATCGATCCTTTTTTCTTTTTTTTCCCCTAAATAAAATTTTATTTTATTTTTACTTATTGAAGTAAAGTTGACTTATAATATTATATTAGTTTCAGGGGAAACCCTAGTAATTCTGTATTTAGAGATCTACCCTTTTAACAAATGTTCAAGGGCACAGTACAGAATTGTTCCAGGAACTGTGTGATAGGGCAGGTCTCTAGAACTTACTCGTCCTGTATCACAGAAGCTTCGTACCCATTGAACAACAACTTCTTCTTTGGATTTGGCTCTTTCTCCCACTTTTCTTAATGATGCCTATCACTGATCTTGCTTTTGTACTTGTATATTGCCCGTCTCTGCTCCTGCAACATAAGCTCCATGAAGGGAGGAATGGGTCTCATTGACTTGTGTTGAATGAATGAATGACGAATGAATGAATGAATTGGAAAGATGAAATGGACTGCCTATTTATTTCTTTTTTATTTGAAACATTTTTCTCTTAGAGGAGTAAGATCTTTGAGAAGGAAACTTCTGCTCCCCTCACTTCTGGGAGTATGAGCGGAGCAAGCTTGTTCCTGTGGCCTGCTTTGCTCTTCCTGGCCCACTGTCTTCTCCTATATTATCTCATGTGTTCCTCACAAAGCCCCGTGCTGTGCGGGGCAGCACAGGTGGTGTTATTCCCATCTTCCAGAGGAGGAAACTGAGGACCACAGTGACTCAGTGATGTGCCCATGGTGGCCGATGACCCATCCTAACTCCCGGGGTGGCTCAGCTTTCCTACCAAGCAGTTTCCCAACCAGGATAATACATGCAGAGCTCACTAAGTCAGTTTCAGGCCTAAGAATCAGAGGTAAATCTGCTAAAAATGGATTTACCATTCATGAAAAATGAGCCGCATGCCTCTCTCAGATAACCCCTTGGCAGAAGGCCTTTAAAAACATGTAATTATTCAGACCTGTGCAATAAATAGCCATTCAGATTGAACAAAATCACCTTCTTATCCACATAGCCAGTAAATACTTAACTAAAACTCCAGAGTGTATAAGTAGTTGCCCAGATTTCTTAGGAAAGACACGGTATCTTTATTTTGATGGATGAGGGCTGGAGAAATAAGCAGGCAGTGGAAGAAAGGTTCTACTCCTTTAGAAGAGCTGGGTCACCCACAGGATCCCACTTGGAGGTGGGACCGAGCCTGGAAGGACACACTCGTCAAAAGAGACACGGAGGGTGACACCAAATATAAGGGTTGTTCATCAGGAAACACACTTCTGAAGATGAGGACCCCCAACTCACTGAGACAGAACAGTCCCCAGTCACAGCACCAGAAACTAAAGAGAGGCAGCCTGACACAGGCGATGGTTTGCTCTCAGTAAAGACAGATACGGAAAAAGGGTCCCTGATTCTGCAGACTCAACAAACCCAGAGAAGCCAGGCAGAGAAGAAGATCCCTGTTTGGACTGCCTACATCCTACATGCTTTCTCCACCTACTCATCCTTCTGAATCACTGGGTTTTTAATATTTACTTGCTTCATTGTGAGCTCTCCAGCTCAAGCTCTAGGAAGATTTTAACAGCTTCCAAGGAAACAGTGAGACAGCAAGATAAAAACCACCCACAGTAATTTTAGGCAAATAGAAGAACTGAAAACAGGAATATAATCAGTCCAAAAATAAATGAATAAACAGGGTACATCTGAAAGTCTTCTGCAAGATAAATAGCAACCTGAACATAGCAGTCAAGAATTGGTAATATAGTTGTTTTTTTTTAACATCTTTATTGGAGTATAATTGCTTTACAATGGTGTGTTAGTTTCTGCTGTATAGTTTTGAATGCCATTTACTTCAAGATATACAAGTAACTTTTGGAAAATGTATACTACGTAGTCTTAAGAAAATATTTAACAGGGCCAATGGACTAACAGTGAAACTTTGGTAATATAGAGGCTTAAGAATTTTTAGTAACCAAAATAGCTTCTTGAGGAACCCAAAGTAAATGTTTAGGGATGTTTAATCACTTTAAATACTTCCTAGAGCTTTAAAAAGTAGTTTCCAATGTTCCAGGGGGAAAAGAACACAGAAATCATCTTCCAAAATAGGAAAATTCAATGAAAAAGAAATCAAGAGGAAACACATAAAATATAGCAAAAGGGACTTCCCTGGTGGTCCAGTGGTTAAGACTCCGCACTTCCGATGCAGGGGGAGAGGGTTCAATCCCTGGTCAGAGAACTAAGATCTCACATGCTGCACAGCATGGCCAAAAACAAAAGGTAACAAGTAAAAAATAAATAAATAAAAATAAAATATAGTAAAAGGATAAAAGATCACATATTTTATTTTTACCAAAAATATACAACTAGAACATATTTGCCTACTAGAAGCAAAGGACTGAGATTTGGCCAAAAACTAAACTCAATTATGTGCTGTAATCAAAAATAAATACAACTAAATTAAAGTTATTCCAAAGGATGAAAAGCGGAAAGATAGGTCCCAGCCAGGCACCTGGTTCCACCTCCCCGTTGTAACCAAGAACAAAATACCCTCAGTGCCCAAGAAGGAGGTCAATTCAGTGGAAGGAGCAGCAAAAAGTGCCCAAGAGTAAGGTTGTTTGCCAAATCTACACCTGCAAATGTTAAAACTAGGCCCAAAATAGAGCTGGAAATGACACATTTCCAGACAGATATGTACAGAATTTTAAGTGATATTTTAAGATATAAAATGATGTGCTTCTGTTTATTTTTCTGTACAACTAAAAGATAGCAGAATATGGAATTAGGGGAGGCTTTGACCCTCTTGTGGGTGGATTTAACATTTCACATGCTGATATGGGTGAGATGATTGTGCTTTTCATACATCCTAAATATGAGACAGAGTGAAATGGCAAATCAGAGTCATCATCAAGCTTTAAATACCTGACACATTTTAAATTCCTATCTTCTATACTAGTGTTGGTTTTTGTTAGAATGCTCCCTGATCTGGGCTGTCTCCCTGAAACTGCATGCCTTATGTGACATCTTTGGTAATTACAACCTAAGTTTGTTTTCTTTTTTAATAATGTTGTTAATGTGTTGTGAAAGATTAGAAATTTTTGAGTTTAGGTGTGTGTGACATTACATTGTGAATTAGGGACCTCTGGAGTGAACAGCCTATCAAGTGTTGAGACTGGTACTCTTTAAGCTGGCTTGCCTTCAAATTTTTAGCTGCAAAATCTGTAGATTAACTGTCTTAGCTGAAAAATGCTAGAATAACTACTATAATTTGTTTAGAAACAGATTCTAAAACTACACGGATATTTAGATTTTTAGCACTAGGATTGAGAATTGTGTAAAAATTGTTCATAATGTCTGAATAGTAACATCAAACAATCAGTAGTATCTTCAAGAATTCCCTGGCGGTCCAGTGGTTAGGACTCAGTGCTTTCACTGCCAAGACCGGAGTTTGATCCCTGGTCAGGGAACTAAGATCCCACAAGCTGCTTAGCATGGCCTAAATAAATAAGTAAATAAAATGAAGAAAACAATCAGTAAAACTTCATTATGCAAGATATTTCTATATATGATCTTTGAATTTCGTTACTGGAAAGAACTATTTAATTTTGCTGTATGTGGAAGGTGTTTGTTTGAATATATTGATTTAACAATGGAAGACGTTCATGCAGCCACCCCTAATGCAAAGTCAATGCAGAATTGCTTGTTCTTCCTTCATATGAATTAAGCTTCAAGTGAAGAATAAACTGAAACTTTAAAGATAATAAACAAACAACCTAAACGTGTGGTGCAAAGGCAAACAGAAAGGAAAGCAGAAGTTAAGCTTAATGTATGAATTATTAAACATAAGGAGAGATCCACCTTATAAAAATTACGTGGAGAGCCCATAATGAAGATTGATGCAACTCCTATAGCCTCTGTGCATTAAGTAACACAGCAGAGACATATATGGCTCTTTATTTTTCTATACAAACTGGAAATTAGTAGGACAATGAATTATGGGAGGCTTCAAAAATCATATGGGTCCACTTAACATACTTGATTAAAAACAAAAGTGAGAAAAATTAAAAATGAAATAATGATAGGAAACCCTAAAGTTCCTCCCAGTCCTTGAAAAATGAAGAAGACAAAAAAATAAGCAAATAAAGACACAGAAGACATTAACAATGTAATTGTTGAGTTTAGTTTAATATTTATATATTGAATGCTGAACCTTAAAACATATTACCTGTAGATGATATCTTTTTAAATATTTATTGAATTTTCATATAAATTTACTATATATTATGCACAAAGAAAACTTCATTGAATTCCAAAAAGTGAAATCTACATAGGTCACGTTCTTGGACCACTGTGAAATAAAGCTAAAAATTAATACCAAAATTAGAAATGAACCCTTTTTAAAAATCACTTGAAACTTTTAAAGCTCTCTCATAAGTAACTCTTGAATCAACAGGGAAATGAAGTTACAGTTACATCATGTTTAGAAACTAACAATTATGAGAACACCATAGGATCCAACTAGTTGTGTACTCAGAGGGAAATGTGTATTCTTACTTTACGAAAGAAGTAAGATCGAAGCTAGTAAACTAACAACCAATGGAGTAAGGAATAAAAGGAAAGCAAAAGTATTGCACTATTAAAGATATAAACAGGAACTTATAAATTAGAAAAGAGTAATTTCTATTGGGCTGAGGCACCTAAATTTTAATGTCACTAGAGGTGATTCTGATGACCAGCCAGAGCTGACAACCACTAAGCTAGCATAACCCTGATCCCCAAATTTGACAAATGAGCATTTAATAAAAGGAAAATTATAAGGCAATATTACTTGGGAAAAGAATTATACAAGAAATTGACATTGCAAATTCAACAGTATAGTCAAATAACATGATACCATGATCAAGTAGTTCTATGCAGGAACTATAAGGATAGTGAATTCAATAAGAAAATTTGTAACCTTGAAAGATCCAAGAAGGAAAACATATGATTATCTTGATAGATGTCACTAAAACATTCATAAAATTCAGTATCCATTCCTTATAAAACTTTTAATAGAATAAAAATAGGAGATTCTTGAATGGAATAAAAAATATCTACTTCAAACAATGAAAATTGTACTACACTTTGTGATGAAACTTCTAGTTACTAGAATCTTTCACTTTGAGTCAGGGAAAAGATGAAGATGTGTTTTTACCACCATTTTAATAATCTTTGGAAGTACTAGGCAATATAATTATTCATTTATTTTTTACTCCTTATGTCAATAAATATTTATTGAATAACTACCATGTGAAAAATAAGAAATATATGTGCAATAAAAGAAGAGATGAACTAACCATTATTTGTAGATGATCTGGTTGTTCCTTTCTCTATTTTTTAAACCATGATCTGTGAGTAGTAAAGTGATCCTCAGAAGGGACTGTTCTTGAGGCCACTGTAGAGATGAGGGGCTGCTGAGCAGGAGGGACAGAGTTTTAGTCCACTTTCTTCCATTTTACATATTAAACTATCAAGAATTTATTAGAAATAAACATTTAATAAAGATTTCAATAAAGAGCTACATTCAAAACCCACAAATTTTTAAAATTCAGAAAGTCTATAATCAACAATCAATAAGAGGATATACTGGGGAAAATAATATTAGTAGTAAATATGAGGAAAAATGGCACAGACCTAGGGAATAAGCTTATTTTGAAAATGTTTAGAACGTATTTGAAGAAAACTATAAGATTTTTATAAAAGACCTAAAATAATACTTGAAAGAAACAGAGAGAGACACCAATATCCTAGAAGGGGATGGCTCAGTATTACAATTAGATCAAATCTTCCTTAAAATGAATATGTAAATTGAACACAATCCAGTGACATTAATAGACAAGATGGGTGGTGGGAGGTCTCAACCGAAAGTCTAGAGACAAACACAGTTTGGTCCACTCATCTGTACATAAAAAGAACAACATTTCAAATCAGCTAGAAAAGGATCATTATATCACAATTAGTTTTGTGATAACTGGATGATCACATAAGGAAATAAGCCAGATTCCTATCTCACGCATTGTATCTAGGTAAGTTACACTTAGGTAAATTGCAAATGCATTTGCAATTGCAATGCAAAAACAAAAGCAATCACCACCAGAAATAACTATATAAATAAAATTGAAACTGAGTGAATGACTAAATGGATGAATGAATGAACATATGAACAGAATAAAACTACTTAGACAATTCAAATACAATATGCACTTGTGTATGTTCTTTGGTAAGGGCCCTGCTAGAAATGTCAGACTGCAGCTCCCTTGATGTGAGCAATGCTTGTGTCTTAGTCCATTTGGGCTGATATAACAAAATACCACAGACTGAGTGGCTTATAAACAACAGAAGTGTATTCCTCACCTTTCTGGAGGCTGAAAGTCCAAGATCAGGGAGCTAGCATGGTCAAGTGGGGCCTCTTCTGTGTTACAGACTTCTTGTATGTGTCCTCACATGGCAGAAGAGGTGGGCTAGGTCTTTGGGTCTCTTTTGTAAGGGCACTAATCCTATTTATGAGGGCTCCATCCTCAAGACCTAATCACCTTGCAAAAACCCCACCTCCAAATGCCATCATTTAGGACATTAGGTTTTCAATATATGAATTTTGGGGGGATGCAAACATTCAGACCACAGCAGCCTCTTCTCTAGCTTGTCACTTCTGATCACCCCTCCATTCTACAACCCATAATGACCTCCAGTCTTTCCAGCAAAACTCACCTCACCTGGCAAGATGCCCTCTTACATGGCAGGGATGCATTTTAAATGATGCCCAGGCTCACTTAATGCAACACAGACCTCTCAGGTCCATGGAAAACAGGCCCTCTCCCTGTTGGGAGAGACAGCTTGCTCCCAACCCAACCAGTAGCCACAGCTGTTTGCCCTTCAGATTTCACAAGCCTGATTCAGACAGTAGTCTACTGTGTACTCACACTCCAGGGAACCAGAGAAAGCTCTCCCAGAAACATGGAGGGAAAAGATCCAACAAAATGAAAAATTTAAACTGCTGTACAAAACAAAACAAACAAACAAAAACCAACAACAATGTCAACAAAGTTAAAAGTCAAAGAACAAAATTAGAAAAAATTATTCACATATATTTAACAAAATGTTAATATTCTTAATGTGTAAAGACGCTTACAAATCAAAAGGAAAAGAACATCCCAGTTTAAGAAGTGGGCCAAGATTTTAACAAAGTTCAAAACAGGCAAAACTACAGAGTAGGATAGTGTGATGTCCCTCAACCTTTTTTTTCATTATCACTTCCTCTCATGATACTTTAATACCACAGATACACTATATCTTTGTTTATGTAGTACATGGATATCTCTGCTTTACACATAAATAGAGAAAGATATTCCCCCTCCAAAAACCAATTTTCACCTCTTTGAGAGCAATATCACCCCTGTTTAGAATGCGTACGTTACCTTTGGGGGAGGTGGATGGTGACCAAAGAGGGAAAAAAGGGACTTCCTGGAAGCTGTTCATATTTTTTTTTTAACCTTGATACAGTTATGTGAGTTCACTTTATGAAACTTCATAGAGCTCCATATGTACAATTTGTTTCCCATTTTCTATGTATGTTCTAGTTTAAATGAAAATTTTACTTTTAAAAGTAGATCCAGTACATAAATGGACAATTAAGAAAAATAAATAAATATAAATGGGCAATGAGCTTGTGGAAAATACTCTGCCCCTTAAATAATCAAAAAATTATTAAGGCACAGAGTTACCATTTTCACCTAATTGGCAAAAGACAGAAAATAATATCCCAAAGTTTCAAAGGAGTGAAGAAAAGGTCACCCTTATATACTATTGACAGAGTAAATTGCAGGGCAATTTGAAAATGTATCAACTGCAAGCCATTTAACTCAGCAATTCCATTTTGAGAAATTTTGCTTTGAAAATTTTGAGTAAGTATTCAATGATGTATGATCGAGAATAATCATTGCATTGTATTTGATAATAGAAAAATTGGGGAATAAGGCATTTCCAGCAAGGAAAGTGATTGAATATATTTGGTAGATCTGTTTAACATAATATTATTTAGCCATACAAAGTTATAATGTAGTTGCTCAGCACCATGATTTAGAGCAAAGGCTCTGGGATGAGGCTGCTGGGATTCAAATCCTAGTCCTTACTTTTAACTAGCTAGGGCCTGAGATAAACTATAATATACGCCTTCCTAGTCTTCAATTTTCTCTTCTGTTAAATGGAAAATACATTGTTAATGAACTTATATACAAAACAAAAACAGACTCACAGACATAGAGAACAGACTTGAGGTTGCCAAAGGGGAGGGGACGTGGGGGAGGGAAGGAGTGGGAGTTTGGGATTAGCAGATGCAAACTATTATATATAGAATGGATAAACAATAGAGTCTTACTGTATAGCACAGGGAACTATATTCAATAGCCTGTGATAAACCATAATGGAAAAGAATATGAAAAAGAATGTATATATATGTATAACTGAATCATTTTGCTGTACAGCAGAAATTAACACAACATTGTAAATCAACTATAGTTCAATAAAGAAAGAAAATACATTGTTAAAAGACTAAAACAAGAACAGTGTGTATATTATGAGTCCACTTTTTAAAATATATTTTACATGAATATCTGTATTGATGAAGATGGCTATATTTTATTGTGTAGTATTTTCTATTTTTTCCACAATGACCCCACATTTTTTGGTTTAATTATTTCCTTAAAAGTCACCAGGAGCCTAAGATGAAGGCACAGTCTTATGAAAATTGTTATAGTACTTCTAAGACATTACCACTGAATCAGACTGACCAGATTTTTTCAGTGTACTGGAGAGTTTCTGCTGCAGGTTATGTGGATTTTTTACCTTCAACTGGTGGTTTTCAAACTTTAGCTCACATTAGAATCACCTGCAGGGCTTGGAAAACACAGATTGTTGGTCCCACCTACAGAGTTCCTGATGCAGTCAGTCTGGAATAGGACCCGAGATTTTGCATTTCTAACAAGTTCCAAGGTGATATTGATGCTGCTGCTCTAGGGACCACACTTTGGGAACCACTGGAAACTATCTAGCATGGCTGACTTTCTTGACCAAATTGTCAAAAATTTTCCAAAATGCAATGGTCTTTCACCTTGTGTGGAATGAATACCACATATACCGGGGGGATGGAGCCTATAAATAAAAACTGGAAAGTAGGTAAGATACACCCAGAAATCAGTGAAGCAATTTGATTTTTATCTCTGAGTCTATTCTGACACACATTGCTGGTCCAGATTTCCAAATTTAGGAAAGGATAAACTCAGGCAAACTAGAGAGAAGCTTTTGTTTCTGTTTGTTGACGGAAAGAATCAATAAACAATCGATAGCAGGAATAGAAAAGAGTTTTATTCCAGCCAAACTGAGGACTATAGCCAGCCTGGGAGACACAAATTTAAGAAGCACTAGAATTGTATCCCGCCAAACTATGAAATGCGGGAGGCTTATAAAGGCAAAAACTGCAAGGTTCCAGTTAGTTACATGAGTTTTTTATCAAGAATTATAACTAGAATTGGCAAGAGGTAAGGGTGTTTTTAAGTAAGGATTGATTGAGGTCTGAAATTGTTGCATAGTTACAAGGGCAGACCGTGAGACCATACGTTTGCAGCTGGCAGCTCTTAGCTGATATTGTTTTGAGGACAGCTGGTGGTGTCCTTGAGTTTGATAAAGTTCAGAAAATTCAAGGCTCAGTGATGCAGGAACATGTCTGAAACCACATCCACAATAGCTGCCTGGCTCCATTTTAGAGGCCTGAACTAGAGTTACTCCATTTTTTTTTCTAATGCATTCTTTTTCTAAATGGTTAAATCAGATGTACAATGCATGTTTGACAGGCCATAGACAGATTGTTCTAGTTAGCATAAAGTTTGTTAAATCATGTATAAGCCAGAATGATTTCTCTATACCTCAATATGTAGAAATTTCTTCCTTCACTTTCTCCCCTCTATTCTGCTTTTGGTCAACAAGGAAGTGTAGCTTCTTGGTCTTTCTTTCCCTAAGCACTGGATGGTTAAAAGTGGATGTGTAGTAACAGTACATTATCTAAATTTATATGCTCTATTAAGTGCTGCCACCTAGCAACTGTTAGTCAGAAGTTCACTTCTAAGAAAACAAACTCATGGAATGCCAGAAGACTAATTCTGTGCCAATGAAAGATCATTTCTACGTGGAGACTTTTTTCCTTTGAGAAGGAAAGCCTTGTGCTAGATTCATCACATCAGGAAAACCGGATTAGTACGTCTACCTAAAAACTGCCTAGTTGAGAACATTCTTTCAATTATAGTTGCAATTTCAAAAAGTAGGCTTGAAATATTTTCATCTTAAAAACATCAGAAAGAACACATCGACTTAAGAATCAATGAAACTGGATATAATAGGATATTATTTTCCATTCTCAGGTTTCGGATGTGATTTTCATGTTAGTTATGTACAGATTTCCTGAAATTTCTATTTCTCAGTTTGAGAACATTGTTCTTAGCCGTTAGACAGTGTGTCTCCCTCTTTCTCTACCTGACAAGTTCTCTGCTATTGTTTCATTCAGAGTACTTAGGCTCTTCTTGGGTTTCTTTCTCAAACCTTTGTACCTAGATTCCAGGAATGTGCAATCTTGCTGACCTAAATATTGAAGAAGGGGCCAGCCTCAATTTGCAAAATGTGTAACTTAAAACATATTTCAAATAAATATCAGCTTCAAATTCCTATGGAAATTGCAGTTTCTAAGAAATTGCTACCAAATAGAGATCTTGCTTTCTTTTTTTTTTTGGTGGTATGCGGGCCTCCCTCTGCTGCGGCCTCTCCCGTTGCGGAGCACAGGCTCCGGACGCGCAGGTTCAGCGGCCATGGCTCACGGGCCCAGCCGCTCCGGGGCGCGAACCCGGTTCCCCTGCATCGGTAGGCGGACGCGCAACCACTGCGCCACCAGGGAAGCCCCAATGCTTTCTTTTTTTAAAAAAGCAATTTTAACTAACAGGATTTTATGCAAATCAATGCTATAAATATGCTTTAAAGCAGTGGATTCAGTTAAATAGGCTATAAAGGTCTCCATCTCAATTAGTATTACCTTCTTAATTTACACAGCAAAACCTTTATTCATAGACAGTGCCAGCTCCTTTCAGACTAAATTGTTGTAAATTCTGATCAATGAGATTTCATTGCTTTTCTCTCAAGCCTTTTTATTTTCCTTTAAGAATATTTGTAAAGGAAGGTGGACCCTCAGGGGAATAGTTTGGGAGGAGAAAATGAAAGTGTATCTTGGTTTCTGAAAGCCTTTTGGCAATTTCCTGATACCTGTTATAATTCTGACAAGGTAATTGCCCTTCTCTTGAGAGTGATAGAAATTACAGCACAGCCAAATTTCAACTAGCAGAGATATTTCTGCAAGTGAAGAATTTGGCCCTGTAGGTTCAACAAAGCCAAGCAAACATAACAACTTAACAAGATATGCCAGTGATTTTACATAAGTATAGTACTTGCCATCAGGGTAACACCTGATGGGATGTTCGAAAAAAGTTGAAACTCACAGACTTTCAGAACACGTAGATCATCTACCATTTCCCTTCACCTAGAAAAATACCATAAGATACATGAAGACTAGAGATTTTTAATGACTTGCCAATCAACGTTCATGCAGTCAGTAGGCTGAGAACACTAGATACCAGTTCTCCAGAGTCCCACTGAAGAGCTCTTTGCATTGCCCCATACTGTTCAAAGTTAAACCAGAGACCAGCTACATCAGGGGTTACCAAACTAATCCAGCTGCCTCTGTTTTGGTACTGCCTGCAAGTTACAAGTCATTTTTACAGTTTTAATTGACTGAAAAAATAAAAGTAATATATTGTGACATGAAATATATTGAATTCCAATTTCAGTACCCATAAAGTTTCATTGACACACAGCCACACCCAGTATTTTGTGTATTGTCTGTGGCTGCTTTCACTTTATAATGGCAGAGTTGACTAGTTGCAACAGAGACCACACAATCCACAAAGCCAAAATATTTTCTCTCTGCCTCTCTATAAAAAGTTTGCTGATATAGGTAAGTACCAGCCATCACAGCAACTTGGGAAGAAGAATTCCCTAGATTGAATAACAATTGTCCACATTTCCAAATCCAGTGTACATCAAAGTACAGTCTCCTTTACTTCATTTATTTATTTTGTATTTATTTATTTTTTAATAAATTTATTTATTATTTATTTATTTTTGGCTGTGTTGGGTCTTCGTTGCTGCATCCGGGCTTTCTCTAGTTGCGGCTAGCAGGGACTCTTCTTCGTTGCAGTGTGCGAGCTTCTCACTGTGGTGGCTTCTCTTGTTGTGGAGCACGGACTCTAGGCACACGGGATTCAGTAGTTGCAGCACACAGGCTCAGTAGTTGTGGCTCGTGGGCTCTAGAGTGCAGGCTCAGTAGTTGTGGTGCACAGGCTTAGTTGCTCCACGGCATGTGGGATCTTCCCGGACCAGGGCTCGAACCTGTGTTACCTGCATTGGCAGGCGGATTCTGAACCACTGCACCACCAGGGAAGCCCTCCTTTACTTCATTTAGACTAAAAATCCTGTTACATCCAAATATACTAAGGATATAGATTAACCTTCATAGACATCAGTACCTGTGTATATCCTTTAACCACTGGTAATGTCAAACAATAATTAGTATCAAGGCTGCCAAGAACAAAGAGCTTTATTTTGTGTCTTAAGAGTTGTAATTCAGAAAACGCAGATTCGGGTAAAACCGAAAGAGTGGGGGACTTCCCTCATGGCACAGTGGTTAAGAATCTGCCTGCCAATGCTGGAGACATGGGTTCGATCCCTGGTCAGGGAAGATACCACATGCCGTGGAGCAACAAAGTCCGTGCTCCACAGCTACTGAGTCTGCGCTCTAGAGCCCACAAGCCACAACTACTGAGCCGGTGCGGCCCAATAACTGAAGCCCACGCACCCTAGAGCCCGTGCTCCACAACAAGAGAAGCCACCACAATGAGAAGCCTGTGCACCACAACGAAGAGTAGCCCCAGGTCGCTGCAACTAGAGAAGCATGCAGCAATGAAGACCCAACGCGGCCAAAAAAAAACAACCCAAAGAGTGTTCTGAGGAAGGGAAAGAGTCATCTATTTAGGGTCACACATGCTGAATCTGAACCTTGGCTCTAGACTTACTAACTGCATAACCTTGGGCAAATGAACTAAACTCTCAGGCTTTGGTGTCCTTATCTATAAAAGGAGATAACAGCAGTACCAACTTCAAAAATTTGTATGACAATTAATTGAGATAAAGCTTGAAATGTTTCAGCAGGGTAGGTTGTCACGTTGTTAAGTAGGTGGCCTGCACTTATTAGCTCTATCTCCTTTGGGTAAGTGGCATCACTTCTGCATCTATTTCCTCACTGATAAGGACCAGGATTCCTATTTTATAGAGTGTGTGGAGGTGTAATGATTAAATAACCATACAGAGAAGTGGACCCTCACTATAAGTTGCTTCATTCCCCTTCCTTCTTCTATCTTTGTTTTCAGAGGTGGGTTTTTAAAGTGAGAGAATCAAACGTGAATTAGCTCTGTACAGTAGATAATAGTATTATATCAATGATAATAGTACTGGTGTTACATAAGAGAGTGCCGTGTTTTTAGGAAATACAGAGTGAAATATTTAAGAGTAGAGGGGACATCATGATTGCAATTTATTAAATAGTTCAGCAAAAAATTTCATATAATTGTATATATTATATATAATTATATACACACGTGTGTGTGTGTGTATATATATATATATACACATAGAGAGAGAGAGAGAGAATGATATTTAAAGAAACGTACTAAAATGATGACATATGGGGAATCTGGGTGAACAGTATTTGGGGATTCTTGGTACTATTCTTGCAACTTTTCGGTAGGTCAAAAATTACATCAAAACAAAATGTTAAAGAAAAAAAAGAAGGGTGAAACATGACTCTATTGAGTATGTGGTCAGAGGTGAGGTAGATGTCATCATTTGGTCCACTTAAAAATTCTTCTCTTATCAAGATGATTTGTGACAGGAAAGCTCATCAAAATTACATATCCACGCCTCAAGGTTTTTGTTTGCATCGGATTCTAATTATCTATTAACGTTTTAAACCGCCAAGAGATGGCAGGTAGTTTGCTAAAAATAAAGGCCTGGGAAGTTGGGCAGATAAAAATTGTTTCTGCCGTTTTACTGAACTTCATCAGGATGGGTGGTCTCTTGACCCAGCAGTGGTGGCCTCTGCTCAGTGTGACAGTGTGTTCTAGACCCATTTCAGACAACCCATCTGGCTTCAAGACATTTCTCTGAATGTTTCACAGGAAAACAAAGGTACTCAAGAAGCTTAGTAGCTCTGTAACCCCTACCAGGCTGTACACAAGCAGAATAAGCAGAAGAACAGAGTATTCTAAGTGCTTTTGGGTGAAGAGCTGAAAGGTGGACTCCTTTAGGCAGAAGGGTTGAGGCTGATTTTAATGCAGGAATCACCAGTTCAAGCAAAGTGGCTCAGAAGTGGGCTGAGAGCCATAGCACAGTAGAAACAGCCAGATGAGATGGCTGGCAGGTTGCCACAATAAATGACCACCTACTCCTAGGTCACATTTAAGGAACAATCAACAAACAGGATATTCTGGACGAAAAGAGACTACTGTCACAGTTTGGAAATTAGTCTTCACATGTGCTGCACAGGAAGAATAGGTGGTTGTGAAACAGGCTTGTTAATAACACCTACACTCTTTACTATTAATCAGTGTCAATATGAAGGCTGATATCATTAAAAAATCAGCTGAAATGTAGAGTTCATAAACATAATATTGCTACTTTTTCCTGAGTCTGATTTTTATTGATTTGACTGATGGTGGCATACCCTGTGCTTGGCATGTGAAAATACTGCTGAGAGATCTGGCAAGAGGATACACCCAGCTTGTATCTATTCTTTTATTCACAAAGCAGATTTTCAGTATCCACTGGATAAATAAACCTTCAGGGTAAGAACAAGTGTCAATATATGCACAACACTGAAATTTGGAGATCCATTCTCACCAGCCTATATGTGACTTTCAGAGACTAAAGAAAAAAACAAAAGTCATAGAGAAATAAAGATTATTGTGGATATATTTGTACCTTCAGTTAGGACTATAGCTCTGCTTTCTTGAGATTTAAAAAAAAAAGGCCCATAGTTATATGTCAGCAACAAAATTTTGAATATGATTTCTAGAATTCCTCAAGTACTCAGACCACCAAGGGCAAACTTGACAGGACTCAGGCATCTCCATTCAATCAGGGTATGACTTGAATGTTGGTGGAAACAAGCTAGTTAGGTTTCTAGTGACAATTTTGTTTCCCCAAGGTCCTCCTACATTTTCTTTTCTTTTTCTTCAGTTTTAATATTTTTTATTGAAGTATAGTTGATTTACAACGTTGTGTTAATTTCTGCTGTACAGCAAAGTGATTCAATTATACATATTTTTTCAGTTTTAGTATTTTTTATTGAAGTATAGTTGATTTACAATGTTGTGTTAATTCCTACATTTTTATTTCTTGAATTTGAGGAACAGGAGGCAGAAAGCAGCAGTCCATTAACATGAAAGAGACATATTATCTATTTTTCCTTAAAAACCCCACCCCATCCCAGACCAGCCCAGTCTAATGTTGCAAGGCATGACTTCTTAGAGTAGAAAATGTCCAGCCATCCTAGGAATCTCTCAGATCTGTTGATGAAATCTGAGCTGTGAACACTAAACAGAGAAACTCCATGATCATGGGGTTTGGGAGTGGGAACTATTCTTTTCTACAAATTGAAGGTAAGCACCTAGATGCAAAACCACTCACAACTCGTAACCCAGCTGTGAGACATCCATTTGTAGAAACTGATATATTTGAAAATTACTTTACTAACCACCTGACCACTGGAAATCCAGAAGAAGGCTGGTTTCTGGAGACTTAATCTGGTCACCTGCTTTCCCCCCCACCCCGCTTCTCCCTCTCTTTAAGTCAAGATAATGAAAGAGAACTTGCAGAGGGGGATTTCTCAGGCTGTTCTTAGACACACCCATGTCTCATTAGTTGGTTGGCTGTTTAATCATTTACAACATATCCTGTATTATCCTAAGGACTTTTAGTGATGTAACTGTTATAGATAAGGCCTTGGAATGGCAGATTTGGGTAAGATGTATGTGGAGGAAGACATCACGCAGATTCATCGTGAACGTCTACTCATGCACTTCTGGGTGACTGGGCCAGGACGCAGTTGTCCCCTGCCATCTGAGCAGGAAAGGCTCATGGGGAAAGTTACCAAGTTAACAAAGTTTGGGCACCCTCCAACCTTGCTGGAGACCTTCTTCAGGTGTCAGTGTTTCCAAGCTGGTGCTCACTGCCTGGTCGCCTTGTTGCCCTGGCATCGCATGACTTCTTGACCTTTTTCCCTGTGCCATACCCTCCTCTAGCCTCAGTCTTGGCCTCCTTCTCCATCAAAACACAGAATGCAACTCAGCAAGCACCTACTACATTTCAGTACTGCAATAGGAGTTGCAAGCACCTACCATGTGTCAGTACTGCAATAAGAGTGCCAGTATCTGCACACCCAGTATCTGCACTCCAAGGGCTCTTTCTGTAATAAAGAAGATGGCCCCGTGAACATCCCCAGTGAAACTTACTAAGTACTGTAATCATTATGTGATGAGGCTCATGTGACCTCAGAGGAGAAAATGACCAAGTTTGCCTGGGGAAGCTGAGACTGCATCCGAGAAAAGAGGCCATGTTAGGTGGATCTCAAAGAGTGACTAGGAGCTGCCAGAAGACCATTCTAGGTGGAGGAAAGACCACTCCCAAGGTCAAAGATGTCTAAAACAGCACCTCTCCCAATCTCTCCAGAATCTGCCGAGAGGGGCAGCCAGCTGTTTAGTGGAAGAGCTGAGGTCAGAACCAGCTCTCCTCATGGCCAGGCCGGTGGACTTTTCACTGCCTGTTCTTGGAGCTGTTCCCTTTGGAATGCAGTCTCTGCTGGGTAAAAACAAATCTGACAAAAGATTATGTGCCCACGTTTTATCTTTAAATTTCAGTTTCTCTTTTCACACTATACTGTATCTTGGATAATAAAGTTTTAGGGTTTCCCTGGTGGTGCAGTGGTTGAGAGTCCGCCTGCCGATGCAGGGGACACGGGTTCGTGCCCCGGTCCGGGAAGATCCCACCTGCCGCGGAGCGGCTGGGCCCGTGAGCCATGGCCGCTGAGTCTGCGCGTCCGGAGACTGTGCTCCGCAACGGGAGAAGCCACAACAGTGAGAGGCCTGCGTACCGCAAAAAAAAATTAAAAAATAAAAATAATAAATTTCCAATTATTCCCCACCCCCAAATCTTGAGTACAATTGACTCTGCTAGAATGTTTGTTTTACTATGTTTTCTGACAGTTTGGAGCATAAATGAATTCTGATTTGAGATAAAGGCCACCAGCCAGCAGCGTGAGGAGAGGGCAAGGGCAAAGATGGGCCGTCTCATGTTCTCTTTTATGTTAAATGCAAAATAAAACTTCAAATCACCATACAATGCCTTCTAAAGTTCAACTCCTCACCATTTTAGCCAATAAGCAAGCTAATTTACCAATTTAAATAAAATTCTGATATCACACTCTGTAGTAATATATGTTAATCTTTAGATTAATAGAAGCTTGTTTATAATAGTCCTGAATATGCTAACAACATTCCTCTGACTTAAATCTGAGTTAAATCTGCATACGGATGGATGCAAATTCCTGTCCACTTGTACATTTTTTCTATTCTATTAAGTGTATCATCTAGACCAATAAAATATAATGCAAGACACATGTAATTTAAAATTTTCTAGTAGCCACATTTTAAAAAGTTTTTAAAAATCAGGTAAACAATTTCATAATACATTTTATTTGATCCAATATATCCCAAGTATTGTCATTTAAACATGTAATCAATAAGCAAAATATTAATGAACTATACTATATTATTTTTATTGTTTTTGTTCTCTCTTCAAAAAATGGTGGATATTTTACCCTTACAGTACATATCAATTCAGACACCAAATTTTCACTGGTTAAAGTGAAATAAGTGGGAAATAATCCTACCAAAACAGTAAAGTTGTGTTTAGTGGAAAAACATAACTAAAATTAAATAAAACTTAAAACTGAGTTCCTCTATTGCACTAACCATATGTAGTTGGTGGCTACCATATTGGACAGTATAGATCTAGAAGTTAGCATGATGGCAAACAAGACTATGGGAAGCATTAGTATTTACTCTCAGTAAGGCATGAGGGATTATTTATAAGAAGGGGTCAGAGAGTAAGCATTTAAAGGTAGTAGAGTCGTAAAAATAGGAACTTTGGAGTTAGACTTGAGTATCTCTGTTGCTTTTTATCTGTGACCTCTTCCCACTTCAGTTTTCTTATCTGTAAAGTAATAATACCTGCATTATTGGGCCCTTAAAATTAAATGAGATAACCAAAATAGTGGGCTTTGAAATCTAGCACATTCCAAAGGTTCAATAAATTATAGCTCGATGCATGTATGCAAGTCATGAGCTCTGTTTGTATTTGAGTTTCAGGAACCCTCTGAGGGAGTTAGAATTTAATTAATTATTCGTGGGATGTAAGGTGGAAAGAAAGAGGAACTGTGGCATTTTTTATAAATTTTATTGCATTATAAAGTATATATATAGAAAAGTGCACCAATCGTAAATATAAAATGGATTTTCACAAAACAAACATACCCACGTAACCAGCACCCAGATCTAGAAACAAAACAGAGCATCTCAAAGTTCTCTCCATGCTCTCAGCAAAAGAAACCACTTTCCTGACTTCTAATACTACAGGTTAGTTTTGTCTGTTTGTAAATTTCATATAAATGGATTCATACAATATGAGTGTATACATGTCTGACTTTTTTCCCTCGACCACATATGTGTGAGATTTTCCATGTTGTTGTGTAGGACATTAGTTTGTTTTTTCTCACTGCTGTGTTGAATTCTACTGTATATGTATTGATCCATTCTACAGTGTGTGGTTATTTAGGTTGTTTCAGATTCGGCCTATGGCAAATAGAACTGCTATGTGCACTCTTGTATGTGTCTTTTGGTAATGGGTAAGCATTGGAATTTGAGTTTTCAATCTTGGACTTGTTGAGAACAGGAGATTCACCCATCCTATCATTTCATGAGCAGGAACCTTGGATAAACATAAAGAGTTGGAGGACCTTGTGGCTAAGTTCCTGAATGTAGAAGCTGCTATGGTCTTTGGGATGGGATTTGCAACGAACTCAATGAATATCCCTGCACTCGTTGGAAAGGTGAGAATTTGTTAACATAATTGTCTTCTGCCGTGTTATTCCTAAGACATAACTCTGAGCAGGTCCTTTGTTAGACGTATGACTGAGAAGTTTCTTTTCTTAGGCTTGGATGTTCAGCTTTTTGAATACATGTATTGTTACCGAGCAGGATGCCTGACCTCCTTAATCGATAGAAATCGATAAGAGGCCAGACAAGAGATTCAGGCAAGGCTTTATTGGGGCCCCTGCTGCAACAGCGGGGGAGCTCACCCCCAAGGAGGGGCGCGAGCTAGTTCCTCATATGGGATGAGGGTAGGGGCAGGTCCCAGGGTAAGGCCAGAGGGGTGGCTTAGGAGGTTTTCCCACCACTTTGGTGGTGTTGTGTGCAAGAGGCATATGCGGTACCCTGCTTTTGCTTCTGGTTCTTCAGAAGTGGCAGTTGGGTTCTTTGGTCTTTTTGTATCTTGTCCATAATTTGCCCCAACTGCACAAGCACACAGTTATTTTTAGTCCCATATAGTTTCTTTGTATTTTGCTGCACAAGGAGATGAAGAGGTTTGTCCAGGTGCAAGCACTGCAGCAAAGGGTCCCAGGTCCCAGGTCCCAGCCTGTCTAAGTACCAGCTGAGTCCAGCAAATCTCTTCATCATGATATCTGGTTATAGAATTGCAGCCCTAGATGGGAGTCAAACTTCCTCTTCAGTGACAGTTTTGCAAAATCAATTAAATTTTTAGGCCCCCGAGTCACCATGTTCAGCATAACAAATGCTTATTATGCATTTATTTTAACAAAACGTTTTTCTTGTGTTATTTGTCCCTTTATTCATTCAATAAGTCGCTTATTGAGAATCCACTGTGTTCTCATATGAGGCAAGTTACAGAGCATACAGAGATGAACAAGACCTTTGCCCTGTAAATTCATGTAGTTTCTAATGGGGGTAATAACACACCAAATAACATAGGATAAATACCACAGAAAAGGGGTTGCGCATAAATGGGGAAGGACAAAAGAGTTGTCCCCTAACTCTTCTCGAGAAAGGCTGAGATGCTTGTGCAAAGTAGGTGACATGAGAACAGAATCTGTTACTTATCTATTTAGATAAGTAAGTTATTTTCTTAAGACAAGGAAGAGTGAGCAGCATGTGTGAAGCATTGAGGTTTGGAAGAATTAGAACGTAGGAGAGTGGATGAAGAAGAGACCAGAGGTGAAGGCAGTTACCAAATTGTAAAGAGCCTTATAGTGTAAATCATGCTAGAGTGTTGGGAATTCTCCCAGAGAAAAATGAAGAGTTGGTTTGTTCATTTTAAGTAAGCAAGTGCCATAATCAGATTTATGTTTTTAAAAATCTGACTCATGACAACTAATATAATGCAGTATATGATCTTTGATTGGATTCTGCATTGAAAAAAATAGAAGGAAAGGAAACATCTGTAAAAGGCATCAAGAATACATGTATTCTTTTTTTTAGGAGAGTTGGAAAAATTTTAGGAGAGTTGGAAAAATTTGAATTTGAACTGTATATTAGATGATAGCATTGTATTAATGTTTAATTTCAAAGGTGTGATAATTGCATTGTGATCGTGTAGGAGAATGTCCTTTTTCCTAGTAGACACGTGCTAAAGAATTTCAGGGTGAGGTATCATGAGGTTTACAAATAACTCTCAAATGTCCACCAAAAAAAATTATAAATACACACACAATGTCTGGGGTATGGAGATGTGAGGATTTTGCTGGCTTTGGCCTCAAAAACTTAAAAATGTATCATGTGTGAGATTTCTAAAATATAAGGGAGAACTCTAAGATTCTGGGTGGCCATAAAAACAAGGTCTTTATTTTCTATTTTTTTCCATGTCTCTGCATTTTGAGTCTGCTTGAGCAATTTCATAATTTAGAAATCTTTAAATTAATAAAGAAAAATAATTTTACAAACAGTAATTTATATAAGCAGTAAATTAGAGTGAGCTTCTCTCCTTGCCTCGGACTGAATTGCCATCCATACTTTTCCAGGTGCAAAGTTTTTAACTGTAAAGCAGTGATGCCTCTGTCTACGTGGATGTTAATATAGTAGGGAATGAGAATCAGAAAACAAGAGCTTGAAATGTTTTGCAGAAATTATCCCTGCCTTCCAGTAGGAGTGCCCCGAAACCATTCCAAATAATCCAGCATGGGATTGAAAAGCCTCAGCAAATCCACCACCCACCCAAAATCATATTAGTTTTCCTGCCAGCCATCAGTCCTTTAGACTCTACCCGGTGCTTAACCAAGATCTTGGATGACCTCCTCTGCTGAAAACTATATGCAAATGTTTCAAAAAGGTGTTAACCCTTAACAGATCCCCAACTCCATCAGCAAATTGCTCTAGAGGATTTTATCCACATAGACACCAGTTTAAACTCTTGGACTTTTAAAATTAAAGAGCGTTTTGGAGAATCTGTGTTATAGATCTTAAAGTGAGTTCCTGTTCCCACATGTTGTTTTCCCTTCATTTTATTTATTGGCCTATGTTTCATGTGCTTGTTTGCTACCAGGGATGCCTCATTTTAAGCGATGAGTTAAACCATGCATCTCTTGTGCTTGGGGCCCGACTCTCGGGTGCAACCATAAGGATCTTCAAACACAACAGTAAGTATCAGTGTTTTTATCCAATAGGTACCTCTTGCTTCTAGACAAAAGTAAAGATTATTGATGGGGCTTAGTCCTTGCTCTTCGACCTGGCAGCTTAGCTAATGAAACACAGTCATGTTTATACTCACTACTGGCTTGTTAACCTCTGGTGACCTGGAACAAATGGTTGAACTGCATTAAACACCCAGATTGCTAAGTGTAACCCAAACACATTATGCCGCTGTCATTAGTGGTCTTCCAGCGCAGCCTCTGAAGCCATGACTGAGCTCTTAGACTGCACATAATTATCAGAAGTGTGATAATGCCTCCTCTTTTGTAACTCTGCCTTGAGAAAGTTTAAAGACTTAAGGTTTTTTTAAATTTATTTTTTCATTAAAGCACAGTTGATTTACAGTGTTGTGATAATTTCTGCTGCATAACAAAGTGACTCACTGATATATGCATTCTTTTTTATATTCTTTTCCATTATGGTTTATCTCAGGATGTTGAATGTAGTTCTCTGTGCTGTACAGTAGGCCCTTGTTGTTTATCCATTCTATACATAATAGTTTGCATCTACTAACCCCAAACTCCCAGTCCACCCCTCCCCAACTCCCCCTCCCCCTTGGAGGGCCACAAGTCTGTTCTCTATGTCTGTGAGTCTGTCTCTGTTTTGTAGATAGGTCCATCTGTGTCATCTTTTAGATTCCACATATAAATGATATTATACGGTATTTGTCTTTCTCTGTTTGACTTACTTCACTTAGTATGATAATCTCTAGTTGCATCCATATTACTGCAAATGGTATTATTTCATTCTTTTTTATGGCTGAGTTGTAGTCCATTGTGTATATGCACCATATCTTCTTTTTTTTTAAATGCTTTTATTGGAGTATAATTGCTTTACAATGGTGTGTTAGTTTCTGCTTTATAACAAAGTACATCAGTTATACATATACATATATCCCCATAACTCTTCCCTCTTGCATCTCCCTCCCTCCCACCCTCCCTATCCCACCCTTCAAGCTGGTCACAAAGCGTGGAGCTGACCTCCCTGTGCTATGCGACTGCTTCCCACTAGCTATCTATTTTACATTTGGTAGTGTTTATATGTCCATATATACACTACCACTCTCTCACTTTGTCCCAGCTTACCCTTCTCCCTCCCAGTGTCCTCAAGTCGATTCTCTAGTAGGTCTGCATCTTTATTCCCGTCTTGCCCCTAGGTTCTTCATGACTTTTTTTTTAAGATTCCATATATATGTTTTAGCACAGGGTATTAGTTTTTCTCTTCCTGACTTACTTCATTCTGTAGGACAGACTCTAGGTCCATCCACATCTCTACAATTAACTCAATTTCGTTTCTTTTTATGGCTGAGTAATATTCCATTGTATATATGTGCCAAATCTTCTTTATCCATTCAACTGTTAATGGACACGTAGGTTGCTTCCATGTCCCGGCTACTGTAAATAGAGCTGCAATGAACATTGTGGTACATGACTCTTTTCGAATTATGGTTTTCTCAGGGTATATGCCCAGTAGTGGGATTGCTGGGTCGTATGGTAGTTCTATTTTTAGTTTTTTAAGGAACCTCCACACTATTCTCCATAGTGGCTGTATCAATTTACATTTCCACCAACAGTGTATGAGGGCTCCCTTTTCTCCACACCCTCTCCAGCATTTATTGTTTGTAGAGTTTTTGGTGATGGCCATTCTGACCAGTGTGAGATGATATTGCATTGTACTTTTGAATTGCATTTGTCTAATGATTAATGATGTTGAGCATTCTTTCACGTGTTTGTTGGCAATATGTATATTTTCTTTGGAGAAATGTCTATTTAGGTCTGCTGCCCATTTTTGGATTGGGTTGTTTGTTTTTTTGATATTGAGCTGCATGAGCTGCTTGTAAATTTTGTAATTAATCCTTTATCAGTTGCTTCATTTGCAAATATTTTCTCCCATTCTGAGGGTTGTCTTTTCATCTTGTTTATGTCTTCCTTTGCTGTGCAAAAGCTTTTAAGTTTCATTAGGTGCCATTTGTTTATTTTATTTTTATTTCCATTTCTCTAGGAGGTGGGTCAAAAGGGATCTTGCTGTGATTTATGTCATAGAGTGTTCTGCCTATGTTTTCCTCTA
>NC_041227.1:37489639-37490356 GCF_002837175.3 Physeter macrocephalus
CAGCACCACTTATTGAAGAGGCTGTCTTTTCTCCACTGTATATTCTTGCCTCCTTTATCAAAGATAAGGTGACCATATGTGGGTGAGTTTATCTCTGGACTTTCTATCCTGTTCCATTGATCTATATTTCTGTTTTTGTGCCAGTGCCATACTGTCTTGATTACTGTAGCTTTGTAGTATAGTCTGAAGTCAGGGAGGCTGATTCCTCCAGCTCCGTTTTTCTTTCTCAAGATTACTTTGGCTATTCGAGGTCTTTTGTGTTTCCATACAAATTGTAAAATATTTTGTTGTGTGAAAAATGCCAGTGGCAGTTTGATAGGGATTGCATTGAATCTGTAGATTGCTTTGGGTAGTATAGTCATTTTCACAGTATTGATTCCTCCAATCCAAGAACATGGTATATCTCTCCATCTATTTGTATCATTTTTAATTTATTTCATCAGTGTCTTATAATTTTCTGCATACAGGTCTTTCATCTCCTTAGGTAGGTTTATTCCTAGATATTTTATTCTTTTTGTTGCAATGGTAAATGGGAGTGTTTTCTTAATTTCACTTGCAGATTTTCATCATTAGTGTATAGGAATGCCAGAGATTTCTGTGCATTAATTTTGTATCCTGCTACTTTACCAAATTCATTGATTATTTCTAGTAGTTTTCTGGTAGCATCTTTAGGATTCTCTACGTATAGTATCATGTCATCTGCAAACAGTGACAGCT
>NC_041227.1:37492872-37506067 GCF_002837175.3 Physeter macrocephalus
ATCAGCTGTTAACCTTATGGGGATTCCCCTGTGTGTTATTTGTTGTTTTTCCCTTTGCTGCTTTCAATATTTGTTCTTTGTATTTAATTTTTGATAGTTTGATTAATATGTGTCTTGGCATGTTTCTCCTTGGATTTATCCTGTATGGGACTCTCTGTGCTTCCTGGACTTGATTAACTATTTCCTTACCCATATTAGGGAAGTTTTCAACTATAATATGTTCAAATATTTTCTCAGTCCCTTTGTTTTCTCTTCTTCTTCTGGGACCCCTATAATTCGAATGTTGGTGCGTTTAATGTTGTCCCAGAGGTCTCTGAGACTGTCTTCAATTCTTTTCATTCTTTTTTCTTTATTCTGCTCTGCAGTAGTTATTTCCACTATTTTATCTTCCAGGTTACTTATCCGTCCTTCTGCCTCAGTTATTCTGCTATTGATTCCTTCTAGAGAATTTTTAATTTCATTTATTGTGTTTTTCATGATTGTTTGCTTGCTCTTTAGTTCTTCTAGGTCCTTGTTAAACGTTTCTTGTATTTTCTCCATTCTATTTCCAAGATTTTGGATCATCTTTACTATCATTATGCTGGATTCTTTTTCAGGCAGACTGCCTATTTCCTCTTCATTTTTTTGGTCTGGTGGGTTTTTACCTGCTCCTTCATCTGCTGTGTGTTTCTTTGTCTTCTCATTTTGCTTAACTTATGGTATTTGGGGTCTCCTTTTCGCAGGCTGCAGATTCGTAGTTCCCATTGTTCTTGGTGTCTGCCCCCAGTGGCTGAGGTTGGTTCAGTGTGTTGTGTAGGCTTCCTGGTTGAGGCAACTAGTGCCTGTGTTCCAGTGGATGAGGTTGGATCTTGTCTTTCTGGTAGGCAGGTCCATGTCTGGTGGTGTGTTTTGGTGTGTCTGTGACCTTATTATGATTTTAGGCAGCCTCTCTGCTAATGGGTGGGGTTTTGTTCCTGTCTTGCTAGTTGTTTGGCATAGGGTGTCCAGCACTGTAGCTTGCTGGTCATTGAGTGGAGCTGGGTCTTGGCACTGAGATGGAGATCTCTGCATGATTTTCGCTGTTTGATATTATGAGGAGCTGGGAGGTCTCTGGTGGACCAACGTACTGAACTTGGCTCTCCCACCTCAGAGGCACAGCCCTGAAGCCTGGCTGGAGCACCAAGAGCCTGTCATCTGCACAGCTGCTGGTGTTGGAGAGTCCCCCGAAGAGGCGGAGTTCCCTGGGGACCAGGCACCAGCGGCAGCCGCGTTTGGGAACTCTTTCTATGCAGAAGCCGCTGGTAGCCACACCATATCTTCTTTATCCATTCATCTGTCATTGGACATTTAGGTTGTTTCCATATGAAGACTTAAGTTTTATGTTATAGTCAGGTAAAGAGTGATCTTTTTCCTTAGCCTAAATGCCTCCTTTCACTATCCCACCCCCCCGCCACACACACACAAACCATCTAGTCAGTGTCATTGCAGTGCCCTTTCAGCCTCCTGGGTGTGAAGTTTTGTGATGAGGTCAAGGCAGCATGGGAAGTATTAGGAAATACTCAGAAGGAGGTGGTGGTGGACACCTGAGTTCTCTCGTCCAGCTCTGCCCCTGATTTTTTGCATCACCTTATGTAGACCCTTTCCTCTTTCTTGAACTCAGTTTTCCAACTGCAAAATGAAGGTGTTCAACTATATGATGTGTAAAGATCCTCCTATTTCAAAGTTCCTGATCCTAATTCTTTATTACTGTCATCAGAACTCTCCTTTATTTCTGTGTGCATGCATGTGTCCACACACACACACACACACACACACACACACACACACACACTTGTTTTCTCTCTCTTCTTTCTCACTGCTATTCTCTCCTGCTTTCCCTCCCTCTCTACTTTTCCCTGTTCCTCTTCCTTGGCACTCTCCCTTCGTTCTCCAAGGAAGTAACAAAGGTTGAAGTGAGAAGAAGAAAACAAAGAAGTGAGGAAGAATTGTTCCAGTTCTGTTGTGCCCACCTCACAGAAACCTCAAACCATAAAACAATTATCCCCCAGGAGAGGAAAGCCAATGCATGGGAGCATTCCAAAGTGACCCCCCTTTTCCAACTTGTAGAGTTATTCTGATGAAAAATTTCCTCTCACTGAGTGGGGTGAGTTCTGGCTATGCCTTTACTGAACCCCCTTCAGCAGCTGTGCGAGAAGAACACTCTGGAGTGAAGTTCAGGGCCAGGAACTCTGCAAGAACCAGACTTGAGGCCCCTCAGACCTACAGCTCAACTCTGACCATTATCTCAATGCTAATTCAAAATATGTTGACTCCATTTCTTAATGTTACATCAACCACTCAGTCTTTGCTTTCATCTCTGATAAGCCAAGTTTAGTTCCTCCAGTTCTATTTCTTTTTCTTCATGTATCATCAGTTGTCACATCCAGATTCAAATTTTCTTCACAGTGTTGGGAATTCATATTTGGAGTAGACATCTTTCAGGGTTTCAAAAAATGAATTTATTAGGAGATGAAGGAAAATGCTTTTGTCATTAGCACAATGTGCTATGCCTTTTAGATTCTTTGGCAAGGCAGGTAATTGGTGATCAAAAATTCTGTCTTCTTGGGACTTCGCTGGTGGCGCAGTGGTTAAGAATCCGCCTGCCAATGCAGGGGACACGGGTTTGAGCCCTGGTCCGGGAAGATCCCACATGCAGAGGAGCAACCAAGCATGCAAGCCACAACTACTGAGCCTGCACCCTAGAGCCTGCAAGCCACAACTACTGAGCCCACGTGCCACAACTACTGAAGCCCATGTGCCTAGAGCCCGTGATATGCAACAAGAGAAGCCACTGCAATGAGAAGCCCGTGCACTGTAACAAAGAGTGGCCCCCGCTCGCTGCAACTAGAGAAAGCCCGCGCACAGCAACAAAGACCCAACACAGCCAAAAATAAATAAATAAAATTTAAAAAAAAATTCTGTCTTCTTGAGGAAGGATAAAGGAAATAGTGGATAATTATTCAACTGTAGTTGCATCCATGGATATGATTAAACGTGAAGATCTCACTCTTGGAGAGAAACATCTATCAATAGCAGCCTCTCGTTTCTTCACTCAATTCTACTGAGGGCAATGGAATCTCACAGTCCTAGTTGCACAATAGAAACATCTAGGAATATCTATGAAATGTCAATGACTCGGTCCACCTACAGACCAAGTGAATCCAAATATTCACGTTGGGACCAAGGCAGTTGCATTTCTTCAGAGCTCCCCACGTGATTCTGATGCACAGTGAGGGATATAAGCCCTAATATAAGGTTATTTTCTAACCTCATTTAGTCTAAGCTGACCCTGGATCTTGCCAGTATGCCCGGAGATATATCACCAGACACACATTGTCACATTAACTATCCTCAGGCTTCCTCTCACCATGATGAGCACTCTTTTACACTCCTGGTCTAAAGTTGGTAAAAGGGAGTCACAAAATGCAGAAAAAGTGTTCTAAGCCAAAACTCACGAAGCATTTATCGAACAACTTTTCTGATTCAGGCACTATGTTAAGGCTTTGGAGAACTATAAAAATGATAAGGTAATATCTTAGCTAACTGAGAGCTTACAATCTAGTAGGAGGAGCAGATATATACAAAAGTAATTATCATGGGTTGAAGTGAAAAAGGGCCACGGTGGTATCGGGCAGTGGTTAAGAGTAAAGGCTTTGACAAATGTACCTTTTCACACCCACTGGAATAGTTAAAATCCAAAAGATGACAACATCAAATGTTGTCAGAGGTGTGGAGCAATTAGAACACTCACCCATCCCATAACTGGAGTGTAAGTGGCACAACTCATTTAGAAAACCCTTTGGCAAATCTTGTAAAGCTAAACACATCCCTATGCTATGACCCAGAAATCCCACAGCTCAGAATTCCCAGGAAAATGAAAGCATATGTCCACTAAAATGTTTGTGCAAGACTCTTCATAGGAGCTTTATTCATAATAGCTCAAAACTGGAACCAACCCAAATATCTATCAATAGGAGAATAGAAAAAAAAAAATGCCTTATTCATATAATAGAAGACAATTCTACAATAAAAAAGGAATAAACTACTGATACAAAGTGGATGACTCTCAAGAAACATCATTTTTAATTAAATAAACCGCATACAAAAGAGTACACACAGTATGCATTTGTTTATAGAAAACTCAAACCAGATATAACAACTCTGTGGTGATATAAATCACAACAATCCTTGCCTCTCCTTGCAGGGGAGGAAAATTGGTAAGAAGAGGCATGAAAAACTTTCTGGGGTGATAGAAATGTTGTTATTTTGAGTGGGGTGATGCTCACATTCTTATTAAAATTCATTGCATTGTGTACTTAAGATCTATACATTTCCTTGTAAATAAATTTTCCTAAATTGTTAAATATCATACAGCATATATAAATTTAAAACCTTCAATTTGGTATTTTTTCTAAAAAGTATAGGCCTTGATCCAAACATTAGTGTCCTTGTTCTATAGCCTATTATCATGTGGTCCTAGGAAAATTACTTAACCTTCTTGGATCTCTATTTATTAATTCCAAAAATAATCTCTATTATGATGCCTGATTCATGGTATGCTGGAGAAGGAATATAAAGTGCTTAGCACAATACCTGGTAATAGAAACTACTGAATTGTTTGTACCTGCTGTGTTATTATGATTATTATTATCCTCGTCATTGTCATCACCAGCACCACTAAGGGATAGTAGAGAACATTATGGTGACCCAGAAGAATGCAGAGGTCATCTCATTAAGGGGATTGCATGAAATGCATAGCACTTGCCATAGACTTTGAAGGATTAGGAGAATTCTAATCAGGGGTGAGGGAAAGGATGTTTCAAACAGAAGACTAATCTGCAGTGTGCAAAGACAGCAAGACCCCAAAGTGTGGGGCTGAACTACTGGAGAAGAGCCTTAAAATTAAGGCCTTGGCCAGTTAATGTAGAGCCACAAAGACATGTATATAAGCCAAGATGTATGTACTTCAAGAAGCAAGGAAAAGTACCTGTTCTGCTGTGTGCCATGCTGTCCCTTGGAGGGATTAGCTTTGCTCACAGCATTTAGTAGCCCTCCCAGGTGTCCAGGGGAGATGGAAACAGAGTTACAAGCAACTTTGAGTTAAAACTTTGAACAGCATCAGATGGAAAAGATTTGTCTTTATGGATTGTAAAGATCAGCTCTCCTCAAAGCAGTTCTCTTATCCCTTTAATGATTCAGGAACCAATTCCAATGTGTGTGGAGTTCTCCACACCACCAAGAAATTCTGCAACACCAGCTGGGCATCCAACAATTCAACTTAATTCTGATACTATCTACCTGGTGACGGCATCAGACTCCACAGGTCTGTCCCCATTTCAGATGCCAATCTCACGTCCAGGTTGTCACCTGTGCTTCTGAGTGACCAGCTAAAAATCAGAAGTTCCCATCACCCTCTCCTTTAGGTTCAACTAATTTGCTAGAGCAGCTCACAAAACTCAGGAAACCAGTTTACTCACTAGATTATCAGCTAACTATAAAAGGTGATAACTCAATAACAGCCAGATGGAAGAGATGCACAGGGCACGGTGGGTGGGAAAGCATGCAGGAGCTTCCACAACCTCTCCCTGAATCTCCAGTTTTGTTTCATCAACCCAGAAGCTCTCTGAACCCCATCCTTCTGGGGGCTTATGGAGGTCTCATTGGCACAATTGATTAAATCATTGGCCATTGGCCATTGGTGATTGAACTCAATCTCCAGGCCCTAACCCTCCCCAGAGGTTGGAAGGAAAGACTGAAAATTCCAACCCTCTAATCATTGGTCAGTTCCAGGAACAGTGTAGTGGATGAAGACCAAATACATCATTTCTTATTACAAATCTCAATATCTCACCTTCTCTATCTGCATTTATCATTTGGAATTCAGCCCAAATTGTACCATTCACCAGTCTTCCCTTGGAGATTCTATAGAGATGATGATGATAGATAGATAGATGATAGATAGTTAGGTAGATAATAGATAAATGTTAGAATGATAAAGTAAATGGGATTCAGTGTTAATAGATGAATCTGGGTAAAACGTACCTGGGTGTTCTTTGTAGTATTCTTATTCTTGCAAATATTTTTGTTAAGTTTGAAATTATTTTTTGACAAAATTGTAATTCCTTAGTACTTTGCCGAAATTATAATTCAAGGATTTCATTTTATCTTCCAATTTGACACAGCTCTTAAAACATTCAGTAACTTAACCCTCATGCTCTCTCTTTATACCCCCAGATAATAGATAACAGTTTTTATCTATATCTTTATAATACATGTTCGCTGTGGTTATTTTATACCAGCAAATAGCACTTATTGAGAATTTACTCTGTGCCAGATGCTGAGCTAATAACCTTCTCTTATGTATTTATTTAACCCTGTGGACGGTCCTCATTTACAGGTGAGGAGATTCAGGCCTAAATAGGTTATTGAATACCTGCCCAAGATCATAGAGCCCCTCAGTGGTGAAGCCTGCCACTGCCTGTACAAATCCTGCTTTTCCCAATTAAGAATCGCATGCGGTGAGGGTCAGAGTCCATCATTTAATCCACGACATTCTGTTACGTATGAACTGCTGTGGCTCTTTAGTTCTCTGTGGGAGGTAGAATAATGGTCCCCCAACATGCCTGTGTCTTAATCCCCAGAGCCTGTGACCATATTATATTTTGTGATAAAGGGGAATGAAGGATCCAGATGGAATTCAGGTTGCTACTTAGATAATCTTAAAGTAAAGAGATTGCACAGGGTCCAGGGTAATCACAGGGTCCTTAAATGTGGAAAAGGGAAACAGAAGAGTGAGTGTCAGAGTGATGCCATGTGAGAAAAACTTCAAGCCATTGCTGGCTTTGGAGATCAAAGAAACCACAGCCAATGAATGCCAGAAGCCTCTAGAAGCTGCAAAAAGCAAGGAAATGGGTCCCCCCACTGGCCCAGCTTCCAGAAAGGAAAGCACCTCGACTTGGTTTTAGCCCAGTAAGGCCCATTTCAGAGTTTTGGCCTCCAGAACTGTAAGATAATTTGTGTTTCGTAAAACCCTACGTTTGTGTTAATTTTTTCCAGCAGCTGTAAGAAACTAATACACTTTCATTCTCAGGTACACAGATCCCTTGTTCTCACTCACTAATGTGCTCAACAGGACTTTTACCCATGAACAACTCTCCGTGCTGTTGTATTTACACCACAGAAACAGCCACCTTTGAGAGCAAGGCTACCTCCAGGGTCCTTGAAACGACTTCTCACTTGAGAGGTCCTGGAGGTGAGATGGCATATGGAGGGGAAAATAATTAAATGGGGTCCTAATAGGTAAGGCATCAGTTGCTGCTGGCGCTCTTTCTTGCTTTACCAGTCCCAGGATAATACTAAACACCTCAGTAAACAATGATGCTTTAATCCTTAATACGTATCCATGCAGACTGAAATGATAACGTGGAGATTTTTTCAAGAATCTGCAGAAGATGAAAGTTGCCTTCCTATGTGTGCAGGAGGCATGCAACCAGCCCAGATAGGAGCTAATAACTTATGAGACAGAGTTTAAGAACGGCCCCCTAAACTGGAATGTTCTTAAACATCAGGATTATGGGATTTCATACAACTACATTTGCTCTGCTTTCCTGGACTTTGCTCCACCTGTGTCCTCTGCTTATATCTTAAGGATACTCTCCTGACTGGGGGGAGAAGAGGTCCTCTTTTTATGTAGATCAATACTAGAGGATACCCACTTGTTATTTAGAGCCATAGTAAATAAATCAGAATTCTGGGCCCTTGAATTTTTGCATTCTGTATGCGAAAAATATACCTGAAGTGTAGTCAAACCATTGCAGACCATCATAATAAACTTTGAATCCTATGTGACCTGGATTGACCAATAACTTCAAGCTATTCATCATTTCTTTATTTCCCACAAAATCAGAATGAGGAACTGAACAAAATCAGAACACACAAAAGCTATACTCTCTAAGGAAGAGTAGACAACTCAGAAGTGCAGTTTTAGCAGAATTTATCACCAGGGATGATTTCTTCCTGTATTGCAAATGTTACAATTACAGTCAGCCCTCCATTTCTGCCTGTTCCACATCTACCAGATTCAACCAACTACAGATGGAAAATATTTGGGAAAAAAATTCCAGAAAGTTACTAAAAGCAAAACTTTATCGCATGCTGGCAACTATTTATACAGCATTTACATTGTATTAGGTATTATAAATAACCTAGAGATGATTTAAAGTATATGGGAGGATGTGCATAGGTTATATGCAAACACTATGCCATTTTATATAAAGGACTTGAGCACCTGCAGATTCGTGTGTCCACAGGGCCTCCTGAAACCAATCCCCCCTGGATACCAAGGGACGACTGTACTGAGATCCTGACTCTCATTTATTCAGCATTCACTGCTGCTAAGCTCTACATGAAGCCCTTTATATAATCAACCATTTAAATTTAACAAAACTCCAGATTCCTGTTTCTCTTCATTATTCCTACTTATTAAGAGAAAACAATGCTCAAAGTGATTGAATGACCTGCCCAAGGACACACGCATGACATATGGTGGTGAGAGTCAAAATTCAAACCCAAGTCTGTTGCTCTTGTCTTGGTTCATTTCCCTTAGGAGCAGACCTGAGACATGGATGTGAAGGCAAGTCATTTATTTAGGAAGTGATCCCAGGATGCAGGCAGGGAAGCAGGGGATGAAGACAGAGCAGGGGAGGCAGCCAATAAAGGGCGTGTTGTCAAGCATGTTAGCACAGTAAACACCTGGAGCTCAAGCCTACTAGGAAACTCTGGGTGCCAGTATAGACATGCCTCAGTGTTATCCCACCTGAGGCGTGGGAACTGGGGTATTTATGCACCAGTGCCCGCTGGTGGTTGGTTGAGGGCTGTCCTGACTCAGGCTGAGTATGCTCCCACAGCCAGAAAAATGTCTTGGACAAAGAATAGCCTGTGTCTGCCATAAGGAGCTGGGCTGAGAGGATACAGGTACATGGACAGCTCTAGATGGCACTCTTACTCACTCGCTAAGTCCAGCTACGGCCAGACCACGTGTAGAACACAGAGAGCTGTGGGTTCTTGTGTGAAAAATCAATCTAGCGTGATGCCTTGTCCTGTTAGTAACATGAATCTTCACTCAGAAGCTGAAGTTTGGCCTCTGAATCCCTCTGGCTACGTGCTGAAAATATCTCCTTGCACCTTCTACTTTGGGCAGCTTCAGGGAAATAGCCAACCCTTAGTTTGCCTTTGTGACTCACTGGTACCACAAAAGAGACTCTCTGGCCATTTTACAGCACAAGCCGAGGCATCAGCTCCAACCAGGGACCCACAGGCTTTGTCTCCTTCATGATTCTGGTGCATTGAGGAAATGGGTCCAAGCACCGTGGGGTACCCGGAGGCCTTTGGTAAACATGTCCTCTGGGCTGAGTACGTTAGCACCCTGAGAATTCCAGGACCTCAGACCCTGGGTGAATTTTAACTCTCTGGAAAGGTCAACCACTTCTTTCAGAGATTTGGGGGATGCAGTGTTTGTGGGAAAACTCTGAGCCCTACCTCTTCTGCGGAATGAGGGCTCATGAGTGTCATTTGAGTGGAAGGTCAAACCTACAAACATCACTTAGATTACTTTACAAGCCACGACATTTTCAATCTCAAGCCTCCTGAACTAGGTTGTTTAACAAATGAAGCAATTGCCCCTATATCTTTTAACAGTAAGAGTATTCAACCCTTGCTGTAATGAAACTTTCACATGCAGTCACTCCTTTTAGCTCCAACTTCACAACAAGTCACCTACCGATTATCCCCTTTGTACAGATGAAGAAAGATGCACAAAGTGGTGAGGTGACTTGTTTAGAGACAGCTGGAAAGAGGCAGAGCTGGGATTTAAATTGAGGAGGTCTGACTTCAGAGTTCCCATTTCTAAACACAACGAACTTTGACCTCCTTTCCACTCCCTGCCTCCCCCAGATGGTAGAGTGATGTATGAAATACTCCATAGCCTCCATCTCCCATGCAACTGTCCCGCGTCAGGGCAGTTGGGTTAGGCGGACACAGCCAGCATTCACTGGGCACCCTTGACTGCACCCTGACCTGAGACACAGGATCCAGGTGCTCACCCCTGGGCTCCCACAGTGCTCCCTGAATCAAGGCTCACCTTCCTGCACTGACCCCACTCCCCAGGGATCCTATTCAGCATTCTGTCTAGTCCCACAGGCCCTTCTCTAAGGATCAGAGCCCTCCATGCTTATCAGGCCCAGAGCCTGAGTGCATGGGACACTCTGTCCCCGTGCATTAGGCTCTACCCGTTCTTCACCTCATGTGCCCAAGGCCAGAAGTTTCTGGGATGACCCTCTCCCCGGGTAAGTAGGCCCTGCCCCTAGCACCTACCTCACCCTCTGCCCAGCCCAGCTCCTCTGCTCCCAGCTGCCTTTTGCCTACTTCCAGGAAGCTCACCTTGCTTCTTTGACCTACAAAAGGCCACGTGACACCTACAAACATATTTGCAGACCCATTCAGAAGACCTGAACCAAAGTATGTATCCAAACTGCCTTGCAAAACTGAAGGCACCCATTTCTTTTTTTTTTTAAACATTTTTTTACATTTATTTATTTATTTGGTTGTGCCGGGTCTTAGTTGCATCAGGCAGGCTCCTTTGTTGTGGCATGCAAACTCTTAGTTGCCGCATGCATGTGGGATTTAGCTCCCTGAGCAGGGATTGAACCCTTGCCCCCTGCATTGGGAGTGCAGAGTCTTATCCACTGTGCCACCAGGGAAGTCCCGCACCCATTTTTAATGCATCAGAAATACCCTCATTGATCTCATAGAGGAGACTCTATAAATGTCACTTTGAGAGAAATATTTGCTTTGCTGGCCAGAACTGGACATTATGATTATGTTTTCCCCCAAAGGCTACACAAAGGGGCAGTTCCCCACAAACCATCTTAAAAATAAGAATAGTTCATCATCATTCACAGTTGTTTAAGTACCTACTGCTTAATAGTTCACATTTGGGCTCAATATTGAAGGATGAAACTGATTATCCCTGAAGGAACATGAGGAACAGGAAAAAGATGGGGGGAGGGCAAGGAATTAGAGTAACAAGTAGTATTTCTTCATCATCCAACCATCTTTTCACTTAAGAAATAGCTGTTGAGTATCTATCCTGTGTAGGCATGAAAAGGTTTTGGCAAGAAGCCCACGGAGCAGGGAACAAGACGACATATCTAAATGCAGGTGGAGGCAGGTTTTCTGGAGCTTTGCGTGATGAGGGTGAACCAGCAAGCACACTGGGCAGCACAAGGAAAGTGGAGGCTGCCCTTCAGCCCTGACCATGGGCCCTAGATGGAGAGCAGGGCAGGGCACGGAGGGATGGCCAAGTTCTCGTGTCTCAACAGAAGCTCAGTTGCACAAGAGATGAGGAAAGAGGCAGCTGAGGCAGGAGAAACAGTGTTTTTGCTGTACAGGAAAGTAAGAAAGAAGCCAGAGACCTAGATCTTATCTTTAGGAAGACACTTTTTGAACTACACCAACCTCCCTTCTGAGAAGGTTACGGCTTCTTTGTTGACTTGGGCTCTCTTCTCACAGGACTGTATGTGTAGTTTCCGCAGATCCCGGAGGCTTGCTGATATTATGAGGTTTTGAATTTAAGGACAGGTGCAGGAACAGGCTCGCAGAGCGTCATTGTCACCTAAGCCTGATTGGAGCTTTGGGCACATAGCTGGGCTCTCCCTGGGATTTAGTAATTCCCTAACCCGTGACAAACCAGGGGTGCTTTGCACCAGAACGTGGACCCCAGGCCACGTCTCATCACCCACCATGCCAGCTCCCTCCTCTCAGCCCGTCACAAACCAGAGGACCCCGCCTTGATGAGCCAGACTTGGTGGTGAATAATGTCTAAGGTGTTGTTGGTACTCAAATTTCTGGTGATTACAAGTCCACAGTGTGTCATTATAACTTTGTAACATGATGGTACAGTAGCACTGTGTGGGTGCACCTTGATGGCGTCAACTGTATTCTTTTAATTTCTGTATCTCGGGATTTTCTCTATACTCCGACAAGAAGCTGGTTTGTTTGGGCTCAGGGTCTTTTTTTTTTTTTTTTTTTTTTGGTTGTTATTGGTTTTACAAACCTTCTGGCATGAGTTTGCTTATCTCAAAAAAAAAACACCAAAGCCTAATCGTTCAGAGGTGTCATGAGGATTAACATAATGAGGGTATAAGTGCTTTAATAGGCATCATTATTTGAAAATCCCTTGCAGATGTTAGCATGCGATTTGCTGAAACAGTAGAACCTCATAAGGCCTGCAAGAACATAAACCACAATCCCCTGAATCCTATAGGTCTGTGACCCACACACTGTAGAATTATAGAGCAAGGACCTAAAAATCAGAAACTACCAGATGTTAACATGGGTCCAGAATCCCACCATGAGTGAAGTCATACCTTTCTCTGTCTAGCTTCTGTGATTCTAAGAGGTTAGTGAGTTTGTCCCCCAAGGCAGAACAATGGCTGATTGATCTTCCCTTTGCTCAAGGATCCCAGTGTGTGGACACTGAGGGTTTTCTGAAGTTCCTCTAAAAGCTTCTCATCGAACTCTCCATTCATAACAAACAGGATGAGTTCCTGCCATCTGCAAAATGCAAAAAACACATCAAGGTCTTTTGCAGGCTTGTATTCTGTCCTGCCTGATATTAAAAGAATGGAGAGAAATTTCTCTTCTTTAGTGGGGTTCATTTAAACTCCCAAACTCAGGCTCTAACATGTACATGACCCTCTTGATTGAATAAACAGTACAACAATCTCTGCGTGCATAGATTTTCAAAAATCTTAGAATATTCACTTTTAAGTGACCACTAATTTAGTTCACTTGGGTTTGCTTTTGAGTTTATTTTTGTGTATGGTGTTAGGGAGTATTCTAATTTTATTCTTTTACATGTAGCTGTCCAGTTTTCCCAGCACCACTTATTGAAGAGACTGTCTTTTCTCCATTGTATATACTTGCCTCCTTTGTCACAGATTAGTTGACCATAGGTACATGGGTTTATCCCTGGGCTTCCTGTTCCATTAATCTATATTTCTGTTTTTGTGCCAGTACTATATTGTCTTGATAACTGTAGCTTTGTAGTATAGTCTGAAGTCAGGGAGGCTGATTCCTCCAGCTCCGTTTTTTTCCCTCAAGAATGCTTTGGCTATTC
>NC_041227.1:37506276-37517960 GCF_002837175.3 Physeter macrocephalus
CAGTTTTACTTCTTCTTTTCCAATTTGTATTCCTTTTATTTCTCTTTCTTCTCTGATTGCCATGGCTAGGACTTCCAAACTATGTTGAATAATAGTGGTGAGAGTGGACATCCTTGTCTTGCTCCTGATCTTAGAGAAAATGCTTTCAGTTTTTCACCATTGAGAACGACGTTGGCTGCTGTGGCTTTGTCGTATGCGGCCTTTGTTATGTGGAGGTCGGCTCCCTCTGTGCCCACTCTCTGGAGTCTGGGTTTGTTTTTATTACTATGGCACAGGAGTCATACTCACCATGTGTCATTTCTGTATAAAAACTTGTAAATTCCAAGTCCCAGAAGGAAAAACTCTGTAAGCAGGTATACTTATATTCATCAGCTCTTTTTCCCTTCAGAGACTAACAGGCCTGCGGTGTATTATAGAAAAAGGAGCTGCTTCCCCCAATCACATAGGTTACTTCAACATTTTAGGAACCCAGCCGAAATCAAAATGTCTAAAGATGAACGTTTGTTATCCCTGAAATTCTCAAACTAAGAAAGCTGCTTTCTGTTTCCTTGGCTGCCATCTAGTGGTCAGTGATGTAGTGACACTAAAACAACACTACATCTTACGGAAGACTCCGAAGATATATCTGCCTGTCTTTAACCTAGAGGGGTGGGATAGGGAGGGTGGGAGGAAGACGCAAGAGGGAAGAGATATGGGGATATATGTATACGTATAGCTGATTCACTTTGTTATACAGCAGAAACTAACACACCTTTGTAAAGCAATTATACTCCAATAAAGTTGTTTAAAAAAAGCTAAAAACACAGTTAATTAAAGAAATATTACTGCAGGCATGAGGCAATTATCCTTTCTCATAATTCCTATTTAGATTCCAAAGTGTCATTCCCTTTCCTGTTTCCTGGTCTACAATCTTTTCCATGAAAAGACAAGTGATTCAACTATCACATATCGCTTTAGCTCTAGCACTGTGCATTAGGACTGGGGCTAAAAGGATGAATAAGATAAGGTCCCTTGCCTTCCCTGGAGGAGAGACATGAACTCAAATAATGAGCAGTGTGATGAGTGCTTAAATCCAGAATAGATGAGTCATCAAGGACACAAAGAAGAAAGAAAATCTGTTCTATTGGCCAAAAGAGTTTGAGTGGAGGCTTGCATGGTGGGTGGAGGTTCTCCAGACAGACAAGAGCAGAGAAGCATGTAAGAGAGATGGGAGGCTGTGTGCTGGGGAATATTGAGAAACCATATGAGGAAGATAGCCAGGGACTAGATCAGGAACAGCCTTTGGAGGCTGCATTCTTTAGCTAGTCCCGTAACAAACAACCTTGAAACCCCAGTAGCATCCAACAAATATCACTTATTTCTTACTCGTGACTGCAAGTGGGCTGGGCTATCTGTGCCCTACTTGTCTCTCAGCCTCTCCTGGGACCCTCCCAGGACCTGTGGACTAGCCTGGGAGTGTTCTTTTCATGTTACTGGTAGAAGCACAAGAGGAAAAGCAGAAACGTGTAAAGCGTCTTAAGGCTGAGGCGCGGAGCTAACCTGCTCTCTCTTCCCTGGATTCTATTAGCCAAAGCATGCCACTTGGCTGAACCCAAGTCAGAGGCAGGGAAACATCTTCCATTCCTTTAGTGGGAGGGCTCTGAGGTCACATGTCAAAGGACTCAAATTGGGGGAGTGTAGGAATTGGGGCCAATGATGCCATCTGCCACAAGTTCTATCTTGGAAATGCTGAGTTTGAGGTAACCGTGGTTTTGTCTAAAATGTGGTTGGAAAACAGTTTTGTAGCTCAAAATATAGGTCTGGCTTTGAGTGATGGACCCAGGAGTGCCAATACCCCAAACATGAACCCTTGTGGACCCCATCCCACACGAACTGGTCCAGAATCTCTAGGAGTGAGACAGGAAATCTACATTTTTACTGATTCCCCAAATGATGATTCACAGTCTCTGAAGGCTGAGACCCACTGGTGGATAAATGACAAAAAATGACACTGCCTTAAAGTTTTGAAAGAAACCAGGACTGCTTTGTACCAGAACATGGCCTCCACACCACATCCATTTACCCACCTCCCAAAACTTAGGCAGTGAGACCCCTGCCAGCCCAAAATGCTGCCATTCTGTGCAAACCCAGCTAAACTCTACCATGCTGGTGGCTAAACCATCAATTGGTGAGTGTTAGTTAATGATATTCCCTCAGGGCTAATTTTCACCTGGCAACAAAGCTTAAGTTTTAAGAAAGGCATTTAATGTAAAGCTGCAATCTCTGCTAAGGCAGGTGAGGACAGTCTTTGAAGAGCCTGTGAAACTATGTGCCTCCACTAGAGGTTTATTCTGCTGGCTTTACAAACCTCACTACTCAGCTTATCAGAGTTAACTTTTACTAAAAACTACACTTGTCTCTCCCCCAAGGTGTTCTCTGACTTTGACTTTGCTCTCTGAAAGTTCGGGTCCGAGCCTGAGCCTAAAATATCTGCTGCCTTCTCCAAAAAGAAAATGAAGGAGGAAAAGAAAAGCCCTCTCATGACTCAATTTTTTTGTGTGTATTATTTAAAGACATGCAAAGCCTAGAGAAGCTCCTGAGAGATGCTGTAATCTACGGCCAGCCTCGAACCCGCAGAGCTTGGAAAAAGATTCTCATCCTAGTGGAGGGCATCTACAGGTATGTAAATAACCGGAGACCTTTTCACACACGGAGGCCCACAGCGAGCTGACAGAAGGGGCAAGGTTGACCTCTCCTAGTTAAATGGAAAAATGAGTTCGATATAGGTGTTATGAAGGGACCTGAGTCAGAGCTATCAATGTGAACCATCAGGTCTTGGGTCACCTGTCTTTTCAATGACTATACATATGGCGGAGCACATTGGAGGCTGGCATACTTAAGAAGGTGTCTTCAGAAACATCCTGACAGAGCATTGCTAACTTGTATTGATTCCACTACCTTTGGCTGCTCCACAGTTTCAAAGGCTTTTAGGGGATGGGTTATTCAACCTCAGAACACTCTTTGCCTTTATGACCAAGGCAGGAAAGTAGATACTGCTGGTGGGCACCCAGCTGCCTCTAACTCAATAGTGCACCCAAACTCCAGGCTTGCTGAACTTGGCCAATTGTTAGCATCAGACTACAAAAAGCCTGCACATTTTCTTCAAGGTAAGACTAACCTGGAGTACAATTCTTGATGCAGAGCTGGGAAGAGGGGGAGATGGTCTTAGCACCTGAAGGCATGCTCAGCCTTCCCACAGCTTTTAGGCTGAGCAGACAAAACATCCACTAAGCCAGTCAGAGCTGCACTTTTATATTGCTGGTTGTGATTGAATTTGCTTCATTCTATGTCTCAATTGATGATCGTTACTAAGGTAGAAACTGCTCCCAAGTTTGTCTTCTGTTGGAGGCCCTAGTCCATGAGTCAAGGAAACATTACTTCAGAGTTACTCACTCCTAAATCAATTTTCAATCTGAATGTTAGAAGAAGCAAGGGTAATGTTTCCTATGGATTAATTACGGGAAAGTGAACAAGATTAAAAGGAAGGGAATGAGAGCTTAACTTCCCAACAAGGGGAAGTGTGGCTGCAAAGGAGGCTTGAGATCAGGAGCAGCCTCCGCCCACCCCCCCCCACCCCCCCACCCCCGCCCCGCCGCAGCTAATGGAATCCGTCCCTGGGGGCACCACACAAGCACATTCGGCAATTTTCAGTTGTCACAACTGCAGTCAAGTACTGCTGGCATCTGGTGGGCAGAGGCCAGGGATGCTGCTAAACCTCCTACAATGCACAGGATAGTCCCCTACAATGGAGAATTATCCGGCTCAAAATGTCAACAGTGCCGAGTTTGGGAAACCCTGCTGTGGAATAATGTAACCACTCACTGGCCCTGAACTTGTTACTTTTAGGAAATAATCTCATCTTGACTCTGGGCTGTCATAACCTCAAGCACGGGTCTTTCTCCCTGTGTGATCTGTGCCAGATGCCAGCCTGGGAGGGGAGACCTTATCTAAACACCTGTCAGTCAAGTCTGGACTGGTGGGAGCACAGATCAGCAGAGCAAGAGCAGACGGGCATCTCCTTTAACCAGAGTAAACAGAACCCAACTGCAAATAAACAGAACTTGGCTTCACTAAAGAGAAGTTGTGTTCTAAGTACTTTGATCATGGCTGAAATTAAGTGGACCACCAGCGTTTCACTGTCAAATATTCCCATCAGTTATACAAAGAAACCCCTCTGCTAATGGCTATGCTGGGCCTGGGTCCTACCATGATATCAGGAGGATAGGGGAGCCAGGTGTGGACTTCAGCTCCAAAACAGGGTGGCAACAAACTACAGCTTAGGGTTCACTAGCAATGGTGACCGCCCAGTGACCTACTGCTGTGAAATGAGCCACCTCAAAGCACAGTGGCTTACACAGCAATGAGTTATTATTTCCCACGCTACCGTGGGTTGTCTGGACCAACTGGGCAGCTCTGCTCCATGTGACATTTATTGGGGTCATTCATGCGGCTTCTTTCAATGGGGTGTTTGGCTGGGGCTGGAACATCCAAAATGACCTCACTCACACATGTGGGCTCTTGGTACTGGCTGTTGACTGAGGTGCCTTATTCTCTCCTCTTCTCTGGGGTGCTTTCTCTATCTGTAGGTTTTTCTCATTCAGCATTCTAGCTAGAGCTTCCTTACAACATGGTGGCTGGCTTCCAAGAGAATGAAAGCAGAAGTTGCCAGCCTTTTAAGGGCTGGGCCCAGAACTGGTACAACATCACTATGCCATATTCTATTGGTCAAAGCATGACACGAGTCTAGCCCAGATTCAAGGAGAGGAGAAACAGACCCCACCTTTTGATGGGAGGATTGGCTTGTGTATACAGGGAGGGGAAGACTTACAGGCAACCATCTTCGGAAGCAATCTACCACAGCAGCTCCATCAATCCGACATGTATACAGGGAGAAGTCTCCACTGTCCATGGACTTGCCTTCTCAGAGATGTTCCTTTTTTCTCACCTGCACAGGAATCTTGTCTTTAAATGAGACTGTGACCTAAAGGCACTCATTCATAGATAGGAAACAGGATCCTTCTTAAACAGGCCTCAGTACCTCCTGGGACCTCAGTTTCCTCGTCTGTAAAATAAGACTAGCCTAGAGTAGAGTTCTGGAACATATGGATGTTTTCATTTGCTGCTCTCACCAGAAAATGAAATTATTTCCCACAAGATTTTCCAAAGGGCCAGGGTTATGAATGTGAAACCAGTAGTTCACAAATGTACTTCTACTTTCCAGAGATGTATTATGGTTGTATACCTTGTTAGAATCCACACAAAACCTCCTTAGAGTTTCACTCCCAGATCTTTCTTATCTCTGGCTGTGGTTTGCGCCCATGGGTAAAGTCTCCCTACCACAGACAGCTCACATAAATCAATTTCTTCAAGACTCCAAAAAAGAGCAGTCAGCCAAATAAGACAGTTTCAGGTAGGTATCAAGGTAGGAAAGGCTAGATACCAAATCCAAGAAGTCAGTAAACTCCACAAAAGCAGTTATGATAATAATAATAATAGTAGCAATAATAATATCATCATCCATAGATCATGTATGTATTAATATTTTTATATAGACTATAGGGGAGTCAGGATTTGGAGGGAGGCCTGGGACATGGGTGTAGCTCCTGTGTTGCTGCCTATAACTATGTGCCCTTCATAGGGTTCTTTTGTAAGAATTAAATGAGATCACATAAGCTAGTGCTTCGAGAAGCCCAGCGCATAGTAAACCCACAACCAAGGGTAGCTGTCTTCATCATCAAATTTATTTTCCGTTGAGGAAGTTGCAACCCAGAAAACAATAAGCCATCCGCATGGCGAAGCTGTTTGACTCTTGAAGGATGGGTGTCAGAGGACAGGGTTCACATTTATCATGTGTTATTGCTAAACATTTCACATGTGCTATCTTGGGTAAGTGCCTCCAGTACTCCTAAGTTTATTGTGAGGATGAAGACACTCAGGTTCCAAGACCTAGATAACTTGCCCCTGGGCAGATAACTGAGATAAATCAGAGCTGGGATTCAAACCAGGTGGCCCTGCTGGGACAGAGACCCAATGTAAACAGAAGAATCAGCCCATGTGTCCACATCCAATGAAGTAAATGTGGAAAATGCAAGGTCATCCATTTGACTTTCACCATCAACCTGTCTAGGGCTCGGTTTCTTCATCGGTAAAATCGGGAGATTGAAACTTGAAGTGTAGAGTTCCATGATTCCATGATTTGGGGTTTAGAAGTACAATAGTATTATTTTAGTGTTCTCACCTGCATTTTCTTTTAAGTATTGTTTTAAAGTCACAGTCTTCTAGTTTTGTGTCTCTGAGAAGCCTAGTGGTTGATTCACGGTGGTCGAAAAATCTCCAAATTATTCAAAAATACACTAGAGATGGGGAGAGAGGTCCCAAATAACTGGGGATATAAACTAGCATAGCTGGAGCCCAAACTTTCAAAATAAAATTAATCAAGAAATACTGTCCAACCTTTTCCAAAAATACACATATAAACAAATGTTGAAATCTCAGAATGCCATTTTCTCTAAGAATGAAAGCCATTCTCCTGCCCAGAATAATGTAAGTTTAAGGACTGAGATCTTCAGTGGTAAACTCTCACCTATATCTCTGTGGTTTAAACAAAGACAAAGAAAAAGAAAACAGTAGTTACTTTATTTTTAATTAAGCTTAGTTCCTTTTTTCCCCTTTCTTTCCACCTTCCTTTCTCCCCTTGGATTGTACTCAAGGCCCACCAAGGAGATTTTTCCACCATGTAAGTTGGCAAACCAGTGGTTTAAATCCCAATCCTGCCAGTGGGTAATATGGTTTATAGGTGGAGGAGAAGGTGGTGAGAGCGAGATTTCAAAAAGGAGTCTTGTCACTTAGCTAATACATTATGTAATAGAAAAGATATAAAGAAATTATTCACTGACTTGCTGGTTTAATAATCATTCAAGTCCCTGCCCAGAACTTCAGATTAACTGGTGGAATTATCTTTACCTACAGTTGTAGTTTAGTTGTTTTTTTTCTATTCAAGTCAAAAGAAAACACAACCTTCCACTCAGGAAGAAAGAATAAAACACTGTTCTTGGGTTTGTTTGGTTTTTTTAAAATCGTTTCTGGCACAGTGTTCTTTGACAGCAATTTGCAGCAATAACATAGATAGCCTTTTCATGTAAACACCAAACTCAATGTCCCACTACAGGGAAAGGTTCAATTCAAATTTGGTCACATTGAGAGAATGAAAACTTAGTGTGGGTAAATATAGCTCTTTATGAAAACTGAATTCCCTCTAGGATTCATGTGTGCACTACATTAACTCCTGAAATCAGCAGTATTGTGGAGTCATTAATCTTCGAGGAAGAAATATAAACCAGGTGAGCAGGCTCCTAACATCAGCTAGATCGGCCCAAGCAAAGATGGCTAATTAGCTGCCCGGAGTGTCTGCAAACTGTTCAACATTAACTCCGGTTCCTGCCAAACTCAGTTCCAGAACAAAGAATGGCTATTTGTGACATGTCAGGCTTTTAGCATGTTTGTGTTACCAATTTAGAACATTTTAAAAGATGAGAAGGTTCTAGAATTTTGAGGGCATACAGCCATTTATTATGTATGACACCCATATGCTTTCTTCCTGGAAAATTCAGCACAGAGCATTGTCAAGGGCTCCCAATTTCTCAAATTAGGCCTCGTTGCTACCATTTCCTCCTAAGCTCCACCTGAGAACAAAAACAAGCCAATGGGTGCTCATTATATGTCAGACACTTTACAAGAATTATTTCTAGTCATTCTTATAAAGGCCTTATGAGCAGTGTGCCATCATCATGCTTATTTTATATCCGAGGAAACTGAGGCAAAGAACAGCAAATAAGTTGCCCAAGTCCTCAGTTAGTAAGTGGTGTGGCTACCATCTCAGCTTAGGCAGTCAGCTGGCTGGACCTCCTCCCCTTCAATGGAAACAACTTTAACAAGCAATTACTCTAAGAAAATACTGGAATTAACTTACAAACTTCTATAAGAGAAAATGAATCTATTTGGTCTTCATGTCATTAAAATCTGAAAACAGCCTTTCAGAATGACCTTGTAAAAAGCACAAATGTAATAAGCTGGACTTCATTAAAATTAAGAACTTTTGCTCTGCAAGACAATGCCAAGAGCATTAGAAAGACATGCCACAGACTGGGAGAAAATATTTGCAAAAGATACATTTGATAAAGCATCATTATCTAAAAGATACAAAAAACTCTTAGAACTCAACAATAAGAAAACAAACAGCCGGGTTAAACAATGGGCCAAAGACCTTAACAGATACCTCACCAAAGATTTACAGATGGAAATAAGCATGTGAAAAGATGCTCCGCATCATATGCCATCCGGGAAAATACAAATTAAAACAATGAGATACCACTACACACCTGTTAGAAGCTCACAATCTGGGACACTGTCAACAGTAAACGCTGGCGAGAATGTGCAGTAACCCGGAGCTCTCATTCACTGCTGGTGGGAATGCAAAATGGTCCAGCCACTTTAGATGACGGATTGGTGGTTTCTTACAAGCATGCTCTTACAATACAATCCAGCAATCAGGCTCCTTGATATTTACCCAAAGGAGTTGAAAACTTGTGTCCACTCAAAACCCTGCACACAGATGCTTGTAGCATCTTTATTTATAATTGCCCAAACTTGGAAGCCACCAAAAGGCCCTTCAGTCGGCAAATGGCTAAATAAACTTTGGTCCATCCAGACAATGGAATTTTATTCAGCACTAAAAAGAAATGAGCAGGAGCCATGAAAAGATGTGGAGGAAACTTAAATGCATATTATTAAGTGAAAGAAGCCAATCTGAAAACGTTACATAGTGAATGATTTCATCTACATAATGTTCTGAGAAAGGCATTACTATAGAAACAGCAAAAAGATCCCTGGTTGCCATGGGTTGGGTGTGGAGAGGGATAAGTAGGTAAGCACAGTGGATTTTTAGGGCAGTGAAAGTAGTTTGTGTGATACTATAATGATGGATACGTGTCATTATGCATTCGTCCAAACCCATAGAACGTATGATGCCAAAACTCAGCCTCTGTGCACCAATACCAAATCAAATCTTGGAGACAGAGTTTTGGGTGAAGTAGAAAGGAATAACTTTATTGCTTTGCCTGACAAAGGGGGACACAGGGGCTAATGCCCTCAAAACTGTGTGTCCCAACCTGGGGGGATTTGGTGAGGAGTTTTATAACAATGGTTCAAGGATGGAGTTGCTGATAAGGATCAGGGTGTGTGCAGGGCCTGCATTCCTTTAATCTAGCCTCTGGTGGTCTTTTGATGAGCTTCTGTGGTTCTGGAGGTGATCAAATTGACCTCTCTGGAATGAAGAGTGCTTCATCAAGTAGTTAACATCCTCCATTTGTTGAGGGTTTTAGTTCTGCCAAAACTTGGAAGCAACCAAAATGTCCTTCAGTTGGCAAATGGATAAATAATGAGAAGAGCTCAAAGATATTGTTATGTGTATCCCTTGAGGCAGAACTAGGACCCTGACCCAAGGCCACACTATTGTTTCTTGACTGCTCTTCCCTTGTCTCTGCATCCCTTCTCTTCCCTGATTAGCAACTGTTTGAACCTGCCCTTTGGAACTCAGGGAAGGTCATGAAAGCTGAAACCTATTTCCTACAAATAAGAAACAGGGGACAGAAGGCTTTTGTGCCCAGGAGCCCCACAGGGTCCTGCTTGGTTTCACATACAATGCCAAGAGTGAACCCTAATATAAACTATGGGCTTTAGATGATGATGCACCAATGTAGGTTAATCAGTTGAAACAAATGTACCACTTTGGCGGGTGATGTTGATAATGGGTGAGGGTATGCATATGTCAGGCGGGGGTATATGGGAAATCTCTGTACCCTCTACTCAATTTTACTGTGAACCTAAAACTGCTCTGAAAAATAAAGTCCTTTAAAAAAAAAGAAAAAGCGTCCAACACCTGTTGGTCTGGGTAACTACATAACAGCTGGACTGTTTTGACTGAATCGACCTAACACTTAAATTATTTTTTAATACATTAAATAAATACATAAACTAATTAAGAAGAAGGGAGAAGTTCAACTCTGTTTGTGTCAATTGACTAGTTCTTGAACTAAATTGATGGGTTGCTTGAACTGTTTGACAAGCTCCTTCATGGGGGTGAGGGTGTGAGTCTGTGTGTTTTCATAGAACTGGCCTGTCAGTGCAGTCAAAACTGTGTGAGCTGTGGACACAGCTTAAGAAGTGTTCTGAGAACTGATTAAAGACAAGAGTTCTTCTAAATCCATTGGGTTCCAAGAGGTGCCATGTAAATATCAATGTTCATTTCACTTACTTATTTACTTCCTGTCTTTCCCTTTGCTGGAGGACTAGAAGTGTTTTTGCAATTTAAAATACCGTGTAAATTTACCAAATTACAATAATACCATGAAAAATTAAGCACTTGGGGCTAAAACAAAAGTTGATCTATAGCAGTGGTTCTCAGAGTGCTGTCTCCAACTAGCAGTAGGGGAATCTCCCAGGAGCTTGGTAGAAATGCAAATTCGAAGCCCATACCAGACCTACTAAATCAGAAACTCTGGGGGTGGGACCCAGCAATCTGTGTTGTAACAAACCATTCAAGGGATTCTGATGTTCACTCAAGATTGAGAACCATTGCCCTAAAAGAAAAGAAGGGACACCACCAGAAGCCTCTAATAAGCCTTTGAGTTCAGTGAGGACTGAACAGGAGACCCTAAGGACTTTCTCCCATGCTTTAATAAATTTATAATGTCTTAAAGTTCTTTTGGGTGTTTTTAATTCCTTCTTTTAATCTTTGGCAATTCAAGCACTGAGTTTAGGTCAGACAGAACTGGCCAAGTAGACAGTAGCAGGCTGATGAAGATACATCAACATAGAGCAATTTAATTAAAACTAGCAAAATACCTAGAATCCGACATGGTCAGTCTAGTTATGCTAGTCGGCTTTACTAATATTGATAAATTGATCAACAATGCAGTGAGCTGTTTACTTGGGAATTAGCTATAACAACTCAAAGCACTTAAATCCACTGAACGTAAATTATTTTTTTTCCCCAAGTGAAATAATGCCAGAGCAGCCTTACAAGATTGAGAGGGTTGTCTCCACCAAATAAAATATGCCTTAAGAAGAAAGGAATGGTATGTCCCTCTCATCCCTGTCTGGTGTCAGGGCAGGCTGTCTGAGAAGTACTGAAAGGTAGAGTGACACAGAGCTTCCCCGGAGGGTACACATGGGTGACGAGCATTTCTTCTTATGCCCTAGCATGGAAGGTTCCATCGTGCGTCTGTCCCAGATCGTGGCTCTAAAGAAGAAATACAAGGCTTACCTCTACGTAGATGAAGCTCACAGTATTGGGTCCGTGGGCCCGACTGGCCGGGGTGTGATGGAGTTCTTTGCTATGGACCCCAGAGATATTGATGTATTTATGGGCACATTCACCAAAAGCTTTGGCGCCTCGGGAGGTTACATAGCTGGAAGGAAGGTAAGAGACAGATTCCTTTTGTCTGTTTAAAACCTGAGTGCCGGGGCTTCCCTGGTGGCGCAGTGGTTGAGAATCCGCCTGCCGATGCAGGGGACGCGGGTTCGTGCCCCGGTCCGGGAAGATCCCACATGCCGCGGAGCGGCTGGGCCCGTGAGCCATGGCCGCT
>NC_041227.1:37518013-37524592 GCF_002837175.3 Physeter macrocephalus
ACAGTGAGAGGCCCGCATACCGGAAAAAAAAAAAAAAAAAAAAAAAAAACCTGAGTGCCCTCGGAAGGTAGTCTGCGGGGTCTTCTGATTTGCCTGAGAGCTTCGGTTCAGTTCAGCACACTTGACTGATGAGGGCAGCCTTGCCTCCGTGTGTTCACAGCCATGGGAGGCCCAGAAGGTCAAGGAGCTCATCCTCTGATAGCGCAGAGGAGCATGTGATGAGTAGTCACATGATCATAAAGAGACAACACCGGCTGTGCACACAGGCAAAGACAGTACAAAGGAAAGGGCAGTACCTAAGAAGTCTTAGAATGAATGTCAGTCTTGTAGACAAAGGATGGGGCGGTGGGGTTTATATTTCAGAAAGAGGGAATGATGTCTAACAAGCCACAGAAGTGATGCTGCAGAACTGTAAGTGGTTTGGGTTTTGTGGAGTGAAAAACGCAAGGTGGGTGGTAGAAACAGTGAGCAGAGGTCAGATGTTAAGGACACTGACCCTGTGCTACAAGTTGTGGGTTTTCAGGATTTTAATCAAAATAGTAGCAAGATCGGAAATGTCTTTTTTAGAGATTTTCTCTGCAAAATAATTCTCTTCCACAATTTTGGATAAGCCATGGCTCAAATCTTGTCATCCTCTGATACCTTATCTAGGTGACTTAAGATTCTGATCTGAAGGAATCAGACTGTTAAGTGTTACCCCTGTCATTCTACTGCCAATGTCACCAAGGGGGTTGCTAAAATAAAACAAATGCTTGAAAGGATTTTAAAAGAAGAGGGAAGGGGCGGAGAGAAAGAAAATGAAATTTTAAAACCTGGGTTTCAGGGCTCAAAGAGCCAGTTAATCTGCTCCTTTATATGACAGTCTAATCCAAATCCTGATAGCTGTCTCCCCCAGGCCTACACCTGTCCCAGAGAGACTGTGACAGTGTAGTTGGCTCCACCCAGGAGGGCAAAGAAGGCCCAAAAGCAGTGCATGCAGGTGGCTCGATGGCTTCTCTAAAATTCCTGATTCCTCACTCATTGTCGCCAGCAGGAACAGGAGTTCAGACTCCTGGTAAACCAGTTAGACAAAACCAGGGAGTACGGCCAAAAACAGTCTGGTTGCGGAAAGCCCATGATTTAAAACAACAGATTTTATTACGGCCACTGACCCTGCCATAAGATGTGCAAATGCTTAAAACGTCCAGAGCTTTTAGTGGTCTTTACCCTTCAAGAAGCATCACTTTCTTCCGAGCTCAAAGCATTGTTGTTCAGCATCCTTCCACTGGTCTGTGGGAATTCGCTGGGTGATGCTAAAAACATAGGGAATGCCCAGGATCTTACAAAACTCAGCTAAATCTGGTGAGAGGTTAAATTTTCCCTTCCTCGACTGTCAAAGCAATGGGATCAGAGGGTCTCAAAGTAGGCGCGCCCCCGACCCAGGCTACTTGGCTTTGTGATTACTTTAGCAGAAGTTCTGAGCTACAAAATTTTTAACCAAGCGTAACTCTGTTTCCTGAACCAAAGGCACCTGAATAAACTGAAGCGAGTGGATCCTTGAAATGTTGTCAGATTTGGTAGCTGTCATCATGTCCCCCTTAGAGTTCCTTCAAGTGATAACCGCTTTAAACAAAGGCTCCTGACGGCCCGTTTTGGACCAGCTCAGTACGGTTCTCTCACATACTCTCCATCCTGAAGTCAGGTGGACTATTTTAAAAGTGTATTTGCTCTTGTCTATGTAACTTCTATTGATTTAGGGTAGATACTGAGCAATTGTGAACATTTATTTAGTATTTACATTAATCAAGAGGAAGATAAAAGTATGTAGATCATTTTTTGCTCTTTAAAAAAACTCATTTTGTTCATACTTAGACCCAGAGGGCTTCATCATTTTCCCCTTTCCCCTCTCCCCCTCCCCGCCCTCCCCTTCACCTTCCCCCTCTCGCTGCCCCTCCCCTTCCCCCACCCCCTTCACAAATACTCTGCAGTCTCTGAATTTACCACTAGGTGGCAGCAAGAATTAGACAGTGTTTGACTGACCCATGCAGAGACCTACTGTCCTGAAACAGCAAGATGCAAAACCTAGAAAACACAGGGTGGTTTTCAAGATGTGGAGGGTGAGCAGGAGATAGAAGGTCACTTGAGAAAGTGTCTGCATGGGCCGTTCCCTGATGATTTAAAAATCAGTCAGATAAACACCTGTCTGGAATCGTTTTGGTGAGACTGTGATAAACCCAGATAAACTATGGTTTCCTTCTAGCCTAATGAGCCCATGAGTTAATGGAACTTATGCATCTGCTCCTCTGTGCATTTAATTGGTTAAATTAAGTTAATTTTATATTATGTATAGTTTCCATTTAAATCATAGTTTTTATCCCCCTGGACTTTGAAGAATTTTCACTTTCAGTTTGTTTTAAACTATGCTTTTTAATTGATAGGACATAGGATTGGGCAAATGCTACAGATTTGTTTGAAAAAAAAATCTTTCTAGGGCTTCCCTGGTGGCGCAGTGGTTGAGAGTCCGCCTGCCGATGCAGGGGACACGGGTTCGTGCCCTGGTCCGGGAAGATCCCACATGCCGCGGAGCGGCTGGGCCCGTGAGCCATGGCCGCTGAGTCTGCGCGTCCGGAGCCTGTGCTCCGTAACGGGAGAGGCCACAACAGTGAGAGGCCCGCGTACCGCAAAAAAAATAAACAACAAACTTTCTAGTATCTGTTTAAATAATTTGAGTTCAATTTTCAGAGTTTCATCATACATATTTTTTCTGGATATTTTAAAGTATATATGTCAATTTGGGGGAGTACTGCAAAATATCCAGCATTCTAGATACTAAATACTACAAAAGAAACAAAATTAACCATAAAAAACGTTAAAGTGCACACACTAGGACTTTATATTTTTCTGAAATCTTAATAATTTCACGTTCACTCTGCTCATGGGCTTCCTAGTAAATCTTGAGATTTGAAAATAATTACTTTAGTCCAAAAATCTAGAAAACTATAAAACTGTCTAGCTCTTAACTCTCTTTTTAAATGTCAAGGTCAGTGTTAGTGGCACAGGGACTATATTCCTAATAATAGTTTCTAGAAGGCTCTAGAAATCTTCATGGAGCAGGTCAAGGCAGATGTGTCACGTAAAAAAAATATTTGGAAACATACAAAAGAAAAATTGGTTTGGTGCTAAGACACGACTACACAGAGTAGAGATTTTTGTCCTCACTTCAGCCTTCCTGTAACAAAATGTCCTACAAATTCACCTCCACTCTTGGAGTTTACTGCCTTGGCCTGACCTACTCTCCCAACCTCAGGGAAACTGCTAAAACGGTCTCTCAAGAGCCAGCACGGTTTTACTGTTTTGCCCACTGTGAGTTCGGAGCTGCTGTAGCTGATCCATGAACAACCCACAGTGAATCTTTCTCTCCTTTCAAGACCTTCAGGTGAAATGTCAGGTACTTACTTCTCTCCACCTATCAGAGCTCCATGCCATGAATGGCTTCTTGGAAGAAAGCCTGAGCTGATGGGGCTAGTTTCCTTATTTTTATTTTTTAATTTGCATTAATTCAGTTGCTGAGGAGATGGGGTCAACACTGCAGACCCCAGCTTCTAGGATCCAGGTTTTTCTCAGGCAAGGATCCTGAGTCCTCTTGCATGCCTGGGGTTGAGCACTGGCTTTCACAGCCTCCACTGGCTGACCAGAGATTTGCAAATGAATGAAGCAAAGGTGACCCTCCTGACTGATAGGTTGCAGGGCTGAGATTCTCGAGGAGGGGACTGGGCAGCCAAGTTTGGCGTGAGTGTTAGCGCAGAAGCCTGGGGGCCAGACGGAGGCAGAAGCCAGCTCTGCCCTGCGTGCTCAGCCCTGGCTGTATTTAACAGCCCTTTGAAGTAAGTGGGCGTCATGGAATGAACGCCAAGATGTTTACGCTGAGCCTCCTGTCTAACTTTCTCAGAAAAGCCACCCTTGTCCTTGAACTCCAGGCTCAGGGTTTTGCATTTACTAATGGCCTTGGAAACCTCCGTCTGAAGAGACCTCTAACCCAGCCTGAAGGAAAACACAACTCGGTCTCTCCTTAAGACCAAAGCTAACTCTTAATTCATGGCTCATGGCATCCAGTGGGCAAGTGATAGGAGGAAATCGGAAAACCAGGAACCAAGGTTTCCTTGATGTTCTGCAGAGGGGACTCCAAGAGTCCCACTTTCTGAACCACACAGGTAAATTACCTCCCATCCACACACTCAGATTTGAGAGAAAGTGGACTCAGTCTGAAAGAAATAAGATTATGGGCAAGACAGTCTTACTGTTAAAAGGAAGTGATACTGTGACGATGAGGCATCTATTCAAACTAAGGATGCATGTGACCTCGGCATTGTGAAATTTCTCAATTTGATAGGAAAATTGGGGGTTGGGGACATAAAGACCCCTTTAGGGATCAAAGGCAGCTTTGTTTTGTTTCTTTGATCTTTGTCAGCAAAGCCCCAAGGCTACGAGAATATTGCTATACCTGTTCCTACGAATGCAGCTTAATACCTCCCTCTATACTTCAGGGACCCTCACCATCCTTCCTTAGCCCCTAAACCCTTCTGCTTTCCATTAGACTCTCAGTATTTACCAGAACTCCACTAAGTACCCACCACTATGGATATATAAGAGAGTGTATAATAAAGTATATAACTCAGTTCCTTACTCTCAAGGAGGTTCCAGTTTCTTTGGAGAAATAAATGTAATAGACAGGAAACATTTTGAGACTGATACAATTCAATCTGTGGTTTAGAACTATGAACACTTGAGTATATTAGGAATTCTCCTCTTCCCCTCCTCCTCCAGAGGTGCAACCTCTGTGGATTAGGGAAAGCACCACAGGGATAAGTAGCAGTGAAGGTGGTCTTCTCTGTGCTCCCTAGGCCATCCCCCACCCCGCGCCAAGCCAGCTCCTCTGGTCTGAAGAAGTAATACAGTGCAGAGCTAAGGGGGGTGCAGGGGTGCAGTAATCTCAGGACAGACTGTTTGGGTCCAAATCCTTGTTATCCATCCACTTTTTGCACTTTTTGGTTGGATAATTTTCTGATCTGTTCCATGACTCAGTGATCCCACCTGTAAAATGGAGATAAAAAATAATACCTATCTCATAGCGTTATTGTGAAGCTGAGTTAATACATGCAAATATACATGTAAAATACATGTAAAATTCTTAAAATGGAGCTTCAAGCAGCCAGTGAATATCAGCTCTGGGTCTATCAATGAACTGTCAGCTCTACCATCTTTGCAGTCATGAAATCTGCCATCAGGTCTGGGTTCTCCTTTCTTTAGAATGTCTCTCTTTTCCTTTCTTTTCACTCCTACTGTTAACCACCCAATAAGGATGGAGGAAGTGCGGGGCTGAAAATCTTTGGTTTGATGCCTGGGTCTACCAACATGCAGTTATGTAACCTTACAGCATTACAAGGGAGCTGGAATAAAGACACTGTAAGAAGTTTTTATATTTCGGTCCCCTCCTCCCAACCTATGCTCCCGGTGTTAAGAATGTCTGAGATGGCCATCCATAACAATAGTTGCCAACAGCATCAGGTATTCACTATGTACCAGATGCTTTTTAAGCACTGTGTATGTATTAACTCATTGAATCCTCACAAGGACCCTGAGGTAAGTATTACCATTATCTCATTTTTCAGAGAAGAAGACTAAGGCACAGAGAGGCTTAGTAACTTGCCCATGGTCACATATCAGTAAGTGGCAGAGCCAGGATTTGAACCCAAGTGATCTAGTCTCCACAGCCTGTCTTGTAACACTGCGGCCAGAACTCCCCTCGAGGGAACAACCCCTCATCACCTTTTCTTGGAGGCACTAGCTTCTCCCTCTGCTCCCATTTGACTCCTCCATCCTGTGCTGATTAAGATGCCATCTTTATTACTAATTTTAGCACGTGCCCATGGCTCTCCCCTCCTCTGTCCAAATCTACCCATCCTTCAAGGTCAGATCATCTCCTCAGAACAGATCTTTCCTGACCACATGAGCCCCATCATCCCATTTCCTGCATCCCACACACTGCCTCTTCACTGGCTTCCCCAGCATCCTGCTGGAAGGCACCAACTCTCAGCAGAGAAAGAAAACACCTGCTGCTGCTCACGGAGGATTGTGAAGAGCAGTTTGGCTGTGGCTACTCTCGAAAATGACCTCCTCTCTCTCCCTGACCCTCCCACCACATCCTCCATCCTCAAAGTGAACTTCCTGGATACCAAGTGGCCAGCGCCTTCAGTCAGGCCAACATCACCCACATCCTCTTCAGATACAGTGAAAACACTGTTTTTATGAGATTCACTAAACAAAATAATGGACAGAAACTTAATTTTGATTTTAATGTGAGTGGAGAATGGCTGCCAGGGACTAGGCTTTCTATCCTCCTCCTCTTCTCGGGCTCCGGCATTCAGAACATAGCCCAGAGCACATCCTGGTACAAACTTGCTGAGTGGAGAGATGGAAGGAGGGAAGAGGCGGGGGATAGGGGGAGAAGGGGGGAAGGGAAGGAAGGAAGGAATGAAGGAAGGAGGGAAGGAAGGAAGGAGGGAAGGAAGGAAGGAGGGAGGGAAGGAAGGAGGGAGGGAA
>NC_041227.1:37524633-37567947 GCF_002837175.3 Physeter macrocephalus
GGAAGGAAGGAGGGAGGGAAGGAAGGAAGGAGGGAGGGAGGGAAGAAAGGAAGGAGGGAAGGAAGGAAGGAAGGAGGGAAGGAAGGAAGGAAGAAAGGAAGGAGGGAAGGAAGGAAGGAAGGTAGGAAAGAAGGAAGGAGGGAAGGAAGGGAGGGAGGGAGGGAAGAAAGGAGAGAGAAAGTAAGGAAAGAAATACTTAGAAATGGAAAGAAAAAGGATTTGAATGGAGAATTTAAAATTAAAATAACTAAAGAGAGGGAATAAAGATGCAGACCTACTAGAGAATGGACTTGAGGACACGGGGAGGGGGAAGGGGAAGCTGGGACGAAGTGAGAGAGTGGCATGGACATATATACGCTACCAAATGTAGGGTGGATAGCTAGTGGGAAGCAGCCACATAGCACAGGGAGATCAGCTCGGTGCTCTGTGACCACCTAGAGGGGTGGGATAGGGAGGGTGGGAGGGAGACACAAGAGAGAGGGGATATGGGGATATATGTATATGTATAACTGATTCACTTTGTGATACAGCAGAAACTAACACACCATTGTAAAAAAAATTATACTCCAATAAAGATGTTTTAAAAAAAAAGAGAGGGAACCAGAGTAGAAGCGATGGGGAAGGAAAAGAAGAAACAAACCAACAAAAAGGAATGAAGAGTGTGAAATGAAGGAGAAAGGAAGTCGGGGAAGCAGGAGCTTGGAAGAGGGGATTTAGGATGAAGGACATATTGAAGGAAGCAGGAAGGACAGGATGGAGTTACCTGTTCCCCCTGTGGGCCAGATAGAGGCATCACGTCACCAACCACCTGTAAGGCAGGCCACTCACTTTACTATGAACGTTTAGGAAAGTTCATAGTGACTTTAGGTACTCTCTACTTACTTACCTATTAACTTTAGCTACTAGTTCATAGGAAGATAAACTACCTACATTTAAAATGCTTGGGTAACGACCCATGGTTGGGAGGAAACACGACACCCATAACCCGAGGGAGAAAAGCGACAGGCGGGCACAGTCCCAGGCGCGGAGGTGGGAGTGGATGTGGCCGATGAAGGGGAGTTAGGACGAGATGGGCCGGCTCAAGTCAGAGCTCTCCCCAGTTCATCTTCCAGGGAATGATCAGAGTAGATCCTAAGTGGGATCCTAAGCTGTCTCGTTATCCTGGAAGAGAAGGTGGCTGATGCTTTACAGACCTCACTGCTAATACAGAGCCACTATGGGCCCACTAGTTTTCTGCAGGACAACCCCGAGGGTCCCGGGCTATGAGTCAGGACAGGTGGGCCAATGGATGGTCTGCCTGGCCAGGGCTGAGTGCCTCCAGGTACCAGCTCTGAGTCCCCCACCATCGCTGTAGAATGAGGTGATTGGAGCTTCTTCAGGCTCTCAGCATGCTTACCTGGGACCTCAGGTTTGGCCTCAAGGGTCAGACATGCAAGTGGAGAATCATTCCTACCAATGTATGGACCAGCATCCTGCAGTGGGTCAGCGCTCCAAATAGGGTTACACAGAAATCTCAATAGTTGTCTCCTGCTCAAGGCACAACTAGAGTTTATCTGGTCCTCATCTCCACCCGGGTTTAATTTCTCTCCTCTCCCTTCTGCTGCTCCCTTCCCCTGAAAGTTTTCTTTTTATCTTTGTCTGTCTTCTTTCTTCAAGACTTAATTCTACTTCCTCACTGGAGCCTCCCTTATCTACTCCCGCTGGTAATATCTCCTCTCCTTCCTCGGCCATCTGGTAGCCCTGCTGCATAAACTAGTCTGCATGTCTTGTTATTTTTCCTGCCATTACTCCTCCATGGGCACAAGCTACTGTAATATGCTCAAGGGCAAAAAAACACATCCCGGATTTTTCTTTGGACTCTCCTGAATACTAAACTAATGCTCGTATGGGCTAGGTACCCAAGCAAATGTCTAGGAAACCACTTTTCCTTTGCACATCTGGTTTTGCCTTACAGAACTCAACTCCAAATTTGCAGCATCCCATTTTTGTATACCTTCTAGGTTGTTTAGGGAGAGACTAAGAAGAAGGGATAGAAAAAATAAAGAGTTTGGTGATGCCCATTGAAAATCAGACCACATTCGAGAATCAAATGTCTTGTGCTATGATGGGTGGAGATGGGGCCACCAACACTGAGATTTATTTGCCTTCTTTTTGGATTTCCCTCCTGTATTAAAGGACCTTGTGGATTATTTACGGGCTCACTCACATAGCGCTGCTTATGCCACCTCCATGAGCCCCCCGATAGCAGAGCAAATCATCAGAGCAATGAAATTCATCATGGGACTAGATGGGACCACGCAAGGTAAGAGGGTCTGCAGCAAGCACATCTCCCGTGAATTCCTTTCCTAGACCTCTCCCTGTCTCCCTTCTGCCCCATCAACCTCCCCCCTTTTCAAATATACATTTCTGTCTTTTATTTTTTTTCTTTTTTTGGCCACATCGCGTGCCATGTGGGATCTTAGTTCCCAGACCAGGGATTGAACCCACTCCCCCTGCAGTGGAAGTGCAGAGTCTTAACCACTGGATCACCAGGGAAGTCCCTATACACCTTTGTCTTAACCAATTTCTAAATCAAGCCATGTGCACATCAATAGTACATAATACATAATAGTACAGAGTACATAAATGTACTAGAACTGCCGTCAGCACAGAAGTAAGTGGAGGATACTCTTTTAAAGCAATGAAAACTTTCTAATTCACCTCTTAATGTGATCAGCAAGTATGGATAATTTTGTTTATGAAGCCAAACTTGGTGTGTGTTTGCCTGTACTTTCTTGGAACTGTCACTTGTGTTTCCCTGGGAACAACCTAGTCAATTTAATATTCATTTTTTTCATCCACCCACCTATCTATCTCATCATTCATTCATTCATTCATTACCAGCCGGGAGCTGGGGAGAAGAAATTCACCACTGCCCATTTAAGAATATATGGACAAAACACTCACAACGATAACTTACCAGCCATTTCTTTGATGTTGGATCACCACAGCCAAGGTGTGCTACTTTGTTCAACTCAAATGAGCTTAACCTTTTTTTTGAAAAATGGTTTAATCAAAGGCTCTTGGAACTCTCCATCTTTCATATACAGTTTATAGAGCTTCTACTATTTATCACAATGGGGGACAGTGATGACTAGGGCAGTTCTTGCTGTCAGGCAATCTAGTGAGTGTGTTTGTAGAAGCAGCAAATTACCCTGGCCTCAGACCTGCTCACTGGACTATACAATCCGTGTGCCCTGACCCACCTCTCAGCTGATGTGAAACCCTATACTGTCTAGTGCAATGTTCCAAGCCTACTATTTCAGTAGAAATATGGAGAGATCCATCATTTTTCAATTTTATTAAAACAGCAGAATACTTTATTCACATACACATTTGACCCAGAAGCCTACTATATATAAAACAGATTAAAACAGGGCTGGTGCAGATGACGTAGTGTCTCTACGTACCTCCAAACTACTGGTCCCTGAAGCCCTTCCACTGAGCCACCGTGCTCCTCAGTCACTGGGTTGAAAAGGATAGACTTTTCTTTTTCACTAAAGCAAGAAAATGGCTTAGAGGGTGACTTTGTTCTTCTGTGTAAAACGCAATGATTGACTGACCTCTCAGGTCATTTCCAGCCATGTCTTTTGGGTTTTATGATTCTGTGTCTTATTGAATAGTCTGTGTGAGAAAGAAATTCATCGCAAAACACCGAGCTGATCTCCCTGTGCTATGCTGCTGCTTCCCACTAGCTAACTATTTTACATTTGGTAGTGTATATATGTCGATGCTACTCTCACTTCGCCTCAACTTCCCCCTCCCCTTCCCCGTGTCCTTAAGTCCATTCTCTATGTCTACATCTTTATTCCTGCCCTGCCACTAGGTTCATCAGTACCTTTTTTTTTTTTTTGATTCCATGCATATGCATTAGCATGTGGTATTTGTTTTTCTCTTTTGCTTTGTGACCACCTAGAAGGGTGGGATAAGGAGGGTGGGAGGGAGGCTCAAGAGGGAGGGGCTATGGGGATATATGTATGCGTATGGCTGATTCACTTTTGTACAACAGAAGCTAACACAGTATTGTGAAGCAATTATACTCTAATAAAGATCTATTAAAAAAAAAGGAAATGCGAATCCAGTCCATCCATGGTGCAATGCTTAAGGGCATAAACTGAAAGCAGCTGCCTGGGCTTGACTCCTGGGATACTACTTAACTTGCTGTGTGGTCTTAGGCAAGTGACTTCACTGATCTGCTCAACCCTGAGCAAGTTACTTGTCTGTGCTTCAGTTATTCCAGCTGTAAAATAAGGAAAGGGATATTGAGGAAGTAAGGTTTTTATGAGAATTAGGTAAAATAAGACATATAAAATGCTTCATTATGACTGAAAACAATTCCATCTATAGTAAGCATTGTATAATTGCTTGCTACATTACTTGGTATTATTCCTGAGGTGTTCAAGAAGTATTTGGACTATGTCTTGGAGAAGCTGTAGGAAGGATTCTTGTGATGCAAATGAGGTAAGACTAGATTTCCTTCAAGGTCCTGGATTAGTCAGGATAAGCTAAATTATAAAATTATTATAATTATATGCTAAATTATGCCAGTGTAACAAATAAACTTTGAGAATCTCAGTGATTTAACTGAATCAAGGTTTATTTCTTGCTCTCAGATCTAATACCAGATCTAATACAAATCGGACATCTCCCTGCCCACTTCGTCTCTGTAGGAAGTGACTCAGGCTTCTGCTAGCTGGAGGCTTCGCCATCTCAGCACCTGGCCTCCACAGACGCCATGGTAGAGAGTAAGAACATCAGCCTGGCAGTGACACATCACCTTGCTTACCATCCATTGGCCAAAACTAATCACATGGCCCACCTGAATTTGGGGAAACAGTGGTGGTAAATTAAGAGATATGGATATAGGTATGAATAAGCAGATATCTTTCAACCTTCTAAAGCTGAAACTCGAAATAGACGTGTCTCCATTCCCACATGAGCTGTCCGGTTGTGTGAAAAAGCTGGTCCAGAACCACTGGAACTCTCTCAAAGTCATCTTAATGATCTTCTTGACTATGTGCATTTCTTAATGGAAAATAATTACTTGAGACTAAAGCTAAAATGCCAGTTATGTCTTAATAAAGATCACTACTTTCTTAAGCCCTGTAGTGTATATATTATCAGCATCCGTTGATTAACATGTCCCCAAATTGACAATCTTTTCCTTCCCGCCTCTGGATGGCTTTACCACTTCATCACAGACAGAACTCACTCTATTTATCTGACCAAAAAGATCTGCAGAAAAGTTACATTTAAAGACATGATCATAAGAACTTTGATAGCTATCTATCATCAGTTTTTCTTCCTCTGAGGGGAGAGATATTTCAATTGGTTCTCCCTCTTGCCTTATAATTAAAGAATTGCCTGGTCATTATTTTTAACCTCCCAGTTAAAGGGTCTCACTTCACTCTTGCCATCTTAAGAGAAAAAAGAAAGAAATGAGAGAAGGATACGTGTCCAGTCTGTGTTCTCAGAATCAAGTTAAGGGGAATCAGGGAGAAAGATCGGACAGTTTCTTTTCAAAGGAACTAACAAAAGAAAGTGATAAAAAAGAAAACTGACTGAATCATCAGCCAAGTTTCAGATGGTTCAGCCTGACATGGCTTTTGAAGAATTCAAAAGCACACAGTGAATCATCACGCTGGCCTCATTGACAACAATGCCTACTTTAAATAAGATAAACAAGTCTGGTTGGGAACATTGCAGTAACTCACTCCTTTCTGCAGAGATAGACCAACTCTCAGGGTAAAGTTGCCCAAAGCTCAAAGGGCTGCACTTCGTCGAGCCAGAGCTGCCTTATGGGATCTGAGAAAGCACCCCGCTCCGAGCCTTGATCTTCGGCTGCTCCCCTGCCGCTGTGATTGGAGCCTTTCAAGGCTTTGTTTTGGGTTGAGTTTGGGGAGCGGTTGGCCAGATCTGTTGCTTGATGAATGTCTTCACTTTAATCTGCAAGGCAAAGCCATACGCTTCAAAGAAAGGCAGACTACAGGAATAAGGTCAGTGTTCTTTGAAGCCAAGGTTCAAAGATGAAATAGCAGTCCCAGTGAAATGACAATGTTTATGCACAAACAGCCACCTTGACTCTGCAGCCAGGCTGCTCGTGGAGTTAATGCACCACAAGCTGAGGGGCTGCAAGCCACCCAGGCCTTCCACAGGCACCGGGGCCCTTCTCGTCTCCTGGTCTGTCACTTCGTGCAGCACAATGAACCCAAAGTGGAGATTTGGTTTCTCCACCCTGTTGGATGTTGGGTGGTCCCCCAGCCAAACCAATGCTGTAAGCCCTTCAAGGGCAAGAGCTGTGTCATGAATTAATTTGGTGTCCCTCTGAGTGCCAAGCCCAGTGCTCAGCTTAATAAATATGCCATGACTCAATTTCCATCTTGCAGACCCACTCGATTTCAGATCAGCGTTTATGCTAAACAAGGAGCCTTGAAAGGCTCCAAGATGGAGGGAATGTTTATCTCATAGGACTGGGAGCTGGGAGTCAGTCCCACACCAGCTGTGGCAGCTGAAGGGACGACTAAGTGATGGGGATACCTTAGTGATGAACACCAGTTTTGAAGAGGTCCAGAAAGATGGCAGCTCTGTCATTTTCTTCATCAAGACATGGTCAAGGCAGGAGGGTGAGGCCCAAGCGACACCAACCACTCCCCTAAAGAAAGCATCGTCAACAATTGTCTTATTATTTATTTAAATCTTTGATGCATATTTTTCAATTAATCAGTCAACATTCTTTTTGAACCCCCAGTTTGGGCTCTCTGTCCCCCAACTCTGGGTAACCTTTCACTTCTCAGAGAAAATAGAAGTTGTATCGCGTGGAGGGGTTAGGGTGAGTGCTTTGGAGCCAGACTGCATGGGGCCCGGTCCTCGACCCACCACTTGCTCCATGAATGGCAAGTTGCTTACCCTCTGTTAGCTTCAGTTCCTTCACTGTAAACTGGGGTTGTAAGGAGGATTAAGTGATGTAATGTAGATAATGAACTTAGCATGATGCTTGATGCATAGTAAGCACCCAATAAAGGTGAAAATTACTATTATTTTTAACTCATCTGCTTTCTCCCTTTCCTTCTCTAATTTTTCCAATAGTTTTTATGCACCCTGGGATCTTCCTGTCTCTCAGGCCTTACACCTACTCCATCAGCAAATCCTGCAGCACTTCCTTTGACATATCCCAAGAATCAGGTCCATTCTCACCCTCTCCACCATCGCCTCCATCACCTCTCACCTGGATCACTGGAATGATCTCCACTCCCCACTCTTGCCATTTTATGACTTGTTCTCCACACAGAAGCCAAAATTATCTTTTAACAAAATGTAACCCAGACCACATCACCCCTTTACTCAGAACTTTTCATTGTTTTCCAGCTTTCTCAGTGTAAAGTCCAGACTTTGGCCTTTTGGGCTCCTCCTGAATGTGGTCTTCCATATTTCCCACCACTCTTGCCCTTGCTTGGTCCACTCCAAGTACCTGGCATACTTGTTTTTCCTAGAACACAGGGAACAGCTCCCACAAAGGGTCTTTGCACTTGCTGGCCTTTCTAGAACATCATGTCCAGCCAAGACATGCATAGCCCGCTCCATCACTTTCCTCACCTCTTTGCTCAAAATCAGCCTTATGAGAGGGGCAGCTGTGTCCTTAATTGCACACCTCTTCTTGTCCTTCTCATTCTCCTCACCTTGCTTCAGTCTTAGTAGCATTTATGAGCACCTGACCAATTATACACGTATCTGCTTATTTTCTGGTTTCCCACTAGGATGTAAACTCCAGGAGAACAAGCATTTTGTCTGTCTTGTTCCTGACACTGAGGGCAGTGCCTGGCGATGACAAGTTCTCAACAAATATTTGTTGACTCCTTCTCTCTTTCCCTCTTAGCTCAGCAAATAAACGACCCTTATCTCTTCCACATCTCTGTGCTTGATTCTCTCCCTTCCCACCTTCTAAAGGCACCAGCCCCTTTTCTCAACCAGGAATCTGTTCATCTCCTTCATCGTAAAAAGCCTCCCCTCACCCCTTCTGTTTCAATAGCTGTCAAGTCGCACACCTTCCATTGCTGCAAATCTTCTCAGAAGAATGGCCGTCTGCCTGCTCCCCTACCCCTCCCCCTCAGCCATCAGCCCTCATCCTCTGCCCATTTCCATGGACTCTGTTCCCTCAGAGGTCGCCGCTTCCCACCGACCCTGGTCCTTCTCCAGCTGAACTTGACTGACCTTTCCACCTCATCCTCTCTCCTGGAGAACAGTGTTCCCTTAGTTGTGGAAGATGCTGTTCTTTGCTGGTTCTCTTTTATTCGTTTGTCTGTTCTTCCTCCCCTTCTCTGCTAGTTCTTCTTCCCATTTGCATGTGTCAGAATTCCACCCTCTGCTCTCTTTACATTCCCCTCTGCATACGTATGCCCCCCTTTTTCTTTTCTGTGATGTAGAAACGTGCTTCTCAAACTTGAGCCTGTATCAGTGTCTCCTGAAAAGGTGATGAAAACTTCTCCACTTCAGAACAGACAATAGATCACTCCATTGGCTAAGGCATTCCTTATCTGAGCAAAATGGCTCTAGGAAAAAGAATCTCTGTGATTTCATTAACTTTTCCTACTGTTACTTCAGTGCTAGGCTGATGAGATGGTCACCACCGCTGTGAATCACAAAACCATTTTTTTGCTATCATATGCATGGAAATATTTGATTTGTTTATAATTGAGTGGTCAGTAGTGTTTCCCTAGAGAGGAAAAGAGTAGTGGAAATTTACTTACAAGTGAAAATAAATACAGAGTTCCAATTCCTAACATATAATATCCAACTTCAGTAGAATACACCTTCATCGTTGCTAATAAAACCTCCCATGCTTAAACAATAAAGTTAAGAAAAATAGAATTTTCTATTTTTCTTCAAAGTCACACTTGTCCCTCTTTGCCTGTAAACAGAAGGAGTTTCTGGGTGGCAGGGTGGGGGACGTGTCTGGATGTTGTATAGGTAGAGAAAAACTAAAGGTAAAATCAAGATGGAATAATGAATTGTGTTCTTCCTGGAAATAAAGGAATTCACTATACAGGATCCTCAAAAGATATAGGAATTTGACAGGATGGAATGCAATAGGCTGTTTTTCCTTTTTAATTTAATATATTTTCTGAATATAGTATTCTGGGATTATTGCTACAAAAAGATGAGACAAATAGTATTACCATCATCCTTCCTCAACCATCTTAGATATTATCCAAATAATTTCCTCAATTCTCCACTTTCAATATTTCAATATGGAGACACAGGCTTTGGTGAACTATAGCAGGAAGGCCAATAAGAGAAGGATGGGGAAACTGACTCAAAAATTAGTAAGTACCACTAAGTACCCCAGCCATTGTGCCAGTACAGGAACTTTGCCTCAAGCTGAGCTTCCTTTGCCCTTTAGAAAATCAGAATTGTGATGAGCCCAAGATCTGAGGAGGAAGTATTAAATAGACATGCTCCCCAACAGAGGGCCTCCTCACACTAACTTTGTGAGGTTTTATTTTATTTCTTGCATGACTTGAGAGGTATTCAAAACATTCCATCTGTGAAGAAGCTGTTACTTCGGCCCTAGAATTCTGCTTGCACATCTCATGCTGCCTTTGGTGAGACTGAGGAGTGAAGACCCTCAGCTAATGAGATTGTTCTTTTTCTTCTGAGTATCGGCCTCTGGGGTGGCGAGGCTCTCCATTCCTGAACTGGGGAGGTGATGTCTTTTAAATGTGCATTTGGTTATATTACGGTGTCACTACTTTATGGTGACATTGCCCATTCTAAAATTAAAACTGAGTATTCTGTCCCTTCACTGCCAAATCCCTGGTTCTAGTCCCTGAGAATATCTGAGGGGTTAAAGATCACTGTGGTTTCTGTGCAAAAAGGAACAGCAGTGGAAAAGGGGGGATGCATTCTGTTAGTGGATGAAATTCAGATCATGTTCAAAAACACAGATAAGTCAAAATCAAAGAAAACAACTGGAGTCCTCTCTGATTTCCAGCAGCTTCCACCTTCCCTCATTTTTCACCCCTTGACCACCCCCCAGACCTTCCTTGTTCCCGACCCCGGACACAGATGCCCTTGTATTTTCTGCTACTCCAGCTCACCTCCCAGAACAGGCTCAGACCCAAACTTGGAGACCAGGTGAAATCTGGACTCAGGACAGCTTGGAATGGGGGTTCATGCTGGAGTGACCCTTCTAGCACCTGCCACCAACCCAGAGAGACCATCCCTAACCACCCTTTCTAAAATATCACCCCCTCCCTTGTGGGCGACTCTATCTACTCCCTTATTCTGCACCATTTTCCTTCATAGCACTTACCACCACCTGGAATTATGTACTTGTTTCCTTGGTTATTTTCTGTCTCCCCAGGAGAATACAAGTGACAGGAGGGCAGGGACACTGTCCCCAACTTCAAGCAGTATATGTTGGCTGAATGAATGATCCCATTCAGTGTAAGGTTTGGCCATATCCCAGCAACTATTCATAAGGCATTGGTACCACAAATTGTTATTCCCTCTATCTAGAATATTCTCATCTCTCCCCACAAACCCACTACACCCATTCTTTATCTCCTGAATCTCTGTTCAGCCTTCTGAGTCCTCTCACAGTGGCCACAGTCAAGAAATAATCCTTCCTTCCTCTGTCTCATGAAATCTTTGGCTCTTATCTTAGTCACACATACCCTAATCCAGTCCTCCAAATGGGTAGTGATTGATTGATTAATTAATTGTGCCTTAAGCATCAAATATGTGAATGAATGAAAACTGAATGACCAAATTTGGGGCTAAGCAGATTTCCTGGACAAGGCTTGAATTCTAATCATTCTCTATAAACAACTACAATATCATTTCTTTAGAGGTTACTTATGGAATTATTTTGGTTCAAATACTGGAGTTATAATCACTTCCTTGGTAGATATATGCATAAGCCAAAATGTAGAGTTCCTTTCCTCTTCTTTTGAAAAATGAATGGTTTTACATTATTACATATGCTAAGGCTTTGTCTAGACACCATCTAATATAGAGGTGAGTAGGCCAGATAATTCAAGCCACTACTACCAAACAGCAGAAGCAAAAATGGAGTTTTTCCTTTAATTATCCAAGCAGTTAGCTGAATCCCTCACTTAAGGTTTCCTAGGGAGACACCATCCAAATCTCATAAATGCATTTGACTCACACAGTAATCAGCAAAGACTGGGCACCAGCTAATCCTCTCTGTCCGAGTTGAAGTACATTTCCAAAACAGAGGTGAGCACGTGTTCTTAAGCATCCAAAATGGCATTTTCCACTGAGTATGTTGGAGGGACCTCCTCCCCTCCTCTTCTCCATCTTAATGATGATTTGCACTTAGGGTCTTTTTCAATCAAGAGACTTCACGTTTTCATGACATTATTTGGTGACTAGTAATGAGAGGTTGAAAACATAAAATTAACACTGAAAAATTAGAGTTTCCATTTACCAGGGCACCATTTAGCCAATGAAAAGTAAAAGGGCATTAGGATTTTGAATCCTTGAAAATTTTTCAGGGTATCTCTCTTACAAGGTCAGTATTAGTTAAGGTTAATTACTTGTTGCAACAAACTCCAACATATAACACAACAGACATTTTTTTGTTGCTCACATAGAGCCCAAAATGGGTGTAAACACAGCCTCCTTCCATCCTGTGGCTCCTGCAACTTATGGCTTCCAAGGTTGCCATCAAAGGGGTGAGGAGCAAAGAGGATCGTGTGTGTGAAGTTTTCAGGGGCCATAACTGGAGTGGTATGTTTCGTTTCTGCCTACATCCTATTGCTGGGACTCAGTCACAGGACCTTGCCTAACCGCAAAGCATCCTGGGAAATGAAGTTAACCGCCTGCCTGGGAGGAGGAAATGGGATTGGTGAATAGCCAGCCAGTCTTTGCCACAGGACTTAACCTCAGCCCAGGACATTCTTTCCCCAGTCTTTCTGATGGACGTATACTGTGGGAAGACATTGTAGATTTTAGACAGTTTCCCAATCTCTCTCCATTGACTTAATAAATAAACTCTTGACCTGGAGTGGAATAAAAGTAGCGCAAGGAAAAAGAAAAACAAAGTCCAAAAGACTGAAGACAAATCTCTTCCTTTTACAGGGACTCTCGGGGCTTCTAGTCTGGCTTTTACTATAACCACTTCTGCTTCTTTCTCGTAGAACATAGTCCCGGGCCATGGCAGGTATTGAGATCATTATCATTATGATGGTGCTCAATTCCCCAATGCTGTGTACTTTTTGGAGGCAGAAAATGGACCCTGGGCATAATGCTTCCCCGGAGTAGCTAAAAAGACATGAAATTGGAACAGCTCTGGAAGTCAGGCCAGAACAGGAGAGAATGTGTATTTTGGAAGTAGTAACACACTCTCAGAAAATCAGGCCATTTTTCTGAAAGGGAGGATGTGATGAGACAGAAAATTATAAATTGCATCATTATCAGAAAATTATAAATTGCAATTTAAAACATACAGTTTAAACACATGGACATTTAGGTTAGTTATCTGAATCAGATGGGTTTATTCTGAGTCACGCCAACTCTCTTATTCAGCCACACTTTGGTTCTTTTGAGACCATGGACTAAAAGGAGGCTAAGAGGCTTTAAAAAGTATCAAACCTCTGATGTTCCTTACATCAGCACCCAGCATGTGACTAATCAAGGTAAACTAGTCACAAGGGAAAACGGAATTCTAGGCCCAGGTAGAAAAATAAAGCTAGCAACTTCATATCAAGATTGAATTTATATGAAAATATGATTCTACTCAACATTGCCTTAAGCATTCCATCTACTTCAGGAAGCACTAAAATCTGGGTGCTTCTGTTATGTACATGTGGGCAAATGCAGTCCACATAATTCATTCTGTACCATATCTGGGATTTTATAAAAATGTTTTCCAAAGGCTTAAATTTCTGTTTTGTATTCAGTTCTTAGGAGAAGGAATTGAATAAAAGGGCAAGGTCTTTCAAATAACTTCATTAATTTATGAACCTCAATCATTTTTCTTTTCTTTACCCTCTGGAGAGGAAACTGAAGATAAAAGAAAAAAGAGTGAGACTTAAAATATAATGCATTCACACTGGAAAATACAACCATGCCTCATTTTTAAATTATTTTGTCTGGATTACTTCATTCATCCTGATCATTTGTGAAATTTTATCATGAGATTGGCAGGTGAGGTACTGACCCTGCTTCTAACCCGACACGGACTTGGAGAAAGTGGCCCCCGCGCCTTCCAGCTGTGACCTTGGACCTTCGCTCTGGTCCCTGGAACAGGGCACACATATTTTTACACTTGAGTTTGATAGGTTTAAAAAACGGGAGAGACTAACCGGGAAGATTTAGTGCTTTGAAAGGGGAAGGAAAGGAGTACACTGGGTGACAGCAATTCACTCTCCAGAGTGGAATTTTCTCACTTTCCTACTGTTTATATTTGACACGAGATCCATTCACAAACATCTCTCGTAAGATGTTGCTTCTCTGCAGGGCAAGCTCTTTGGGGGCTGCAAACTACACTTATCCATCCAAACTATCAAGCTTATCTCGTGGCTGTTCTTACTGACTTACTCTTCACCCAGAATCTCTGTGAGGAAGAGACAGTGAAAACCAGAAAGGACTGTGATTAGGGAGATGATACTGTGATAATTAGACACGGAGTTCTTAAAGGTCATCTCAGCATCTACCTTGGCATAGAGTTCAGCGAATACAAAATTGACTTCCTCCAAGTTCTTTTCTCCCCCTAAACCCAGCCACACATTGTTGGTTCTGTCCCTCTGAAATCCCTCCATGAATGCAGAGGAGCCCATAGAGAATCCCACCCATAATGGGCCGTCTGAGGCCCCTGGCATCCAAGGCCCATGGCATTGTTGAGGGAGGACCCAGCCGCTGCTCCCTAAATATATTTGCCACTTGGTTACCAGCTGGAGATGCAAAGAGAGGCAGAGAAAGAGACAGAAGGCACGGAGGGCTGCGTTCTCTAAATGGTTTCAAGCCACTGGCCTTTCAGCAACAGCTAACGCAGAACAGATGGTAGTGCTACGCTCGGCTGGCTTTCAACTGAGGGGCTGCCTCTGTCCGTGATTAATCACCTGTGGTGGGGGGTAAGAAAGCTCTACCTGGTCTTTGTGTGGTGGGGGGGACCTAAGGTTGGGGTCAGCAAGCAAAGTGACAGGTGTTGCCTCTCTGCCCTATTGCTGCTCACGTGCTTGTAGGACCACGCTGCGGGGAAGGGGGTGGGCATCCAGTAAACACAGAATTAGTCAACCTGTGGAGCCCCAGCTAGGAGGGGAAGTTTGTCTGGTTGTGCAGAAATCGCTTGAAAAATGTTCCACAACGTTCTGTCCGTTCATTTACTTCGCCTTAAGAGTTAGCCTAGCGTAGAATTTTAGGGCAGTTCAGTAAATTCTGCACTTGCTTTGAGGCCTTAAAAGATTTCCCCAGCAAGAGTGTAAAGAGAATCTGTTTGTCTTTTAGATGGCACTGGGGCAAAAGGATAACATGGCCACTTCCTTCCTCCCGTCCTACAAACAAGATATCCTTTTACACCATGAGTCCTACAGAAGTTACCTCTTCACTCTTGTTTCCTCGGTGTGGATGGAGTCTGAGATGGGGGAGTTGTGATATAGCACACATGGAATTCTCTGCTGGTTCAGTCCAACTGGAGAAGAACATGATTCCAGCTGCAGGATCTTTGAGGGTGAAGGGGAGTTACTGTTCCACATTGATCTTTGTTTTCTCCATCACGGGTTCATTTTCAGCTCAGCAGCAAAAACCCCCAAAGCGGGGGAGTGCCGTACCCCAGCCCAACTCTTGTCTGGAGAAGTTTGGGGAGAAAATCAGGTCAGCCACAGCCAGGGAGGATTAAGCAGGTGGATTTGTGGCTGGAGAAGGCCAGCGTGTGCTCTAGGCTAGACAGAATGTATTAGTTCTCTATTTCTACGTCACAGATGACGACAAACTTCGGGCTTCAAATGACATCCGTTTATTAGCTCACAGTCCCCTGGGGTCGGGAGTCTGGGAAGTTTCTTCTCTTCTCAGGCCCTGGCAAGGCAGAAATCAAGGTGTCAGCAGCTTTTTTCTGCAGTTCACACTCCTCTCCCAGGCTCACATGTGGTGGTGGCAGAACTCAGTTTCTGGGGGTTGCAGGACTGAAGTCCCTGTTTGCTTGTCAGCTGTCAGCTGGGGCCCCTCTCAGCTCCTGGAGACTTGAATTTCTTACCATGTGACCCCCTCCATCTTCAAAGCCAGCAGTGGAGAATCTCTTTCTTCAGAAAGAGCCCAGTCCTTTCTAAGAGCTCACGTGATTACGTCTTAAGTACTGGTTAATGTCGCCAAAACGTATTTTGTTTTTGTAAAATAGGACTTTATGTAGTTAGATTTCCAGTGGTCATATGCTTCAACTTGAATACTGAGAATGAACATTATTCTGGTGAATATTTAATTCTGGGGGTTAAGAAAATATCAAAAGGCATGTCCTAGGCACCAAAACAAAAAAACAAAAGAAACTGAGGAGGGTACAGGAGCAACCAGATTGGCTGTAGACACCACAGGTCACTTCCATTGATCACAGAGGCCCAGCCTTAGAGGCCAAATCCAAGCAAGTCAGTTCAGTCTTTGGTGAAGACTGGAAATGAATAGTTTTCGATATTTTTGAACCACAGAATTTTTTTTTTCAAATGAAATGTACGTGGAAGTCCATTTTATACAAATTTTTAAAATTTTACAACACTCTTATAGGACTTATTGTGTGTGCCAGACACTGTCCAAAGTGCTTAAAATCAAATCCTCATAACAGTATGAAATGGGCATCCTTCTTATTATTATTGTCATTGTCATTATTCACACTTTACAGGTGAAGAACTTGAGCTGCAGAAAGATGAAATGCCTTGCCCAAGATGGCAGAGAGGATTTTGAAGCCAGGAAAATTAGGCTCACGGTCCTTGAGCACTTGGCAGAGATGCTGTTGTCATGGAGACAGCTTGGAGGGTGGAGTGTTCCTATCTCCTAGCCGTTGAGCCCCTCCCTCAGTTTTTCCCTGCACCCCCTCCCTGAGGCTTCCTCAGTGCACACCCCACCCGGCAGACACTTTGAAAACCAGAGGTTTGAACCATGCACACGCTGCCTCGATGGGGCTTCCTAGAGGCTACTTTCATTTGCACTGTCTCTCAGAGCGCTTTCAGGGGACCCCCATTAACCCAATTCCTCAGCCAGGACCTCTCCTTTGCCTTCTTGCCACAATCTTTGCTGAAGCACATCTCACCCACTTCTGCTGTCACTCTGGCCTCCTTACGTGTCTGGCCACCTCTGGTTTTCCCCTTATCCTACTCCACGTACTACATATACACTATAACTTCCTCTTCCTAAACCCCCTCAGAACATGGCATATCCTGTTCGTGATGCTTCCCTGGCTCCCTAGTGCCCACCACCTCTTAGGTTGGTATCTGCAGCCCTCTGGGTTTGATTCCACTGATCTTTCTCATGACTGTAAACCAAACGTTCTAGGCAAGTGAGCTAACCATCCCTTCTGGCGCACAAGGTGTTCACGTACCACCTCTAGGTCTTTGCTCCAAATTCCCAGAGCATTTCTTCCACGGGGTGTTCAATTTTCTGCCGTCTGTGATAATTACATACTTTTTCTAGGCTATAAGCTCCTTGAAAATAATAGACATATTCATCTTTTAATTCTCCCCTGAACACAACAGCCACTCACCCGGAAAAGTACGAAATAACATTCTCCCCATAGTCCTGGGAAATAGATTGTTATCATCCCCATTTAACAGATCAGTAAATTAAGGCTCAGATACGAGTGACTTCCTCATCTCCATAGAAAAAGAAAAGGGCAGATGGGAGCTGACACACGGACCTGTTGATGGAGGGGAAAAATGCAAAAATACTTGGAGACAAATTGCTCTCTGGAGGCTTCAGTTAGAATCAGCCTTATTATCTTCATAGAATCAACAGCCACAATAGTTTATGACTACGAGTGATGGTTCAGAACTGGGGTGCACACCGCAGTTACCCAGGGGGAGGTTTTATAAAAGGTCCACACCAGTCCTTCTGGAGCAGAATATCTGCAGAAGAGGCTTACCTGTGAGTATTCCAGAAAAAAAAAAAAAAAATACCCTGAAGACTCTGGTGTGTTCCCCTGTTTAAGAATCACCAATTCGCAAGGCTCCCAAAGGCCCCAGCCTCCCAAATTACCCCATTCGATGTGTAAAACTTCATCATTAGAGACTTGCTAAGATACTGCTCTCTACTTAAATGCAAGTTAATGTTAAACCTTATCACTCATTCTGTAAGGATTCAAGAAGCACTACTATGTGACAGGCCGGCTGACTCTGTCTATATCTGTCTTACGGCTCTTCTCGTGTGTATATTATCTGATATCTGCTCTCTCTACTGTTAGGTTATTTCTTGCCAAATAGCCCCAGAATTTTTTCATCTTCTCCTCCATCTTAGCAGCTGGCTCTTGTACACAGTGAGTGCTTTTCATTTGTGAAATGTATGAATCCATGAATCATGGGACTCACACCTCATCAGGAATGAGTTTATGAGCTTCTTTCAAGTAGCAGACTTTGATAGACTCTTAGGCACCGCCAATTTCCAGGTCAGCTGTGCAATGCATGAACAGTCTCCCAGCCTTGGTTTCCTCATCTGTGAAGGGGGCCCAAAAGCACAGCTCCTGGCTCATAGTAGGTGCACAAGACATGTCCATTGTCACCTCTCCTTGTGGATTAAGCCCCTGACGGTGTATCTGAGCAGTGGGTGGGGAGGTGGAAACAGGGGCGTGAAATCCTGTTGTGTAGACAGCCGTCCACCCTGACGTCTGGCCTGCCCACTCCACTCCTGTGTGCATTCCACAGGGCCAGGACTGAGCGGCCTGGACCGTCCTTGGCGCACGTGTATGTGACTATAAAGCATGCCGTAACCTTGGAATCCAGACATCAAAAGGGAGAGCTTCAGTGCCTGATAAAAATATGTGTTCCTCTCAGCAAACCACTCCAAACGCTGTCTTCTCCATCCCACTGGGAAGCTTGTCACTGCTAATGTGATTCTTATGATTCTTGCTGCTCGGTAGCCTCTTGATCTTTCCTGAGATCTCTCTGCCCCGAGTGTGTAGGAAACAAAATGTCTTGTCTGCTGTCCAGAGCTTAAAATAACAGATGCTGGATTCCTGCTGCCACATTGAAACTTTACTCCAAGGTCTCTCCCCGGCACCCCTACTCCCGCCCCCTCCCCATGCCGCAGCAGAGCCTAGTGTGAGCATCAGACAAAGGAGGGGAAGGAGGCAAGGGGGCAGGGGTGGGGGGAGGGAGGCCTTCTCAGACCACTGCGGGCACTCTTGAGGATCAAACTGGTTGTTCAGAAAGATCGACTTCTTAAGTTGTGAGACATGTTTTAGGGAAAGATTCTTCCTATCTCTAAAGAAGAGAACCGCATTTCCCAAGAGTCACTGCCTAGGAGCATGTTCAAGGTTGCCCAGCCTGTATTCCGCACTGGTGAAAGGAGGGCGGTGTGTATTTCTGTATGTGCCTTTTTCAGCCTGGGGAATGATGAAATAAGTCCCCCCGTGCCATCTGGTTCTATGCACGTTTCCTCTGTTAGAGAGCAAGCTTGCAAAGTCTGCAGAAAATAGAGTGTCGTTGGTATTGTCTCGCAAACTCATCAAATCCGCCTCTTTCACTCAGTCTTACAGGGGGAAATGCCTTTGTCCTCTTTTGCCAGCAGATGATGGTTCGTTCGACAGAGAAGATATTTTCCTTCTTTAGCTTTTGACAGGTCATTCTGGGAGTGTCTACTGTCCAAAATTCCTTCTGGCCCTCTGGAGATTGAGTTGACCTGAGCATATTTTTGGAAATGCCACAGATGATTGTTTTTATTTGGGGATGGCATGGCTTTGTAGTGGTGACACTTTGGGTTTTATTTGTTTTCCTTCCCTTGCCCCAGCTGTTTTTGTTTTAATAACATTGGAGAGAAGGTTAAACCTAGTCCATCTCTCAAGTTGGCAGAGCTAGAAATCCAAGTGGGTAGAATGGCAACCTACAGGTCATCTGCCCAGCTGGGTCCATCCCTGATTTTATCCAGCCTCATGAGAGGGGCGAGGTTGACAGTGAGGTTGGTCTCAAGTCGAGTGAGCACTTTGGAGCCAATAACTGTCAGGGGAGCAAGTGATCCCACAAACATACCATTGGAGACCTCGAGCACTCAGTAAATGCTGGGATGTCATGTTGCCAAACAAGAGGCTAGGACATATGCCCATCTTTTACTTTCCATCTCCAACCAAGGAGCATGACTCAGCCAAGACACAGTCAGGCACCTAACACAGCCATGCATGGCCTTGGGGGTGAGCTGGTAATGGCCACTGTTTCTGAGACATCTGAGTCTCCTTGGCTGCACCTGGTGAAATCCGAAACTCATGCTTGATCTCATTACCAGAGATGCTGATTTCATTGGTCTGGGGTACAGTCTGGGCATGGGATTTTGCCAGGCTCTCCAAATGATTTCGAGGTGCCACTGAGGCTACCCAGAACTATTGCTAACAGAAAAATGTAACTAACCTTTTAAGTACCTTTTTCCCAGACACAGTACTAAGCATGTTCCTGCATTAACCCTTTATTTCTCCCAATCTTCCTGTGAGATAAGCTTATGTATCTCTAGGTGAAACTGAGGTTTCAAAGCCTTACGTTGTCCAGGTGGAGTTTGGTTCCTAGTCCATTTAACTCCAAAGCTTATTCCTTTTCCAGAGAACCCAGAATACAGCAAAATAAGACACTCGTATAAACTCTCCAGCACTCTACATAAGAGATCCGGGGGCTTCCCTGGTGGCGCAGTGGTTGAGAATCCGCCTGCCAATGCAGGGGACACGGGTTCGGGCCCCTCGTATAAACTCTCCAGCACTCTACATAAGAGATCCGGGGGCTTCCCTGGTGGCGCAGTGGTTGAGAATCCGCCTGCCAATGCAGGGGACACGGGTTCGAGCCCTGGTCCGGGAGGATCCCACATGCCGCGGAGCAGCTAGGCCCGTGCTCCACAACTACCGAGCCTGCGCGCAGCAACAAAGACCCAACTCAACCAAAAATAAATAAATAAATTTAAAAAAAAAAAAAAAAAAAAGAGAGATCCGATCCTTGACTTATTTATCTGTGCGGAGCCTTCCCTGACGTCTACGTATTATCATAGGTGGAAGAAGAATCAGAAACTATTTAATTAGGGACTTTGTGTATTGCAAAGGGGAGGTCACTGCCATGCCCAGTCCCCATGCCATCCTGGCGTGGCTATCCCCGTACAAAAGAACAAGCGCTAAAAATTCCTTCTACTTTTATAAAGCGCTCTTCAAACAAGGATCTCAAAGCACAACATAATTAATAAAATCACCCACATCCTGTAGGTGAGTAGCGTTTTATATGTACAAATTTCTCTCTGCCCCCAGGCCCTCCAAGAGGAGGAGAATGTTTCCAATTTTCCAGAGTGAGCAATAGAGTAATTGAAAGGAGCTGTGTCTTGGCCAACTCAAAAGACCTCAAGGCATTTATAGTGACCCTATGTGAGAAAACATGGTGACCACGAAGTGTGTCATAATGGCTAGTCAGCCATGCTCTGCTAAATGGTTCAAAGAGGGAGAAGACAGGGCAAGAATAAAACATTCAGTTCTCAAGAGTTAGCTGCCCCTGCGATCGATATTCTGATCTGTTTGGTCGACTCTCCAAAGGATCTAGAAGCAGTAAAATGATGACATTAGCTAGTGATCTAATTACTTGGGTTAATCAAGGCAGAGAGGACAGACGGGGCCAATTAAGTAGCTGGGCAGCCCAATGATGGATGAGTCATTATGGGCAAGTGCAAAGATAATGCCATTGGGAAAAGCAATTTAAGTCATTCATGCACTTCCAGGCCAGGAAATCCTTCTAGTCTGTGAGGGGGGATCATTTAGGAATCATCAGACTCAGCCTGATGAACTCATCTATTCATTGTGCAACTAACAATCAACAGAAGAGCTGAACACAAGGGGACAAGCCATATGGAATACATTTTGGTAGCTGGGATGTATATCTGTGCCTTCATTTGAATCACCTTCTTTACTCTTGTTTGTTTGTTTTTAATTTTATTGGAGTATAGTTGATTTACAATGTTGTGCTAGTTTCAGGTGTACAGCAAAGTGATTCAGTTATACATATATTCATTCTTTTTAGATTTTGTTCTCATATAGGTTATCACAGAATATTGAGTAGAGTTTCCTGTGCTATACAGTAGGTCCTTGTTGGTTATTTTTCTTATATATAGTGGTGTGTGCATTTTCATCCCAAGCTCCTGACTTATTCTCCCCCCCACATTTCCTCTTTGGTAACCATAAGTCTGTTTTCAATATCTGTAAGTCTGTTTCTGTTTTGTAAATACATTCATTTGTATCTGAATCACCTTCTTTAAAACAAGTCATACTCTAGCCCCTCTTCTGTTTTTCTTTTTTTTTTTTATTGGAGTATAATTGCTTTGCAATGCTGTGTTAGTTTCTGCCACACAGCGAAGTGAATCAGCCTTATGCATACACACATCCCCTCTTTTCTTTTCCTTCTCCAGTCCCCAATCTCATCTTCCTAAATACACACAGTTTCAATGTGTATGGATGATTTTTTTTTAAAGTAATGACAAATATTTTCCTTCCTCATTGCTAGTTCTGTCCTTCAAATAGGTTGTTCTCTGTACATATAAAAGTTTCCAAGGGACACTTCAGCATGTTACAAAACTGTTCTTTTTTTTTTTAAGCACAAAAGAGGCTGTGTCTATGCAACAAAATTTATGCAAATGGGAGGTTGGGGGGTGGGATGAACTGGGAGACTGGGATTGACATATATTCACTAATATGTATAAAATAGATAACTAACAAGAACCTGCTGTATAGCACAGGGAACTCTATTTCACTTAGCTGTACAGTAGAAAGTAACACAACATTGTAAAACAACTCTACCCCAATTTAAAAAAAAAATGTACGCAAATGATCTACACTTCTCCAAATCCTTTATTTGTATTCATGTTGCAAATCTGGAATTTTAGGGGAGAGGACTTATCTTTTTTTAAGGAGGTGGGTAGGACACTAAAAGCCCATATGAATTAAAGTAAACCATACTTGCAACTACCTGCTTCTTTAAAACAAAAGTCCTAATCAGGAACCCCCAGAAAAAGGTTATCCATGACTGCCATGTTGATAACTCTAATGAACGCTAGTTCTTCTCCTGACTTACCTTCTCCCTCTCTGATTTCTCCTGTTTGTCTCCCTTTTAAGCTCATCCTCTCTTACCAACCATTCAGTGTTGGATTCTCTAAACACTGTATTCCTGGTTTTTTTAGACAATTGACTCATTGTTCCATTCTCGTCTTGCCCTACACTCAACCACATCTTGCTGGTTCCCAGCCACTCTGTTTTCTACAAACTACAGGAGCATTGCATCTGTTTCCTGTGCCAGGACTTCTCTCCTCTGGTTCTTTATCTTGTTAACATTTGTCCATCCTTCAGATCTCAGCTCACTCATCATATATTGACTTCCTCACACTTGGTCCAATCTCTCTACTATGGACTCTCATAACACCACATAGCATTCTTTACCACACTCATCAGAGTTGCAACTTTATATTCATTTGTGTGATTTATTTGATTAATGTCTGTCTCCCCCATTAGCCTATAATTTCTTCCCTGTTTCTGTTTCTTCTCTTCCTGTTGCTATTGACTAACCTTGCACTGCCCACTTCTCTTCTTCACGGGCTACCATAGCTTCTACTGACCAATGGCTTCCTCTATCTCATAGATTCTGATAATATGCTTTTCTCTCAGTGCCCCTCAATTTCTAGTCTTCCTCCAATTGTTGGTTGTCTCTAAATTTTTTTACAGTCACACTCTACCAGCAAAACAATCTTATTGGTTTGATTCATATGTACGATCTCTTCGGCAAACTTCTCATGATAGACCAACTCATGGCTCCCTGGGCAACACTCGAATGGACTTCCCTAGGGTCAAGCATGTCCTGCATCCATGGGCTGTAGCCAACATAGTGGACAGGTCAGCTTTCCTGAGAAAGTATGATAAATCAGATACTTTCTCCATCACAGTCTGCTTGCTGAGAACTGGCAGAGCTGGGGAGGGATCTTCCTGGAGAACCGGGATTGGGGAAAGGGTAAAGAGTAGTAACAGAAAACAAGCAGGGACAATTGAGGCATTCAACAACCTCCTCCTTGGTTGGTGTTCCACTCAACCAAACCGCCATTCCTTGGCATACATTGTTAACAAATTTAAGGTGTCACAGGAGTCAAGTCCATTTATATCTGATGAGCAAAGTAAAACTCTCAACGGAAGATCTGAAGTATTTGGGGAGTGATAGAACCCAGTGAAAAATGTCAGATGGTTAGATTTTAAAAGTACCTTGGAAGGGTAAAGGCCTGTCTACTTCTGGTTCATACTTACTCCTTGGGGGCAGCCCTTCAGGCCCCAAAGTGAAGGGGTTCACCAGTCCTCCCTTGTGGCAGGCCCTGGCCTCTAGCCTTTGATGCTGTACCCCATGCCCTTACAACATGAGGCTGCCAAAATCTTGTTCAGCCCTCAATCTCTCAACTACCTCTACTAGAAAAAATTGGTATAACGATGATCATAACAGCTGTTAGAAATGAGTTTTACTGAGCTTGAGGAGAAGAGATGGCCACCATCCTTTATCTGGTTGGACATCACCAATTGCTTCTCTTGGACAGAGCAACATAATGTAGGGTTAACAGCACAGCTTCCAGAACCAACTGCCTGGGTTCAAATTCTGGCCCTGCTACCTACCAACTATGTGAACTTGGGTAAGTTACTTGTCTCCTCCTCAGGTATGACATGAGATTATAGCATCTACCTCAATATAGTTGTTGTGAGGACTAAATAAATCATTAAATGCCAAGCGCTTACAACAAAGTTGACATTACATATCTGTGAGCTACAATAATTATTGCTGTTGATATTACTATTGTCCTTAAGAAGTCACCTCATCCAATTATTGGCCAACCTGTATTACTCAGGACATATCAGGCTGTAGGTAGTAGAAATTCAGCTCAAAGTAGCTTCAGTAAGAAAAAGAAATGTAATGGTTCACACAACAGGGACCGTCCAAAGGATGGACTCACTTAGGCACTGCTAGACCCAAGAGTTCCAATGATGCCATCAAGACTCTTGCTGTCTTGTGCCTTGGCTTTCTTCTGAATCAGCATCATTCTCAAGCAAGTTTCCTCCATGGTGGCAAGGATGTAGCTTGAAGATGACCTTGTTTTTACATCTCTTCCTCAGTAGATCTGAAAGACTGGTAGGCCCTGGTTGTGTTCCATCAATGACCCAATTATCAGGGGGGTGGAGTATTCCAATAGGCCAGGACTGGGTCACACAATACCCCTGTAGCCAAGAGGAAAGGTGGAGCCAACTCTACCTGAACATCATGGTCCCCTGGAGGAAGGATGCTGAGCAGGAGATACCCACTGCTCAACCCTTTGTCAAGGCATGGTCTGGGGCCATGTCTCCAAGAAGAAACTAGAAGACCGTGATGACATGTTTACTGAAATTTTTATCCATTTTCCATCTAAAGAGTTGCAAACACACCCAGGAGTGATGTTCAAAATATTGAATAACTGGTAGAGTAAGATTTGATCAGTTTAAATGGATGCCTGACCAATCAGAATGGAGGTCAGCTGTATCAGCAAATTCCTGCTGAATGGCAATGCTACATCAAATGCAAACATTGGACTGATTTCTCAGGGACTTAAATATCCAATCCTATTCAATCTTCCTTATTGAGCAAACACTCTCTAGCTTTGGCTAGTTTACTCACTTACCTGATTAGAGGCAGAACTGAGTAGACAGATATCTCCAGAACTCTTTCTACTCTTCGATTCCCTTTGGTCATCTCATAATGTGTGTGACCTTCCCACTGGGATACGCACTTAAGATAGAAGATAAACTTTTGAGCTGAAGTACCAATAACCTTGAAATGGGCACATGTACCTTGCTTGACCTTCTGTTGGGGGCCAACCCTGTCATTTTTTCTGTCTGGAGAAAGCAGAGGGCCCCCTCTTCCCTTTCCTCTATTACTCTATCACCACTGAGTGCCTCACAAAATATTCCCAGTCTCCAATGGATCTATCTGTCCAAGGATATGCTACCCCTTCAAATTCAGATTGGATGAAGTGTTCTTTGATTAGAGACCTAGATGAAGGGTTACTTAATGGGCCAGCTCAGCTTGGCTAAAATGCCGCAACCAACAACTGGTATGGGGTGGAGTGTGTGTGTGTGTGTGTGTGTGTGTGTGTGTGTGTGTATGTGTGACTTCTTGTCACACTCTCTTCCCCTGAACTAATGTGTCTATAGTACTTAGCAGAATCCACACACAATAGGTGTCTAGTAAATGATAGTTCATCTCCTTCCTTCTTGCTAGACACCCTTCCTGCTCCTCTACTGCCCTGCAGCCTAGCCTGGCTTTGGTTGCCAGCAGTACCCAGCAGCACCATTCCCCCGGATCCTGCCTTCTAGGCTCAGGGCAGATCCCAGGCATCAGTGCCCACACCTGCTCACCAGGAGATATTTCCCTACCCTACTTTGACTCCCTTCCAACTCTTAATGCAGGACTGCAGAAAGACTTAGAAACACTTGCCAAGACAGTCTGACCTTTGCTTCCCTCTTCCAGGTGGGAATTGATGGATTTCATGCCTGTTTCCTTTCAGGGTTGCAAAGAGTACAGCAACTTGCAGAAAACACAAGATACTTCAGACAGAGACTGAGTGAAATGGGATTCATTATCTATGGCAATGAGGAATCTCCCGTTGTTCCCCTGCTCCTTTACATGCCTGCTAAAGTAGCGTGAGTATCCAGCGGACTCCCAGAATAACACCTAAGCTCCAAGGTGATCTGACAGAGATGGTGCTTTTGACACCAGGGGGCTCTTTCAGCATAGGTATTGCTTTGCACTTTGAGCGGGACGCCAAGTTCAGAATTCACTTATCCAGCTTCTCAGAAGCTACCTGCCTGCCCATCAGCAAGGCCTTTTCACAGATCTTGTGGGAAGGGAGCCAGATACTGCGGCCCATCATTTCCAAGCTTTGTGAATTGGGTGGAGTCACTTATCTCAGGCCTCAGCTGTAAATTGATGAAGATCCTGCACTTCTTCCTCCCCCAAGATCTTTCTCAGGGAGAACCTCAAAAGACCATCTCTCCCAACATTCAAAAGCAACATTACCAGGCTCTGTGCTTTCTCCCATTGCACTCTCACGGCCATCCTCAAAAGAAGGCACCCTCATGTGTGGGGAAACTGAGGCTGAGATCAGTTAAAGAGCTTCCCAAAGCCATACCGGGTCAAGCAGTAGTAAAACCAAGAGGCAAACCCAAACCTAGGCTTACTCCAAAGCCCTTGCTCTTAACAAAAAATGTTAACACCACCCTTGTAAGCTTATTTGGGGTTATTTTCCATCGATTGCAACTCTGAGGTTGAGCATTAGTAAAAAACTGCATGAAGAGGAAAAATGACTTTTTCTCAGTATGGCACAGATGAATTTATACGTGAGCCATCTCCAATCTGCTAGAGAATAATTAACTCTGTTGTTAAAAGGCAGTTAATTAAACTTCTTTCTAATATAAAATGTTTGTGTATCTGATGAAGCACATGGTAGAAAGTAATTCTCAACAAATGTTTATCAGTTCTAGACATCCTGACACTCCTTTAACACAACTCCATTGTTGGAACTTTCCGTTTGATTCTCTTAACAGTCAAAGTAGATTGGCAGCGTATTAGATGTAGTATAGAAAAGAAGTTCTGGAGCTATTAGTTGAAAACTCATGATGGATAGGACTGAGTTATATGTTCCTAAAAGATGGATTTTTTGGAGTACACGCTTGTGTCATTTCACCACAGCAAAATAATAAGCAGTTAAAACACATACATGAGTTGCCTCATGCACCACAGCCATCCACCACTCAGCCCTTTTTTCATGGATCTGGATCAGGAAATCAATGCCTGAAGTAGCCAAGAAGACAGTGTGCTTCAGAAATGTCACAGGATACTGCTCTGTGCTAATGGCAGGAAGGAGTGACAATGGTGATTCCACCTGGCAGATAACCCAAAACCTTTACCATCTGATCTTGGATGACAGGAAAGAAAACCCACGTTTACTCAGAGTGGTTGAGGAAACGGTACGTTCTGACTCCACACGTAGCCCCTGCCTATCTAATATTTTATGATTAGCTCAAATGAAGACACCAAAAGTAACCTTGTTTCATTTTAGAGAGTGTCAACACCAGAGGGTGGCGGTAGGGAGTGTGCTGGATACTTCTGACTTTGATGATGGAAGCTGGAATTAGAACCTCAACAGGCTGGGAACATGAGTCCACCCAATGAGAAGAGTCCATGAAGAATAAAAACAAACGCATTTCAATGCAAGAATTCAAGTGCACGATGACAGAACGAAAGAGGAAGTTCCCCTCCTCCTTTATATGCCAGGAGTCCTGACTAGACAAAGCTAATGTGAAAAAGGAAAATTAAACTGAGAGGGAGTTTCCTGGAAAAGTTATGTTCTAAGGTATAATGAGATGTTTGGAATAAAAAAGAAATTTGATTCTGCCTCTTCCTAGCTGGGGGATCTAGGACAAGTTAACCAACCTTCTGAAGCTCCACTTTTCTCATATTGAAAATGGGATAGAATAGGACCTATTTTCTAAGATCATTTGAAGATTAAACAAGATGAAGTCTATCAGCATTTGGCATGTCGTGTCTTACATAGGAGCTACTCAGTGTTGGCTGTTATTATTAATAGTATTAATAATGTATATAAAGCACTTCATATAGTAACTGAGTAAGCACTCAATCAGTGGTAGACATCATTATTACTACTACTTCTACTACAGCTACAATGATGATAATTGTTAGTTTCAACAGAGTATAAGATTGAGTCATCATGGTTGCATGGCTAAGGAGGAGCTAACATTGCTGGATGTTACTTATATGCTAAGGAAGGCTCTTAAACCCAGTGATCACCCATTGAAGGTGGGATGCTTAGCCCTGGTTTACAAATGAAGACACCTAGACACCCCAAAGTCAACCTACTTTCTCAGGGTCACTCACATTGTAGGTACTAGAGGCCAGAATTCAAACCAGTTGCATTTGCCTCCTAAACCAGTGCTCTTTTCAATGCACAGCACAGCCCATAGGGGAAAAATACACATCTCTTTAAAGCAATGCAGAGTATAATTTAACCCTCTTTAATGTCATCATTGGTGAATCAAAAGGCATCCATTATGACAATGGGAAAAAAATCTAATTATTTGGGTTGTTTAGAAAACTTAGAACAGGTTAATTACAAAAGGTAATATTATCTAATGTTGGCAGGAGTTACTGCTGCCCAATCTTGTTTCCTGCACTGATATTTCTTCAGTGGAAAGTTGAAGGCAGAGAACCTTTTGAAACGGAGTTAATTGGCTAAGCCAGTGTATGAGCACTTGTTTCATTTGCTCATTTAAAAACTTTTGATTTTTCTCAAAGAACTGTGATTTCTCCACATTTCCACCTACCACAGAATGGAGGCATTATCTCCAGCCAGGTATCCTTTTGGATAAAGTCCTGTTGCAATTCTACCCCTGGAATCTTCTATGGAGTTTAGTATAATGCGATTTCACCCATAAAACATTCACTTAAATAATCAAGAATATATTGTATTTACTATTTGGTACAGGGTTGACATTTTCCATCCTCAGGCCTCATCATACACTTGGAGGATGGTGGTGCAGAAAATGCAGTGATGCTGCGTGAAATGCAATGCTAATGTTGTATTATTATTATTATTATTCACATAGTTTAGTTTCTTTCAGCCTGTGCCAGCTCTAATTTGCTTTGGGGAATACAAAACCCAGAGGCAATCGTATACATTAGCTGAAGGAGACTAGGTTTAGTAGTGTAAGTTTTAAACTTAGAACTGCTCCGGGGAGGCCTCAGGTTAGCCTAACGAATCAACAGTCATATATTTCTCTCTACATTCTTTGGCAAAACTTACTTCCTCTGGTACAAAGAGAAGAGTGCAGACAGTGAAAATGGTCTTTGGGGAGTCCCGAAAACCGGCCCGATCATGGGTCAGGTGGTTTGTACTCTAGCAATAAAAGCTCTTGACTTGTTTCTCAGACAATTACGAGCTCTCATCCTGTGCAGTTCTGTGGGCAGCCTTCCATAGGGTGATCAAGAAAAAGAAAGAATGGCTGTTTTCAAACTTCCTCAGTTAGAAAGCTCCATCTCCTTGTAAACTTCCCAATCCAAATCAAAGGCTATATCTTGCCATGGCCAAGACAGGGGGCCAGAGAGGCTGTGTGTTTGGTAGTTCTTGCAATCTCCATAGCTTTCTTTGATAGCCTGCATTCTGCACGAGGAAACCAAAAGACAGACAGCTAAATGGGAGGAGAATGAAAGACCTGATTCTTCGTCGCTGATTCTTCCTGAGTTACGACTCAAGGTTTCTGTGGTGCTGTCAGCTTCCAGCCTAAAATAAGACACCAGCAACCTCTTCATGCTAAGAACAGATCTGAGACGTTTACCCCACTTGAGGGCAAAGCATCTTAGTGATTAAGGATTCCTGCGGGGAGCGACGGAGCACAAAGGGGAAAGGCTCACTTGGGTGCACATGCCTGTGTCTGACATTGGATCTCAAAGCAAGAAGTTTACAGACTTTGAGAGCTGGGTATTCTAGAATCGTTACTGAGATTAGCTCTGAAATAAAAAGAGGCTAGAAGCAGTTAAGGGGAAGGAATCATAGCTTAAAAAGGTTTTACTCAGTATCAAAGAGCTTTGTAATTCTACGACCTACAGCCTCCAGGATGCTTCTACCGACCAGCCTCTGTGTGCGTGCATTTCTCTCCCTCCCTCCTTCACCATCCCCCCTTAATCCAGCCAATGGGTTTATTATCCCTGAACATACACATAACAAATGAGGAGACCCTTGCTATTTCCTATCTTTGGCTTGATGGAAAATAAAATCTTTGTCTCTGGAAAGATAACATGGCTTGGGGTTGGCTCCTGCAGACCCTCTTATCCTGATCCTGAAATTATAGTCATGAAGTAGAGGATTCTTAAAATTTCCACACTGTATTATCAGTATTGTTTTTAAAGCATATAGGTATGCATCTAACATAGTCTTTCTTCAGGTAATTGCATTGAGTAATGGTTTTTATTCCTTAGGAACCCTGCAGACAAAAGATTTTACATATGGGCAGACTTGTTAAAGCAGGGTCATGTGTACCAGCATTTTCTGCTCAATGTCAAAGACTCTGTACACGTAACTGTCTAATGAGTGCACCATACGCCACAATATACATACTCAGTTATGGGTACCATCAAGTGACTGGCTGCCACATTTCCTTATTGTTTGTATCTGAGAGAAGTTTCATTACTTCAGTCATCTTCTACTTACTTTAAAAAAGTAGGGTCTTTCCTGTTGGTCCAGTGGGTAAGACTGTGTTCCCAATGCAGGGGGCCAGGGTTCAGCCCTGGTCGGGGAATTATTGGGTTGGCCAAAAAATTCTTTCGCGTTTCTCCATTACATCTTATGGGAAAACCCTAAAGAACTTTTTGGCCAACCCAATAGATCCCGCATGCCATAACTAAGAAGCCTGCATGCTGCAACTAAAGATCCCGCATGCCGCAACTAAGACCCAGTGCAGCCAAAATAAATATAAATTTTCTAAAAAGTCAATTAGCCACATTCCTTTTTTTTCTTTTTTTTTGCAGTGTAATTTTGTCATCTCTCAGTTAACCTCCTTTTTAACATTTCCCTTAGGGCTTTTGCAAGGCATCTATTAAAGAGAAAAATCGGCGTGGTGGTCGTTGGATTTCCAGCTACTCCCCTTGCAGAAGCCCGGGCCCGGTTCTGTGTTTCAGCAGCACATACCCGGGAGATGTTAGACGCAGTAAGTACTCCACAGCCCAGCAGAAGCGACAGGGTGGGGTCCTCAGATTCCGAGCACGTTCTTTTACTGAGCTCGCCTGGGTTTCCCTGGGTTTCTCTTGGATGGTTTAAGAACACAACACTAATAACACTCACTGCTAAAAAATAATAATAATAAGGGTATCCTAACAATGCCCAACAATGTGATCAACTCAGCAGATAGGAAAGAAAATCAGCTCAGTGAAGACTTGAGTCAAGTCGGTGTTTTGGTTTCATAGCAAAGACCCACTGAGTAGCCAGACATCCTGCTCTTTGCTTGTTCTTAAATGCAGACGCTGATCTCACCTGCTATTTCAGCAGTAACTGCCTGCATCCTGGCACTGCTCACAGCCACCACGTCCATCATAAGAAAATATGACCCAAATAAGCCACATGTTGGAAAACCAACAACAAAGACAGATCTATCATATAAACTCATCCTACGTGAGGTGTAAAGGATTTCAAAACCACATTTCATTGTCCTTGGATTTCGATCTCTGTGTGAATGAATAATATCAGAGAACCAAGCCAGGTCAGTCAGTTTAGGGTTGATGAAACTGTCTCATAAAATCAATGCAGTTTAGCAAACACTATCAGGTGTCTGCTCTATGCAAAACCCTGGGGCAAAAAGTCTAAGAGAACATACTATAAATAGGCACTTCATAATAGTATCAGACAGAATAAGTTCATCTCGAAAAAGAAATATAGACAACTGCATGAAGGTGGGGTGGGTTATTATATACGGAGCTATTTGAACAAAACAAGAGACAACAAGGTCAAAGGCAATAGAAACAAAAGAAATGGATCTAGGAATAGACGTTATGCATGCATGAAGCTGCCAAGACTTGGCAAATATTGGATGCAGGGCACATATGGGATGAGGGAATCAAGAATAATCCAAGGTTTCTAGCCCTCTAGCAAATAAAGAACGGCAAAACTAAGCACGTATATGAGATAAGGTATATGGCAAGGAACAGCATAACATCAACAGGACTGGGGGAATAAAATGAGCTCACTTCTAGACATGTTGGGATTACAAATCTATGGGCCATCTGTGAAAAAGCAAACCATTATATATAGGATGGATAAATATCAAGGTCCTACTGTACAGCACAAGGAACTATATTCAATATCCTGTGACAAACCATAATGGAAAAGAACATGAAAAAGAATACGTGTGTGTGTGTGTGTGTGTGTGTGTGTGTGTGTGTGTGTGTGTGTGTGTAACTGAGTCATTTATACTTTGATAAAATTTAAAGAAAATAAAATCCAATTCTGGAGCTTAGGAGAGTATGCAAGCCTGGAGCTGCTGTAATCTGAGGAACTAACGGATGATTAAAGTCAATGGTAGAAGATATAATTGTCCAACTATAAGTGAACGGGCCAAGCGCAGACTCCCCCTACGTCCCTGGTTGGATATAGGAATCACAGACGAGGAACTGGGCTTAGATGGAGCTAGATCAATTGAAAAAGTCATGAGATAGTGTAGTGCTCAACACAGTAAAAAGGAAAACGCTTCAAGGAGGGAGAGGATCAAATGTCCCTGCGATTGTTTTAGACTCCACGTGTAAGTGATATCATATGATATTTGCCTTTCTTGTCTGACTTACTTCACTCAGTATGACAATCTCTAGGTCCATCCATGTCACTGCAGATGGCATTATTTTGTCCTTTTTTATGGCTAAGTAATATTCTATTGATGAACCTATTTAAAAAACAGAAATAGAGTCACAGATGTAGAAAACAAAGTTATGGTTACCAAGGGGGAAAGTGGGGGGAGGGATAAATTGGGAGATTGGTATTGACATATACAAACTACTATATATAAATAGATAACTAATAAGGACCTACTGTATAGGACAGGGAACTTTACTCAATACTTTGTAATGACCTATATGAGAATAGAATCTTAAAAAGAGTGGATATATGTACATGTATAACTGATTCACTTTGCTGTACACCTGAAACAAACATAACATTGTAAATCAACTATACTCTGATAAAAAGTAATTTTTAAAAATGTCTCTACCAAACAGCAGAACATCCAAGTGGGGTGAGAGATGAGAAGAAACCATTAGCTTAGCAGTTAGTTAGTACGATCTTGCTGTTGCTCAGAACAGAGAGTTTTAGGGGAGTGCAGGGAACAGAAATAAGAATACAAAGAATTAAAAAATGAAAGGGATACTTTGAGCTCGAATTACACACACACACACACACACAAGGGTGCATATCTTTCTGTGTCACCATTATATTCTAGGACTTAAACCAATGTGTAGAACATAGTAGGTACACAATAACAATTTATTAGATAACACTGAGCTAACTCTCGATTTTGAGATGATGGGAGAACTTTGCTGTTTTTGTTCTATATATTGTCCAGATTCTCTAAAATGAGTATATTTTAGAGAATATTAATTTTAACAAATTGTTTCTTCTAAATGTAATGATTGGGTGGTAAGATATTGTAGGCAAGTCTTTTGAGAAGTGTGTAAAGGCAAAAGAAATAGGTTTAGAAAAAGCCCTTGAAAGTGGGGGAAGACTTGAGCATGTTTACACATCAAGGGAAAAGGGAGTGAAGAGGGGGGCACTGTAAGCATGGGGAGAAGAGGATGTGCCCAGAAGCACCATCCAGAGACTGCAGGAGGGGATGGACAGCTTGGGTCGATCTGCATCTTTTTTCTGATCCAAATGGCATGGAGGGACTCATGAATACCCAGTTCAATAGATATCAGACCTTGTGATTGTTTTCATGAGTTAATTCCTGCCGAATACTTGGTTTGGAAGGAGCACGGAAACCTCATCTAGAAAAATGCCTCTAAACTTTTGAGATCATCAAATCAATACAAAATTTTGAGCAAGTTTCTTACTATAAGAGAAGTGAAAAATGACCCCTTGAACAGTCAGGGCATTAAGGTTGCAACTGAACATAAATGACAGTCACAGAAAATATCCAATATTAGAGAAGTCTATTCAGTGACCATGTTTGGAACAAGACAAAAAGGAGGACACTTTACAAACACAAAATGACTTAAAAGGTCCCTCTTCTGACATGAGTGGCAGCTGCTCCGTTACCAAGGACAGCTCTAGCCTTGCTATAATCCTCCCGCCTTCTAGATAAGAAGTCTAAATATAAACAACACTGAGCTGCTCCAGCTTCTCGACAGCATCCAAGCCAGAACTGGTCCCTGCTTCCTTAGAATCATCTCGTGCACAAGTCCAGATGTGATATGTAGCCCTTCCCAACTCCCTGTTACGAAGATGGTTCTTCTGGAGTGCGTATTCCCTGCTGCAGCAAGCTGAATAAACCCGACTTTGTTTGAGTACTGGTGTGTTTCAGGTAGTTGTTTGGTGGCCCTCAGCATAAATCCATTTAGAAATAATACATGCATTACCAATATATTATGTACATTTTATAACAGACACAAAAAAAGAAGTTAAAAAGGTTGAGATACCACCTCACACCTGTCAGAATGGCTACCATCAAAAAGAACACAAATTACAAATGTTGGCAAGGATGTTGAGAAAGGGAACCCTCGTACACTGTGGGTGGGAATGTATATTGGTGCAGCCACTGTGGAAAACAGTATGGAGGTTTCTCAAAAAACTAAAAATAGAACTGCCGTATGATCCAGCAATTCCATTCCTGGGTATATATATGAAAAAAACAAAAACACTAATTCAAAAAGATACATGCACCCCAATGTTCATAGCAGTGTTACTTACAATAGCCAAGATATGGAAGCAACTTAAGTGTCCATCAATAGATGAATGGATAAAGAAGATATGGTATGTATTGGCAATGGAATATAACTCAACCATAAAAAAGAATGAAATTTTGCCATTTGCAGCAACATGGATGGACTTGGAGGGCATTATGCTAAGTAAAATAAGTCAGACAGAGAAAGACAAGTACTGTATGACATTGCTTATGTGTAGAATATAAAAAATACAACAAACCAGTGAATATAATAAAAAAGAAGCAGACACAGACATAGAGAGCAAACTACTTGTTACCAGTGGGGAGAGTGGGAGGGGTAACATAGGGTTGGGCAGCAAGAGGCACAAACTATTGTGTATAAGATAGACTCAAGGATGTATTGTACACAACACAGGGAATATAGCTGATACATTGTAATAACTGTAAATGGAAAGTAACCTTTAAAATTGTATAAAAATATTTTTAAAAAATTTTTTAAAAAGGTTGAGATTAAAATGAATCAAAATCCTATGATTTCCTCCCACATCCTTCATGAACTGTGGTACTTCTCCCCCAGGTGTGTGGGTCCTTCACTTTCAAAGCCACAGAGCTACTCCATCCCCCACCTTCAGGAAAAGCAACAGAAACTATCCCAGATTGATGCCACTTAAAATGTAAAGCCTGATACTTTTTCCTAGGGCTTATATATGGTAAAAAAATTAAGAAAATAAATTGAAGTAAAAAGAAAATTTTAATTACCCATAATCCTACCACCCAGAAATAAACTATTCTTAACATCTTGGTAGGGATCTTAACTAATGTCAGTTTGAAAGATTTCCCAACGGAGAAAATCCATAAGCCCCATGAGTCATTCATTCTGATGGTAACGACTCTCACTTTACCTTTTTCAAAACACTGGACTCTAATATCGCTTCCCTTTTCTTTTGACTGGTTGAGAAAAACAGGCCCAAAAGGTTAAAAAGGCATGCCCAATTCAGTAGGATTAGTGATAGACTGGAAGGAAAAACTTACATTTTGTATATTCTGGATCTCAGTTGTTTCATTTGTAAAATTGGGGATACATTTACCTGCCTGGATTGAGAGAATTGAAACAGATGAGTTCTTGGTTTCTTGTGGTTTTAAATTCTATTATTCTATGGAGCATAGAGATGAATATTTAAAAGTTGGGGGTGGGAGGAGGGGGGCAGCAGAAGAATGGGGGAGAGAGGAGGATCCTAATTAGCTCCCATAATGTTCCATTTTCTTCCTGGCCATGTTGGTTTGCTGTGTCATGAAGAATTAATGTAAACGTAATCTGCAAAGTTTTATTTTTCTTCCACAAGTTTATATATGTCAATAAACTTTAAAATAAATCCTTCAAGGGTAAGCATGGATCAGATGATTTTATTCCTCTCCTCTCACCCCCAAAATAAACTAAAGATTCGTAATGTGGAGTTAGACTATTAAAGAATATGAAAATAAAATGCGTTAGCCTCTAACATTCCTCTAGGGCTGGCTTATGAACCACAGCTTAATGATTTGGATCTTTCTCCTTTTCTTTAAAATCGAATAAGCTGGCAAAAGAAGAGTGTGGTTCTCTGTGAGCCCCCCAGAGAGCAAGGCCACTTGGGGGTTTAAAGAGAACTGATGGAAGGAATCTCTTTGCAGGTTTTGGAAGCCCTGGATGAGATGGGTGACCTCCTGCATGTGAAATATTCCCGGAACAGAAAGTCAGCACGCCCCGAACTCTACGACGAGACGAGCTTTGAGCTTGAGGATTGAGTTTCCTGAACCTGAATGGAGCCTAAAGACTTTGCCAGAAAGACCTCCCTCCTTGCCTCCAAAGAAATATAAATAGATTTCTTCTCCTTTCTAAGGACAGTTTTGGTTGCCAAACCAATTTCATTGAGCCAAGGGAGACACGATTGTTGTGCTTTTAATGTCTCTGCGGAGACAAAACTATGGTTCCAGAGTTTAATTTTCTCTTCCCCCAAGTATCCTGCTGCAAATACACACACGCACTTCTTAGAATATTTTTAATAGCAAAGAGCCTGTATTTTAGTTGCTACTGTGCAGCCTCTTTGGTCCAGACCCTTTCAGGAGTTCCAACCAAATAAGAGGGTTTTGATTTTTCAGTTCGGTAGATCTTATTATGTGTTTGCTAATTTCATCTGCAGATGGGGGCAAGGGTGGTGGGCAGTAGCTCGACTCCTTGTTACCCATGAAACACCAGCTAGAACTCATCCGTATCACGGGGAGTTCCAGGCAGGAGGGTAAAGAAATGTTGCCTCTACCATTTGCCACATTTGGACTTTTTCCAAGGACAAGTGTCAAAAGCCATAGTTAATGTTTCAAGGGAGAGTGCAGGCCTGGCCAGCGGCGACCAAACATCTTTAAAGGAAATTTTCCTTTTCCGCTTGCTGGTCTCCTGCAGTTTTACAGCTGAGTTTTGAGGTTTGGAAAATTCAAGACTTTTGTTTCATCAGGAAGAGGGCAGAAAGCAAGCAAGCCAATGATAGGCCTAGACTAAAACTGTAAAGTTATAACAACTTGAATGTTGTTGGTGCCATGCAGACTGAATGTTTAGCATCACTTTTACTACTTTAACGACTGAGTGGTCATTTTCCTATTAAATTTGGAGTACATGGGGAAATTCAAGTTCCTTTAGAGTTGCCTCTCAAGACTACACTTGAAGAACATATTGATTCAAAAATGACATTTAAAAGTAAATGCTATTCCACTTTTCAATTCTGACCCCCTTCCCCATTCAGGCCTATTAAATACTACTGTCCTCTTGCATAAGCACTCCAATTTGGTGCTAAGTGGGCTTACACACTATTGGGCAACTAACTGGAATTTACTTGAGTTGTCTCTGTCTCTCTTTATCTCTTTGTCTGTCTCTGTATGTCTGCCTGTCTGTCTCTCTCTCCCCAGAAATGTGAACACAAACTTCTCTGCAAAAGTAGCACTTTGCTAATTGGATCTAGTTGGTATGGAAGAAGCCAGGGGAAAACCTTATCTTTATCAAGCTTCCAGATGGTGCCCAGATTGGGAAACGCTAAAAAGCAGTGGTGACCTTTTAGCAAAGCTTCTGTAATAGTTCGAATGAGTTACAGAACATTCCACTCCATCAAATGACACTATAAACAAATCACTTCAAGAGAGGTTTGACTTTGCATGACACAGATGAACCAAGGCTTTCATGCTGTGAGCTGGGATAGAAACTCCACCCACAGCTCCTGTGTTGGATGGAGAAGCGTGGAGATTGGTTCAAGATGGTGGAGTAGAAGGACATGCACTCACTCCCTCTTGTGAGAGCACTGGAATCACAACTAACTGCTGAACAATCATCAACAGGAGGACACAGGAACTCACCAAAAAAAGATACCTCACATCCAAAGACAAAGGAGAAGCTGAAATGAGATGGTAGGAGGGGAGCAATCACAATAAAATCAAACCCCATAACTGCTGGGTGAGTGACTCACAAACTGGAGAACACGTATAACACAGAAGTCCACCCACTGGAGTGAAGGTTCTGAGCCCCATGTCAGGCTTCCCAACCTGGGGGTTCAGCAACAGGAGGAGGAATTCCCAGAGAATCAGACTTTGAAGGCTAGCGGGATTTGATTGCAGGACTTTGACAGGACTGGGAGAAACAGAGACTCCACTCTTGGAGGGCACACACAAAGTAGTGTGTGCATCGGGACCCAGGGAGAAGGAGCAGTGACCCCATAGGAGACTAAACCAGACCTACCTGCTAGTGTAGGAGGTCTCCTGCAGAAGAGGGGGTGGTGACTATGGCTCACTGTGAGGACAAGGACATTGGCAGCAGAAGTTCTAGGAAGTTCTCCTTGGCATAAGCCCTCCCAGAGTCCGCCATTAGCCCCACCAAAGAACCTGTAGCCTCCAGTATTGGGTCGCTTAAGGCCAAATAACCAACAGGGATGGAACTCAGCCCAACCCATTAGCAGGGAAGCAGATTAAAGTTTTACTGAGCTCTACACCCAGAGCAACACCCAGCTCTACCCACCAACAGTCTCTCCCATCAGGAAACTTGCACAAGCCTCTTAGATAGCCTCATCCACCAGAGGGCAGACAGTAGAAGCAAGAAGAACTTCAATCCTGCAGCCTGTGGAACGAAAACCACACTCACAGAAAGATAGACAAAATGAAAAGGCAGAGGACTATGTACCACATGAAGGAAAAGATAAAACCCCAGAAAAACAACTAAATGAAGTGGAGATAGGAAACCTTCCAGAAAAAGAATTGAGAATAATGATAGTGAAGATGATCCAGAACCTCAGAAAGAGAATGGAGGCAAAGATCAAGAAGAAGCAAGAAATGTTTAACAAAGACCTAGAAGAATTAAAGAAAAAACACCTAGAAGAATTAAAGAACAAACAAAAAGAAATAAACAATACAATAATTGAAATGAAAAATACACTAGAAGGAATCAATAGCAGAATAACTGAGGCAGAAGAACAGATAAGTGACCTGGAAGACAGAATGGTGGAATTGACTGCCACAGAACAGAATAAAGAAAAAAGAATGAAAAGAAATGAAGACTGCCTAAGAGATCTCTGGGACATTAAACACACCAACATTTGCATTATAGGGGTTCCAGAAGGAGAAGAGAGAGAGAAAGAAACTGAGAAAATATTTGAAGAGATTACACTCAAAAACTTCCCTAACATGGGAAAGGAAATAGCCACCAAAGTCCGTGAAGCAGAGTCCCAAGCAGGATAAACCCAAGGAGAAAAATGCCAAGACACATCGTAATCAATTTGACAAAAATAAAGGCAAAGAAAAATTATTAAAAGCAACAAGGGAAAAATGACAAGTAACATACAAGGGAACTCACATAAGGTTAACAGCAGAAACTCTACAAGCCAGAAGGGAGTGGCACAATATATTTAAAGAGATAAAAGGGAAGAAGCTACAACCAAGATTACCCAGCAAGGATCTCATTCAGATTCAATGGAGAAATGAAAAGGTTTACAGACAAGCAAAAGCTAAGAGAATTCACCACCACCAAACCAGCTCTACAACAAATGCTAAAGGAACTTCTCTAAGTGGAAAACACAAGAGAAGACTCATATCAGATAAAATAAACTTTAAAATAAAGAATGTTCCAAGAGACAAGGAAGGACACTACATAATGATCAAGGGATCAATCCAAGAAGATGATAAAACAATTATAAATATATATGCACCCAACATTGGAGCACCTCAATACATAAGGCAACTGCTAACAGCTATAAAAGAGGAAACCGACAGTAACACAATCATAGTGGGGGACTTTAACACCTTACTTACACCAATGGACAGATCATCCAGACAGAAAATTAATAAGGAAACTCAAGCTTTAAATTACACAACAGGCAGATAGACTTAATTGATATTTATAGGACATTCCATCTGAAAATATCAGGTTACACTTTCTTCTCAAGTGCACACGGAAAATTCTCCAGGACAGATCACATCATGGGTCACAAATCAAGCCTCAGTAAATTTAAGAAAATTGAAATCATATCAAGCATCTTTTCCAACCAAAATGCTATGAGATTAGAAATCAATTACAGGGAAGAAAACGTAAAAAACACAAACACATGGAGGCTAAACAATATGTTACTAAATGACCAAGAGAAATCAAAGAGGAAATTAAAAAATACCTGGAGACAAATGACAATGAAAACACGATGATCCAAAACATATGGGATGCAGCAAAAGCAGTTCTAAGAGGGAAGTTTATAGCAATATAATCCTACCTCAAGAAATAAAAAAATCTCAAATAAAAAATCAAACCTTACACCTAGAGGAACTAGAGAAAGAAGAACAAACAAAACCCAAAGTTAGTAGAAGGAAAGAAACTTCTCAAGTGCACACGGAAAATTCTCCAGGACAGATCACATCATGGGTCACAAATCAAGCCTCAGTAAATTTAAGAAAATTGAAATCATATCAAGCATCTTTTCCAACCAAAATGCTATGAGATTAGAAATCAATTACAGGGAAGAAAACGTAAAAAACACAAACACATGGAGGCTAAACAATATGTTACTAAATGACCAAGAGAAATCAAAGAGGAAATTAAAAAATACCTGGAGACAAATGACAATGAAAACACGATGATCCAAAACATATGGGATGCAGCAAAAGCAGTTCTAAGAGGGAAGTTTATAGCAATATAATCCTACCTCAAAAGAGGGAGAGGACTCAAATCAATAAAATTACAAATGAAAAAGGAGAAGTTACAACAGACACCGCAGAAATACAAAGCATCCTAAGAGACTACTAAAAGCAATTCTATGCCAATAAAATGGACAAGCTGGAAGAACTGGACAATTCTTAGAAAGGTTTAACCTTCCAAGACTGAACCAGGAAGAAATAGAAGATATGAACAGACCAATCACAAGTAATGAAATTGAAACTGTGATTAAAAATCTTCCAACAAACAAAAGCCCAGGACCAGATCACTTCACAGGTGAATTCTATCAAACATATAGAGATGAGCTAACACCCATCCTTCTCAAACTCTTCCAAAAAATTAGAGAGGAAGGAACACTCCCAAACTTGGAAGTCCTACGAGGCCACCATCACCCTGATACCAAAGCCAGACAAAGATACTACAGAAAAAGAAAATTACAGACCAATATCACTGATGAATATAAATGCAAAAATCCTCAAAAAATACTAGCAAACAGAAGCCAACAACACATTAAAAGGATCATGCACCATGATCAAGTGGGATTTATCCCAAGGATGCAAGGATTCTTCAAAATATGCAAATCAAGCAATGTGATACACCATATTAACAAATTGAAGAATAAAAACCATATGACCATCTCAATAGATGCAGACAAAGCTTTTATCAAAATTCAACACCGATTTATGATAAAAACTCTACAGAAAGTGGGCATAGAGGGAACCTACCTCAACATAATAAAGGCCATATATGACAAACCCACAGCAAAAATCATTCTCAAATGTGAAAAACTGAAAGCATTTCCTTTAAGATCAGAAACAAGACAAGGATGTCCACTCTTGCCACTATTATTCAACCTAGTGTTGGAGTCCTAGCCATGGATATCAGAGAAGAAAAAGAAATAAAAGGAATACAAATTGGAACTCTTGCCACTATTATTCACCCTAGTGTTCTAGTCCTAGCCATGGATATCAGAGAAGAAAAAGAAATAAAAGGAATACAAATTGGAAAAGAAGAAGTAAAACTGTCACTGTTTGCAGATGACATGATACCATACATTGATAATCCTAAAGATGCCACCAGAAAAGACTAGAGCTAATGAATGAATTTGGTAAAGTTGCAGGATACAAAATTAATGCAAGAAATCTCTTGCATTCCTATACACTAACAATGAAAGATCAGAAAGAGCAACTATGGACACAATCCCCAATACCTAGGAATAAACCTACCTGAGGAGGTAAAAGACCTGTACTCAGAACTATAAAACACTGATGAAAGAAATCAAAGATGACACAGATGGAGAGATATACCATGTTCTTGGATTGGAAGAATCAACATGGTGAAAATGACTATACTACCCAAAGCAATGTACAGATTCAAGGCAATCCCTATCAAATTACCAATGGCATTTTTTACAGAACTAGAACAAAAAAATCTTAAAATTTGTATGTAGAGACAAAAGACCCCGAATAGCCAAAGTGACCTTGAGGGAAAAGAAAAGGAGTTGGAGGAATCAGCCTCCCTGACTTCAGTCTATACTACAAAGCTACAGTAATCAAGACAATATGGTACTGGCACAAAAACAGAAATATAGATCAATGGAACAGGATAGAAAGCCCAGAGATAAACCCATGCACCTATGGTCAACTAATCTGTGACAAAAGAGGAAAGGATATACAATGGAGAAAAGACAGTCTCTTCAATAAGTGGTGCTGGGAAACCTGGACAGCTACATGTAAAAGAATGAAATTAGAACACTCCCTAATACCATACACAAAAATAAACTCAAAATGAATTAAAGACCTAAATGTCAGACCGGACACTATAAAACTCTTAGAGGAAAACATAGGAATAACACTCTTTGACATAAATCACAGCAAGATCTTTTTTCACCCACCTCCTAGAGTCATGGAAATAAAAACAAAAATAAACAAATGGGACCTAGTGAAAATTAAAAGCTTTTGCACAGCAAAGGAAACTAGAAACAAGACAAAAAGACAACCCTCAGAATGGGAGAAGAATTTGCAAATGAATCAATGGACAAAGGATTAATCTCCAAAATATATAAGCATCTCATGCAGCTCAATATTAAAAAAAAAAAACCAGTCAAAAAGTGGGCAGAAGACCTAAATAGACATTTCACTAAAGAAGATATACAGATGTCCAAGAGGCACATGAAAAGCTGCTCAACATCACTAATTAGAGAAATGCAAATCAAAACTACAATGAGGTATCACCTCACACCAGTTAGAATAGGCATCATCGGAAAATCTACAAACAACAAATGCTGGAGAGGGTGTGGAGAAAAGGGAACACTCTTGCACTGTTGGTGGGAATGTAAATTGATACAGCCACTATGGAGAACAGTATGGAGGTACCTTAAAAAACTAAAAATAGAACTACCATATGACACAGCAAT
>NC_041227.1:37568280-37700683 GCF_002837175.3 Physeter macrocephalus
CCCAGAGAAAACCATAATTCAAAAAGACACATGCACCCCAATGTTCATTGCAGCACTATTTACAATAGCCAGGTCATGGAAGCAACCTAAATGCCCATCGACAGACGAATGGATAAAGAAGGTGTGGTACATATATACAATGGAATATTAGCCATAAAAAGGAAAGAAATTGGGTCATTTGTAGATACGTGGATGGAATTAGAGACTGTCATACAGAGTGAAGTAAGTCAGAAAGAGAAAAACAAATAAAGTATATTAACGCATATATGTGGAATCTAAGAAAATGGTACAGATGAACCAGTTTGCAAGGCAGAAATAGAGACACAGATGTAGAGAACAAACGTATGGACACCAAGGGGGGAAAGCGGGGGGTGGGGAGATGGTGGTGGTGGTGGGATGAATTGAGAGATTAGGATGGACATATATACACGAATATGTATAAAATAGGTAACTAATAAGAACCTGCTGGGGCTTCCCTGGTGGCGCAGTGGTTGCGCGTCCGCCTGCCGATGCAGGGGAACCGGGTTCGGGCCCCAGTATGGGAGGATCCCACATGCCGCGGAGCGGCTGGGCCCGTGAGCCATGGCCGCTGAGCCTGCGCGTCCGGAGCCTGTGCTCCGCAACGGGAGAGGCCACAACAGAGGAAGGCCCGCATACCACAAAAAAAAAAAAAGAAAAAAAAGAACCTGCTGTATAAAAAATAAATTAATTAAATTAAATATAAAAAAAGAAAAATATAGAAGCAAATGTTACACTCCTATACTATTCATTTCAAGCTGAGATAATCAGACCAACTAGTTCAACAAAAGTATTTCTAAAACAACACAGATATAACTGAGCTAAAGTTTAAAATAATACTAACTATAAAATAATAATCACAATAGATAGCACATATTGCATATTTACCATGTATAATGTACTGTGATAGAAACTTTAGATAAATTAACTTCTTTAATCTTCAAAATAACTCTGTAATTTTGTTTTATTTTTATCCCCACAGTAGAGATGAGGGCACTGAGGTCTCCTCTGAGTTTGAGAATAGGCTGTGGCCTCCTAATCACTATGTCTTCATCACTTGTCAACTTGGGGGAGAAGAAATACAAACACCAAGAGGCATCAGGGGCACTTGCAGGAAATTCACGTGCCTCCAACATTTATATATATCCTGTCTAGGTGGGGTTCCTCCTGGTTCTAAATCACTATAGTAAAGAGCTACTAATTGGAAAATGTTCTGTCCCACAGGTGTGTCAGTTAAGGAAAAAAGTTTAAATCATTTTTTCAAAGAAGACATACAGATGGCCAACAGACACAGGCAAAGATGCTCAAAATCACTAATCATTAGGGAAATTCCAATCAAAACCACAATGAGATATCACCTCACACCTGTCAGAATGGCTATTGTCAAAAAGACAAGAAATAACAAATATTGGCAAGGTTATGGAGAAAAGGTAACCCCTATGCACTGCTGGTGGGAAAGTAAATTGGTGCAGCCACGATGGAAAACAGTATGGAGACACCTCAAAAAATTAAAAATAGAACTAACATATGCTCCAACAATTCCAATCCTGGGTATTTATCCAAAGAAAACAAAAATACTAATTCAAAAAGACATCTGCACCCCTATGTTCATTGCAGCATTATTTACAATAGCCAAGATATGGAAGCAACCCAAGTGTGCATCAATAGATAAATGGATAAAGAAGATGTGGTATATATATACAATTGAATATTACTCAACCATAAAAATAATGGAATCTTGCCATTTATGACAACATGGATGAACCTAGAGGCTTTATGCTAAGTGAAATAAGTCAGACAGAGAAAGACAAATATCGTATGATTGCACTTATATGTGGAATCTAAAACACAAAACAAATGAACAAATAACAAAATAGGAACAGAGTCATTGATACAGAGAACAAACAGGTAGTTGCCAGAGGGGAGGGAGATGGGGGAGGAGAGAAATAGGTGAGGGAAGGTAAGAGGTACAAACTTACAGTTGCAAAATAAATGAGTCACTGGTATGAAATGCAGAATGTGGAGAATATAGTCAATTATGATATCATATCTTTGGTGACAGATGGTAACTAGACTTTTGTTGGTCATTTTGAAATGTATAGAAATATTGGATCACTGTGCTGTATACTAGGAACAAGCAAACAAACAACCTCACAGAAAAAGAGATCACATTTGTGGTTACCAGAGGTGGGGATGGAGGAGGGGAAATTGGATGAAGGCAGTTAAAAGGTACCAACTTCCAGTTATAAGATAAATAAGTACTAGGGAGGTCACGTACAACATGATAAATAAATGAACACTGATGAATGTTACATATAAAAGTTGTTAAGGGCTTCCCTGGTGGCGCAGTGGTTGAGAATCTGCCTGCCAATGCAGGGGATACGGGTTCGAACCCTGGTCTGGGAAGATCCCACATGCCGCGGAGCAACTGGGCCCGTGAGCCACAACTACTGAGCCTGCGCGTCTGGAGCCTGTGCTCCGCAACCGGAGAGGCCGCGACAGTGAGAGGCCCACGCACCGCGATGAAGAGTGGCCCCCGCTTGCCACAACTAGAGAAAGCCCTCGCACAGAAACGAAGACCCAACACAGCCAAAAATAAATAAATAAATAAATAAATTTATAAAAGTTGTTAAGAGAGGAAACACTAAGGGTTCTCACAACAAGGAAAAAAAAATGTTTCTATTCCTTTAAATCTGTATCTGTATGAGATGATGGATGTTCACTGAACTTATTGTGATAATCATTTCATGATGTATGTGAGTCAAATTATTATGCTGTACACCTTAAACTTATGCAGTGCTGTATGTCAATTATATCTCAATAAAGCTGGAAGATATATATATAAAGGTGATCAGCTTTTGGAAAGCTTTTTATGGGGAAATTATAACCCCCCAGTAGGTACATCAGTTTAAAAGTGGATCACATGGTAAAGCTCCTCCTGGACATTTGCAAGGAGTCCTATAAGCAGAAGAGGAGAGGAAGGGGGTCCTGAAAATGCAGTTGCCCAATCCAATGACTGATTTTTTGATAACTAAATTGCAACAGAGACTAAATTCCCAATCTTCTCAGTGAACTGCAGCTTTCCTTGTGCAAAGAAAATGTATGTTGTGCAAATGTGCCAAGAAAAGCAAGACACATAGATCTTTTCTCTTGAAAATGTACATTTAAATGAAATTGATCTCAGTTAATTGTCCAAAATGCATCTTCATCAAGATCCCGGAGTCCTGGGAAATTGATTACATTCTCCAATACAAGATCAAGGACATACCTCTGTCAGAAAGTCTGTGTTGAATATACACTTAGGAGAACAACTTTAATCCAAGTGGAATGTTTCCTGAGCATATTAGAGGGGCTCAGGTCCCAAAGGGCTGGTAATATAAGAATGTATGTCACACAGAGTAAGGTTGGTCAAGAGGGTGCTTGTGAGAATTTTTTATAAGAAAAAATCTACTGCTAGGTTAGTAAAACCATGATTTCAATTCAATAGGGATTATTGGGTCTCAAAAACGATACCAGAGCCAAAAATGTCCCATTGGTTGGTTCTGTTTGGAAAGGTAATTTTCTAACAGAACATAATGTTATGCACCCCCAACCCTCCCAGTTGTGGTGTGCACACGTGTGCGTGCACACACACACACACACACACACACACACACACACAGACTTTCCCCTTCCTTTACAGATCAAGCAAGAGTATAAAGATACAGAGATGAGAATTTGGTTGGCTGATAGATAGATGGAAGATGCTGTCTCTGAAAATGACCTTCCGGGAAGCAGAAGATAAAAGACCCAGACTGATATTTGTAAGGAGGATACATTTGCATAATAGCGAAATAGTGTAGACACCTTCCTAATCTTATGGAATGCAATATCCTGGGTGTTTGGCTATCTTCCCTTTCAGCATGTTTTGGTTTGGTGGAGGCCATGGACTTCAGAACATACTAGTAAGCTTGTTAAAATGCAGATCCCTGGACCACAGACCAGACCTCCACTGAATCAGAGCAGCTACAGTGCCCACGAATCTTTCATTTCAGCCAGCCTTCCCAGGGGATTCTCATCCAGGTCATAGTATGAGAACCACTATTGGAACTTTTGTTTTGGTAGATTGGTCAGTGCTAATAACATGCCAGGAACTTTGTTCTGATTCTCTGTTGATGGTTAAGAGTGTTTATTTTACTAAAATAAAATGAATTATTTTAAACTTTTCACCTCAATGGGACATTTGTTCCCATTTCCAGGTACCTGCTCTTTCTACAAAAAGGGACCCAATATTGAAGAATAATCTGCCATTCATTTGAGCAAAATTATCTCTTCTCTAGTTCTCCCTCTATGTCATTTCCTACAAGATGTTCCTTTTCCTTTTCATGCGCTTGTTCCGTTGAATGCGATACTTTGTTTCTTTTTTTTCTGCCTACCCCTTAAAGAAATCTTCAGCCTCTGATCATTTATTTATTCCAATAATAGCTCTTGAGTTGGGTGAAAGTCTTAACAGTTCTTCAAACATGCAATGCTCCTCTGTATTTTTCATCAGAGATAATAAATATTATAAATGGGTTGCTCTGACTTCAAAGTTCCGATGAGAAAACCTTAGCTCTCTTAAATATACCCTCTGATTTATGGCAATAATAACAATTGTAATTTGAACTTATCTGATGCTTTCTTGGCAATTTTTCCTGGTCTCAGTAAGAACAACATACTTGAAGTCTGTTTTCTCAGAATGCCATACGCAGCTGTGTAATGTTTAGGAAATTAAAAGGAGACTGTATTTTAAATGTTTCTAGGCAGTTATTGTGGGACGTTGTCTTATGGTGTTGTGGTATGTTGTGTGTGTGTGTTTCACTGAAAGATATGAGGTGACCAACTTCATTTCATTCTGCCTGCGATGTGTTAATTTCTCTAATAAACAAATCACCAAAACTGGCAATATAAAAAATAATTGATGGTTTTTGTGTTGATTTAGTTTGGGTTGCCCTTAAAAAAAAGACTGAGGTGGAGATTTGCTTTCAAGAATTTCATTGAGAAAAATTGGCGCAGGGTGGAGAGCCCTGGTTTGCACTGTGTCACAACAAATTGTGCTCATCTCTTCCCAATTCTGTTTTCAGTGACATCACATTGGTAGCCTGAAATTGGCCATATTGGGAGTATTTACACCACAGAAACTGGCAAACACTGCAAATCAGTGATCTGGAGAGCTGGCGGTTAGACAATTACCAGCACACCACCGAGACCACATACAATGGTGCAATATCTAGGTTGGAGTGAGGGAACAGGATTGGAAACCGGAGAAGTTGCACTGTGATGTCATCATAAGGAAGGCTTCACTAAGCCCCAGGGGAGCTATGCAACTGAGATGGGCCTTTAGAGTTATCTCAAAAGGAGGCATGAGAGCCAGGTCTTTTCTCCCCATCGACTAGTCACGGGATGCAAGCTACCAGGGTAAAGGTGTCGGGGAGAGTGTTACGTTGGGCAAGACAATTCTGTTCAGTTGAAGGCAATTCAGTTCTTGGGGAGGGACTCAGCTTTGAGCTGACAGCAGACCATCCTCTTAAAAAATTTATTTCTAATCTACACACTTAAAAAAATTTATAATGGAAAAACCTAAACATATGATAAAATAGAAGAGTATAATGTACTCACATGTGCCTATCACCTAGTTTCAAACATCAGTTCATGGCCAATCTTTTTCATCTATTTCCCTTCCCCCCACTTCACTCCTCTCCCACCAGACTGCTTTGAGGTGAGCCCCGGAAGTCTTATGATTTCATCAGTATATATTTCACTGAGTCTCTCTAAAAGGGAGAGATGTCTTAATTTGTTACAACCTCGTTAAAAGGTAAGTCTTCAGGATCACGAAGGCACCAAAATGAGTCAAATTTTCTTTCTCAGTCTCATACCATGCACTCTTATTTCCTGGAGTAAGAGTAGGAATTATTTCTAAAGTAGGTATATGGTGTCTTGAACGATAATAAATCAATCCTTTTGGGACATTTATCATGTGCTAGACACTGTACCAAGAACTCTGACATACATTGTCTTCGGGGGACTCCCGTGGAGATGAATAATGGACTCATCTTGGACAGCAGCAGTGTGGAAGATGTCAGGGGATTAGCAGTGCCTAAAGAGGACTTCCAAGACTCTGATGGGGCATTGCTTTTTTCTGAGAATGCCCTCTTCCTTATTGAATCAAGTTTCTTAAAAAGTTATTTCAGCTAAATTTTATATATCAGCAGGGGTGATTCAAGCAGGAATAAGAACTAGTGAGACCAGCTTACCCATTTGAAAAAGGGTGATGTCTGTGAGGGTTTAAGGTAGAACCTGTCACACTCATTCTTATTGTACCCCTTTGTCCAGATGAGAGGCTTAAATCTGATGGTTGCAAGTCAACTGTTCAGAAAAGTTATCACTGATACAAATCAATGAAATATCGAACATGAGGAGTCAGAGTAGAAGAAAGAGATGGTTTTTTCCCCCCTCTGGCATGAAACAGTGCTCTCTTTTATTCAGCCCAGATGCTAATTTCTATATCAAAAACATTGATTGAAGGGGCTAGTGATTTTGGCTCGCACCCAAGTTTATTCAGGATCTTTCTTAATTAGGTTTGGGTGCACTGCCCGTGGCCAGGGTTAGGTCTGGCTCCAATCATCACATGCTCTCCACTTCATCACCGGCCAAGGAAAAAGGCAAGGAAATTGCTGCTTCTTTGTTTCTCCAGCCCATGAGTCTGTTTTTTTTCCAGATTTGAAGCTTGCATGGACCAAATGTGCAAGGAAGACCAAAAGAAGTGTAATGGCTTCAGTGAGGTGAGATCAATCTAGCCTACTTAACTAGTGATCCCCACCATGAATAAGGCTCTGTGTGTGAAAAATGAACGGGTAGCCATGTGAGATTGTGGAAAAAGATCTTGGCATCTGGTGTTTCACCAGGTTGATGCAGCCAATAAGACTATGAGTTTTTTTAAAGGGAAAAATAATTTCTTTTGCCAACAATACATGATTTCCTCATAATTCATCGAGTTTGTACATAATTATAGTTGTCATGCAACTATTTTAATAATGTTCATGTCAATTTCATAAACTTTATATAGTCTTTTAAAAGCATCTCTGCACACATAAAACATCAATAAACCTCGGTCACAAATTATAGACACCTATGACAAAAGGGCTTTTTCTTTATACATAAAGTAGTGGTTGCTATTAAAAAATATAATCCAGGTCCCCTAAAACATTTTCAACTAAATATCTAAGAGTTTTTAACTCAAAAAAATCTTAGACAAAACTTCAAAGTATATATTTGTAAGATTCTATATTAATGAGACAACTCATTAAGTTGGATCAACTAAGTAGGATGAACCAAATGTTAAAGATTTCCTACATAGACATTTCTATAAGTCCTATGGATAGTTAATGTTACAGGCACATTATACAGAAAAGTTAAAATATTTTATTAAAGTGGGTCTATTTCTAATAAAATGAACACTAATTCTTTTGAAAATTGCATTTTTTACTGTGCATTTATTGCTTATAGTAGCCAAGTAGAGAAGAAACATGCCAGCTATTCAAACTGTTAACATGTACCTCGACTGTGAATATAGATGGAAGATAGGGATTACCAGATATTTGAAGAAACCCAACAACACCAAAATGAGTAGCAAAGATGAAAAAAGAGAAAAACTTTCACCAACAGCAACAATCATAGAAAAGGGAACTTTTAAAATATTCTAATTATTATTCTTGTGGGTCAAGCTGATTGTTTGAAGATATCACACCCACAAAACAAAACTGGGTTGATATGAAAAGGAACCAGAGTTCATGAAAATTAAAAATACTATTTAAATGTTTGGTGAAAATAAATCAATAGAAAGCAAATAATAAAAAAATTTTAAATCTCTCTCAGAATATAAAGCAAAGGACAAAAGAGAAGAAAACATGAGAGAAAATTTTAAAGATATAGCAGAGCCATACAGTAGGACCAATATCCATCTAACAAAAAGTTAAGAAATAAAGAATAAGGAAAACTGAAGGCAGGAAAAATAATCTAAGAAATAACATAAAAGAACTAGTTCCCTGAGGCGGAAACAAAACAGAAGGTAGGAAAGACCCAGTAAGTACTGAGTTGATGAATAAAAATAGATTTTCACCTAAAAGCATCTTCATGAAACTTTGCTACACCAAGGATAAAGAGAACTAAAAACTTTCCAACTAGAAAAACAAAACAATCTCACCTACAAAAGTAAAAGTACCAGATTTTACTTCTGAATATTACAAACGTGTCCTCCAAAAAGTTCGTTCCAATTTTCACACCCATCAAGCAGTGTATAAAAATATTCATTTCCCCCATCTGTGCCAATGCCGAATATTACCATTTTTATAATCTTTGTCAACCTGATGGAGAAGAAAATGGGTTCTTATTAACGTACGAGTGATACAATTTTTTCATGTGTGTATGGCTGTATGTATTGGTCTTTTGTGCATTTTTTTGTTTGTATCCCCTGCTGCTTTTTCTATCATGAACGTCTCATTAGCATTTCCGGATGCTAGAAGACAATGAAGCAATGCCTTCGAATTCAGAGGGAAAATAGTTTTGAGTCTAAAATCCTATATCCAGAAAAATATGTCTAATCAAGGGAGGGACAAATGGGGAACTTTTTTTAACATAAGGGGTTCACAAGGTTTACTTCCTCACTACCCTTTCTTTACAAAATTCCTTACCCAATACTCTAATAAACACATCCAAGGAAAAGAAAGACATGTTATCCAGAAAAGAGCAGAATTAACCCAGGAATAATTTTTAAAATCCCCAAATGGTAATTTATTAGTTAAAGTAGATTAAACATTTGTAAGAAAAGGTGATGGGCTGTTTTTTGCTCATAGGGAAGTCAAAAGTCATGTCTCTGGGTGGCAAGCACCCTCCTCCACATGGTATTTCAAGGACCCAGGCTATTCTCAGCCACCCACCTATGGCTCCACCAAGCCCTAGGACCTTGTCATGTCATGTGTGGTTGGGGCTCCAGATTTCAACCTGTAAGAAAGGAAAGGTGAGCGTGGAGGAGGCCCAGTTCTTAGCCCTGTCTGATGCTAGACTTAACTCTGGACACCTTCCAAGGAGGATGACAGACCCTGATTCCACAATCCCAAAAGGAGCATCCAGAGATCTCTAAGAAGCAGAATTGCTGCAGATAGCACCCTGATTTCTCAGTTCCTAGAGATCCAGCCCTCCTCCCCCAACCCTGCTCCAACACTAACCCCCTTTACTTCTGCCTGATAGATGAGACCTTGTAAGCTCTATCCATACTCTGGTCCTAGAGTCCAGAGCCATGTCCCCACAGCCCCTGGTGAGAAGGTCAGCCAGTCCCTTATCCCATGTCTCATTCCCATCATTTCATCTCATGTGGACACATTCACCTCACTCCTCAGAAAAAAATATGTGCAACACTCTCAGCTAAGTCATCTTTGAAATGGCTGGGCTGGGCCGCGCTGGAGGAGGGGGCGTCACAGCGGTGGGTGTCCATCTACATGAAGCTCTCAGGCAGTGGGAACTTTGTCCTGGCCACCAGAACTTCGAGCGTGCTAAGTCTGGCCCATATGCTCCTCAGGATATGAAAAGAGAGGTGGTAGGTTTCTCACCTCTGTGATCTTCACTCTGCCTCTCAAATTGTCACACCTCACTTAGGGACCCTCCTGGGTTTCATTAGTGATGGGGAAAGCCAGCCAACTGGGGATTCGTATAGGTTTGTTTGGGGATGGTTCTTTTAAAATTCCACTTTCACAGGGGAATAGCCTGGGGTCAGCTCTTCAGTGAAATGCTGGAAACGAGAAAATATGGTGCACTTTATGGCTTGTTTATCCAACTGCATTTTCCCTGGTGCACGTTCCTGGAGTCTCTTCCCTCTTGGGTTATGACCTTTCAGGGTTTTGCAGCTTGTTAAAAGCTATTCTTCAGTGACAGTTTAAGGACGATGAGAGGTAGCCACTAAAAATAACAGCATGCACAGCAATTCATTCCTGCCCCCATCTCTATGCAATATCCTCCTCCATGTTCACCATTCAGCCTTAAATATGAATATATGTGAGTGATGTGAAAATGGAATTTATATGTGGTAGGTCCTCACCTTGCAGAAGTAAGGATGGGGTGACAGACTTTCAGAAAACACTTGTTCTTCAGAATTCCAAGAGCATTCATGTTCAGTTCTTTTAAATTTATACTTCCAAAGTTCATGATGAGACAGATGTTCTATGAAAAGGGGAAGGTACTAGAAACGAAAATCTAACAGTGAGCTTCATGTTTTGAAACTTGCTTTTTGTGCCTCTGGGAAAAAAATTAAAATTTTAATAAAAAGATGCTTAAAAGGAGAGACAGGCAAGTTGAACACAGATTCAGTAAACCAAAGAGATAAGAAATTATTTAAAAGCTATTCTGTGTTCATTATTGTGTTCTTGAATTATAAGATATCCCAGTAAGGACAAACTTTAGTCCTGGCAACATTATGGTCTAAGTAACCAGGCACACTGACAGCTTTCTATTACAAGCATCTGCATCTTTCTGTCTCAGGGTTTTCTGTGGACCCAGGAGTCCCCACCCACAGGAAGCAAGAGTTGATACCCCAAGAGCAACCCTCCTCAGTGAGTGATGGGAGTTGGCAGATGAGAACCTTGAGCTCTTCGCCATCTGGGGGCGTAATTTGAAGACACGTTCTACACAGTCTCTCAGACTGTCCTCAACAAGCTAGAACTCCAGCTGCCCACAGTGGTAACCTGCTGATCAACGAACCCTTTATTCGCTGTCTTCTTTTCCACATCTCCCTTCCCCACTCTCTAACCATATTTCTGGAATCATCTCCCAAATAAACTCCTAGCACCCAAATCCTTGTCCCTGTGTCTGCTGTCGGATGAACCCAAGCAAGACACCTCCTCCCTTTGACCCACCAACAACTAATCTTGAGGTCTATGGTCTTATTAGAGTCACAAGAACTTGCCCAGTTGAGTATGACATTGTTACAACCTTCCCCAAGAAACCAAACATTGGCCTTTCCAGAGGACCATCTTTCCAGAGATGCCACCAACTACATCTGCCTAGGCTAGGTCAGTTGGATCTCAGCTCACCCCCAGACAGATGAATGAGATATAAATGCTTAAGCCACTGAGTTGTCACACCATCAGATGAAAAGACCTATACATTTTAAATAACTGAATGGTAAGAACTAATTTTTTTTAATTGAGGAAGATTTTTTTTCCTCAAATAGTAATAATATCACAAAGATACTATTATATATCTTTGAACCAATATATAAAAGACATGAGATAATAATTTCACATAAATAAATAAAGTACTGATTTGGACAGCAATAAAAGAAATATAAAATAAATTCATAGGAAGGCACCATTTCCAGTTTTCTACCTATTAAATATGAGGATGATAGAAATTGAGTTTTGAAGATACTAGTCCACTGCTCTTAAAACAGAGTCCAAGCACTCCACAGTGATCACAAGTCCTCCCCTCTGACCACCTCTGTCCCCTTCCAGCACCACTGCCATATTTCTTAAATGTTCTTAGTTTCTTCCTGTCTCAGGCAGCCACCCCCCACCCCCCGCCACAATACCTTGTTCCTTCTGCCTAGAAATTTTCCTTCCTCTTCCTCCTCACTCCTACTCCCCAGCTCTTCACTGCTCCTTTCTTCTAACTGACACAAGTGTACTATGATTGACAGACAGAATTGACCACGTTATTTAAATTATTTTCTCTCTACTTGTTAATTTTTGTTTTGAGCATGTCTAGTTGATTTCATGTAATATTAAGTGTATGCATGGTTCAACTCCACTTTGTTTCTTTATGACATTGGAATCCTCTCTAAAATTTAAGTATGGAATGTCATTTTATTGATCATCTCCTCTGGGTGCTCCATTACTTTCTTGTAGATTATTGTCTCATAAAATCATGGCAATAACATTGCAAGGTAGCCATAAATGTACTCATTTTTATAGATGAAGAAAGTGAGATTCAAAGAAGAGATAGGAGGACTTCTGGTTTGGCTCAGATATGTAAAGAACTTGGAAGTTGTCACTCCCACCCTTGCAACAGGAGATAGCTAAACGGATCAAAAATTACTTGTTCTTTTTGGACCCATCAGAGAACTGAGGTGTCAGGGCAAAGAGCCAGTCTGAAATCTGAAGAGACAAGGGCATCCAGAAAGTCACAGTCAAATCTGCTTACCTGAATCACAAGCTGCTGGAGCCATAAAGCAGTAGGAACATTCAAATGGTAATTTTGATGAATTGCTGGAGGCTGAGTGTGGACTAACAAGGGAATGAGAAATTTCTGAGGTCCCCAGTATTGCAGGGGGCAATTTTCATTGCTTTTTACCCCCATGAATTCCACCAAGTTCTCACAATGAAGATCTGAGAAGGATCTCCTCCTGGCTCTGGCCAGGGAGAGAAAGAGGAATCCTTGTGAAAATATGTCCAGAACATTTTCCACCACAAAGATGAACCCTCCATGAGAAAAAATATTGCAAGAGCCTTGTCCCGTCTGGGGAGGGGGTATGTCTGTCAATCCAGTCCCCTCTAGCCTTCCTGTTCTATCTAAGGTGGGGAAGAGGCAAGGTCAACAGAGGTCAGGGCTCTGAAGAAATAGATTGGGAATGCTACAGCCAGGGAAGGAAGTAGAGGGCAGAGGAAAAAGTAGCTGTACCACTAGTAACTCACTTGTGAAGGTCACAGCCCAAAGACACAGGATGACTAAAACATTGAGATGTAATTGCAAGATTATAAAACATTCCCCCTTCTCAACACATTATCAGCACACCAATAAGACTCCTGTATAACAACAGAGGGTTACAGCTGAAAGTGCAGACCCAGAATTTCTCTGAGAAGGAACACTTAGGGAAACCCAAAGTCAAGACAAAAACAAGGACACCAGAGGAATTTAAAACCTCTTGAACCTATAGCTACAGCAAGCCTTAAACAAATTCAAACTCCTAACCAGAAAAATGTAAATCCTCACACTAAAGGCTTATTTACCTCAGGTCCTATAATCCAATAAAACATACAAAAAAAACCACAAACAAACAACCAAAAAAAAAACCCCACAGTCTGAAGAAACAAAGCAATCATCAGAGCCAGACCCAGATATAACATAGATATTTGAATAATAGGACAGGGAATTTAAAATAACTATGATTAATATATTAAAGGTTCTAATGGAAAAAGTAGAAAATAGACAAGAACAGATGGGTAATATAAGCAGAGAGATGAAAACTCTAAGAAAGCATCAAAAGGAAATGTTAGGGAAAAAATTGTAACACAAATAAAGAACAACTTTGATAGGCTCATCAGTAGATTTGACATGACTGAGGAAAGAATGAGTAAGCTTGAAGATAGAAACTTCCCAGAGCAGAACATCCAAAAACTGCAGGTCAATTTTGAAAGGGTAACATACAAGTAATTAGAGTACCAGAAGTAGAAAGAAATGATGAAGCACAAGAAATATTTGAAGTAAGCGTGGCTGAGAACTTTCAAAAACTAAAGACAAACAGTAAAACACCACAGATGCAGGAAGCTCAGAGGTAAAGAATAAATACAAACAAACCAAACAAATTAAAACCTTATGTATGTCATATTCAAACTGCAGAAAAAGACAAAGAAAAAGTCTTGAAGAAGCTAGAGGAAAAAAAAAAAAAACCACCTTTCCTAGAGAAGAACTAGCATAAAGATTACAGAGGACTTCTCATCAGAAACTATGCAAACAAAAGGAGAGTGATATGAAATATTTGAAGTGTTGAAAGAAAACATACCACCAACTTAGAATTCTGTCCAGTGAAATTATCCTTCAAAAATGAAAGAGAAATAAAGACTTTCCTTGACAAACAAAAATTGAGGGAATTCATCACCAGTGGACCTGCTCTGCAAGAAATGTTAAAAGTTCTTCAGACAGAAGGAAAATAATACAGGTAGGAAACTTGGATCTGCATAAAAACAGAAGAGTGCTGGAGAAGGAATAAGTAGAGGTAAAATAAAATATTTTATTCTTATTATTCTGAAACCAGTTTGAATGATAATTTTTTAAAAGTAATAATAGTAACAATGTATTGCAGTGAGTATAGCATATGGATAAGTGAAATTAATAACAGCAATGTCACAAGGAATAGGAGAGGTGAATTGGGAACATTCTGCTAAAAGGTACTTGGACTTCATGTGAAGTGTTATATAGAGTTATTTGAAGGTGGATTTAGATTAGCTCTTTTTTGAAAGGGGTATTTTACACTACAGGGAAACCACAAAATATGTTTTAAGTATAACTGATATGCTAAGGAAGAAGATGAAATAAGATTAATCATGTAAAATGCTCAGTTAAAACAGAGAAGGAAGAAAAAGAGAAGGGGAAAGAGGCAAAAAACAATACAATGAAAAGAAAACAAACATGGTAGATGTTAATCCAATTATACCAATAATCACTTTAAATGTGAATGCTCTAATACATCAATTAAAAGACAGAGATTGTCACAGCATTTGAAAGATCAAAGAGGTGGCAAATGGAAGAGCTCAGATATGCTCCCAAGACTGAATCCACCATAGAGGTTCTTTCTGCTTTACCAGAGTGGGTGTTTCTTTTATAAAAAGAAAAAAAAAATTTTGGCACTGACACATTTGATATACAAATATCTCCTGAGTTAAGTTATGTCCACCAAAACGTTAAAAAAAAAAAAAGAGTAGAAATCTGAAATAAACCTAGATATTCAAAAAGTTGTTAAAGTGACTGCATGTACTAGTTAGGAATGCATTAGGCTGAAAGTAAAAGACTACCCAGTAAATACTGGCTTAAACAAATACGGTTTAGATTTCTCACCTAAAAGAAAGTCCAGAGACAGGCAGTTTCTAGCATGCTCAACAGTGCCATTTGGGAGCCAGATTATTCCTGTCCTTTCAACCCACTTCCCTTGGCTTTTGTCCTCATGTCTGTTGTCTAATTAACAGAAAATGGCAACCATAGTTCTGGATTTCACATCATCATTCAAGGTAGGGAACAGAGGAAAGAGGCATGCTGGTAGTCTATGTCTCATTTTAAAAGGAAAGAAAATGCTTTCCCTGAAATTCTCTCAGGAGAACCTGCTTACATCTTTTTGGCTGGAACTATGTCACATAACCACCTGTTGCTGCAAGAGGCTAAGAAAATGAGAATTTTGTTTTTTGAAGGTATATAAGTGAGGTAGGTGAGGGAAAAGAAGGTAAACAAACTCCCTTATAGTGGCTACCATTGCACATCCAAATAAAAAGAGAAAATCTGATTTTCTAGCTATCATTAGGTTTACTTTTTCTTCTTTTGTTTTCTTGAACTTATGATTTCTTGAAAAAAAATGGTTGCATTGAATATTCACCATATGAGTCACAACTTCACTTAAAACTAAAACATCTTTCTTTTTCATCTGTTTAACTCTTTTGCCCTTCATTCTCTAACATAGAGCTGGTCTCCAAGCTATAACCTGGACTGTATTAATGCCTCCATGGGTTATGATATACACTTCAAGTGAAAAGATATAATTTAGGTGAACATGTTGTACAAATGATAAGTAAAATGTCTCTAGGTTCCGCATACATGAGGTTTAACTTATTTCATCCTAAGATGACATGGGGCATTTGGTGTGGAGCACCGAACCAGGTGCTCTCAGAATATTCCCAACTGTAAGTGTTTGAAAATCCAACTCAGACGGCTTTCTTAAAAAATGGAGTTTCTCAGCTTCAGCAGTTTTATCCACTGAATCAAGAATGTCACCAAGGATGCTGTTTTTGTTTTTCACTTTTGGGTTTGTTTTTTTTTTTAATCTGTCTTTTCTACCATTGATACCATTGGTTTTACCCTCAGGCTGAGTTGCCTCATGCTCACATAATGGCTGCCAAGAACTACAGGGCAACATATTTTCTGATACATATGTAAAATATAAAAAAGATAAAGAGTTAAAGATATCTTTCTCTTATCCTGGCCATTTAGTTTGCTACAGTCCTTCACTTTGCTCTGACTGAAACTGAACCAGTCACTGTATCGATTAAGAACACAAAGATCTGGTTGGCTTCAGCCAATCAAGGCCCATCCCCACAGCTGGGGATGGGGTCAATCCCACACAAAGTGCAAAGTGCACAGTTTCACAGTGGGAGAGAGAGAAGAGAGAAGAGAGGGGGAGCCAACTTGTGGTTGCTGAGGAGGAGGAACCACAATTTCCACTAGAGCCAGATCCCTGCACTGCTTCCTTACCATCTGTGAACATGGGTCTTCAAGAACCTTAGATCCCTCCTCTATAATATATGACTAGTAAAACCCGCTCACCGGCTCAACCCACCCCTCAGGGTCCTTGTAAGGATTGAATAAGATACCATAAATGAAGGTCTTTGTAAGCAGTATTCAATGCTACAACATACACAAATTATTAAGTGCTAAAGGTAAGCTTCTGGATGAATTTCCATTATACACATTGAGCAGCTACTGTAACTGACCTGCTTCTTTTGGCCCTTCCCATTCCTGTTCACACCATCCACCTTCCAACTGGCCACACCTTTGCCTGAGGTTTTTCTCTGGGCACCAGAGCCCTCTCTGTCCATATGGTTGTCAGGTCACAAGCTCTGGGGAATTAACATCCTTTTCTCCAGCCCAGAAGCAGCCCAGCCTGTGACTGACGAAGTTGGGGAATAAATTCCTTGCTCCTGGGGAGGGAATATTCTGGGGCATATTCTGCACAAATCCCAGAGTGGTGTCTCCAGTTGTCTGCTCTTGTAACTGGCTTGCTAATGCACCTTGTATTGGGTTTCTTCCCTCCCTGTCTCATTCCTCCCACGAACCCCTGCTTCCTGGGATCACCTCCCAAATAAACTCCATGCACTCATATCCTTTTCTCAGAGTTGCCTTCTAGAGGAATCCAAATGAAGACATACATCAAATTCGTATCACGCAAATACGAGAATGCTTATTTGCCATGAAAAGTATATTCCAGACGTTGTATTTTAAAATAAATTCAATGATTCTTTTAAAGTGATTTCTGTGTGAGTTTTCATTTTCTATGTATAGTGTACCCTTGTTGCTAATGAATTCATTATGTTGCTAGGCTCACTGAGGGGTCAAACATGGCCTGACTCCAGAGAAAGATGAAACACAAGCAATGGTCCCCAGATGTATTTTTTACAAAGTCCTGTCCTGAAGATAGATAATGCTATTAGAACCCAGAATCTATAATTAGTATATTTATCAGTAAAAGACACACTAGACTGTGATGAATTTGCATGTTTGAAGGCAAAAGAAAAAAAAAATATGTTCAATATGCATCCACTTACCCATTCCTTTTTTTTTGAAAAGGTTTGTTTTGCACTGAGTTCATTTTTATTATAATCAAGTGATTAAACTGAGCTGAACAGACCATTTCATTTAGGCTCATAAGAAATGATGGCCTGTTGTGTTATGTGAGCATTTTGAAAGAATAACTTGGTTTTAAACCATTTAGCAGGGCTGCATACAAGTGTTATAAATTGAATGTCTAGCTATATTTGTTTTCTTATTTTCCAGTTGAATTCAAATTTGTTTCAAAACTTAACCCTGCCTCAGGGCCTTTGCACTTCTTGATCCCTCTATCTGGAGTGCATATCTCTGCATGGCTGGCTCTTTCTCCTTATTTAGGTGGTAGAAAGTCCCTCTTCACCCACTATCTAATAGTACACTGTCCCATATAGTAGCCACTAGCCATATGTGGATGTTGAGTGCTTCATAGGTGCCATATACGTGCCATATACATAAAACATATACTGGATTTTAAAGACTTAGTATGAAAAAAATCTATAAAACATCTCATTAATAATTTTTATATTGATTACTTGTTGAAATGCTATTTTGGATATATTGAGTTAAATGTATATTATTAAAATTAATTTTGCCTGTTTCTTTCTACTTTTCTTAATGTGACCAGAAAATGTTTAATGTCATATGCAGCTTACATTTTGGTCCACATGACATTTCTGCTGTTCAGTGATGACCTAAAGTCAGGCCCACACCAACCTCAGCACTCTGCTTTATTGTCATCACAGCACTTTATCACTCTTACACAAGCCAATTCTAAACTAGTTACTTGTAAATGATGCCATTTGCAGCAACATGGATGGACCGAGAGATCATCATACTAAGTGAAGTAAGTCAGACAGAGAAAGGCATACCACATGATATCACTTATATGTGGAATCTAAAAAGGTGATACAAATGAACTTATTTACAAAACAGAAATAGACTCACAGACATAGAAAACAAACTTATGGTTACCAAAGGGGAAAGGGGGAGAGAGATAAATTAGGAGCTTGGGATTAACTGATACTTACTACTATATAAAAAATAGGTAACCAACAAGGACCTACTGTGTAGCATAGGGAACTATATTCAATATCTTGTAATAACCTACAATGGTAAAGAATCTGAAAAAATTATATATATATAACTATATATGTATAGTTATATATGTACTATATAAAGTTATATGTGTGTGTGTGTGTATATATATAACTGAATCCTTTTGCTGTATACCTGAAACATTGTAAATCAACTACACTTCAATTTGAAAAATAAACTATTTACTTGTATACTAGAATTATACAAGTACATTCTAAATTGTTTACTTGTATACTGTAAGCTCCGAGGATTTTTGTCAGGCAAGCTTACCCTACACCACTGCCTAGCACACAAGAGAGTTGAAAACATACTTTATGAAATGAATAGATGAAGGAATAAAGGAATGAGTGGACCAGGCACTCTGTTGTCCTGAGAGCTCCCCTGTCAATAGCAACCCAACTTCATTCAGTCCCTACCAGGTTGATGAGCTAGACCAGATCCCCCTGGAGAGAGAGAAAGGGCAGGCACACAAAAGAAACAGAACTTGCTCGCTGGCCATTTCTCAATTCTATTTTGTGGTTTTCTTTATAAAATCGCAATCAGAAATACAAGACCATTTGGCTCATCTGGTAAGAATGACCAACACACCCAAGACAGACCTAGCTGAGCAGAGGATTTGCTGGTTATTAGGAAACTAATGACTCAGTAACTAAGGCTATTGACTGGGATCAAAAAGACTTTAACTGACCTTCTGCTTAGCGAACAATCATTACAACAATCAAGAAACTGGAGGTACTTCGTTGGGCTAGAAGTCACCGTTAATTGCTGGCCTCTAAGTCCCATAACTGCCATCAAATGGCTACCAGTGATATAATTAAACTTCATAGTTGACAACCCCATTAGGATGAATGGGAAAGTTCACATTTTACTCACTACTATTATTTTTAGATTTGCCTGTCTAAAGACTCAAAGACTTTGTCCAGACCAAGTCAAACCTACTTATTCTTTGTTCACTGAATTGGCTCTGTCCTGTACAGAAAGTCAAGAGTTAGACAACCATCATGCTCTACAAGTTACATGATAAATTGAACTTTTTCTCCTTATTACTCTAGAATAGAGATTTCTATATTCAAAGAACAGAGAAGGTATGTAGTTTTCAGCTCAGATCCAGAGAGTCTAGGGTTCAAATTTTATCCTGGCCAATGATTTACAGGAAGGTTTTAAACACATTTTTAACCCCTTTCTGTTTCTCTTTCCTGATTTTGGATATGCCCACACCAAAATTTGGGTTGGCCAAAAAGTTCGTTAGGGTTTTTGCATAAGACCGTACTTTAGTTACCATGGGAAAAAAATAAAACAAGAATTTGATTTTCATGTAATAATTATGCCTTTCCTAAGATACAAATTATTTCCAAAAAATTAATTGAAAATATCATCTAGTATGAATATATAAATAGTAAAGCCTGGAAAATTTCAGCCTAATTAATATTTTGATATTATTCTCCATATATCACAAATATTCAGTTACTTGGGAATGTCTGAATTTTTAAATTTTTCGGTTTTAATTAGATTCTCATTATTAAGTAGACATGACCTAATAAAGTGCAACTCTCTCTTCCTACATCATACCTAAATGCCTGGAACTTGGCCCCATGCTCTCTTTTTTGGGGGGGAAATAACTCCACCTCATCCACAAATCCACAAACCTACATATTAATTTTCATTCTTTTTCTTGTCATTTTCCTCCACTAGAATGTTCTTCCTTTCCCATCTGTTTCTCCATCCTGCCATTAGATGCTTATTCATCGCCTTCCTCCTTAGAAACCTGCCCATGTTAACTGGCTTCTATTTGAATAACAACAGCATGGAATGGATAGTTTAATTCATTTTCTTCCTTCCTTCCTTCCTTCCTTTCCTCCTTCCTTCCTTCTTTCCTTGCTCCCTTCCTCCATGCATTCAAAAACATATGTACTGAGCTTCTACTAACCACTAAGACCCAAACAGTGAGTGAAACGGACCTGGTTCCTGCCCTCCTAAAGCTCCTCTAGTGGAAGAGACAAACATGAACATATTTATCTCAACTCCATAGCTCACTCACCAGCCCCTTGAGGCGAGGAACGCTTTTCATGCTGTGGGACAGAGGATATCCTGAGGAATGCCTCTTAAATCCTTTTCATTCTGTGGGACAGAGGAGATTCTGAGGAATGCCTCTTAAATTGACCGAGATCCTGTAAGTGAATTTGATATTTATGTTGATAACTGACATGTGTATTTGCCTCTATAACTCTATCTCTGGTTTTCAGTGAACGGTAGCCCACCATCCCCGAGGCAGCGTCCTTAACCTTTCTGGGGGATACAAAGGAAGTGAAGAGGGGAGAGGCTGTCCTCAAGAAGCCGCCAAGATGGTACCCAGTCTAGGGATTCACAAGTCAAGACATTGCTTGCACTCCAGTTTCGGGGATTCTTCCTCTTCCGAGCGAGGGTGGCCTGTGCTGTAGATTAACTCCTTTAACCAAAGGTGTTAAAGGCCACTCTGTGCATGGCCCAGTCCCGAGGCCCAATTCGAGAACTCTTACACTTAGGTAGCTTTACCGGCAGTGATAAAACCCAGTTTCACAAGCATGTGAATTTATCCTTACAAGATCCTTTTAAACTCCATTGTCTCTCTTCAAAACGATTGCAAATAGAGAAAGCAGCAAGTTTCTCCAACTTGTACAAATATGAGTTGATTTCCCAAAACTCAAATAATAAATCATTTTAAAATAAATTCAAAAAGGCACGGTGGCTCCTTCACTGACTTTTTTGCAGTTGCATCCTTCCTGATCTCCAAAATCAAGCAAAGGAGCTGAGACATAAAGAGAAGAAATGAAGAGGTAATTTAAAATTGTCATTTGCACTATAATCTGTGTTAAGGAAACAAGGCTGCCTGTGAGTACTGTTCGTTGTTGACTTTCCCACTTGGAGATGCTGCATTTTTTCCATTAAACTGTAATTTTCCCAGAGTAGAGACCTACTGAGGGTGTCTTCTCTACTGCAGTGAGCACTAAATACGTTCCCAGAAGTTGGTCAACCCCAAGGCTAAACAATAAACCTCAATACGATGAGAACCATCACTATAAACTCCAAGTCACCTTCTAGTAAGTTTCTCTCTCTCTCTGTCTCTGTCTGTCTCTCTCTCCCCCCTGCCCCCCTTCTCGAATCACAGCCTCTGAGGCTGGAGAAAAGCATTGCGTTTAGAACATGTTTTGCTTATTTTACCATAAACCCAGTTAGTTTAGCTACATCCAATGTGTACTGAAAAAAAGAAGAAAAAAAACCTGAAAATACTAATAGAGTGACCAAAGAAGGAAAGTGACATTTGAGTTAAATTGCCACCTTCTCTGGATTATGTTACCAGGGCAGCTCTCCACGCCCCCAGTGAGGGGGAGGGGTTGGCATGGAGCTTCATTAGCCATAATGATAATTACATGCACTTTCAAAGAGGCTTTTATCCCCAAAGCTTGAAGTGCTCTATAAACAGTAATTAATTTAAGCTCCTGGTAGCTCAGTGCCATTATGTCTTTTGTAAAGAAGAGTAAACAGAAGTGCAGGAAGTTAAGTGGTTTCACTAGGCTCCTTTGGCCAGGGCCAGCCGGTTGCATAGCTGTGAACAAAATCGGGTCTGAACGGCAGCCTCCCAAGCCAGTCTTAGGCAAGGGAGGCTCGGGGCGAGGCGGGGCGGGGTCGGGGGGAGGTAGGAGAGATTCAGCAAAATCAGGGAAAGTGAGGAAACGGCTAAATTTTAACCAAAGTCACAGGTAAGCAGTGCGACTCAGCTGATAAGATGGACATCAGCATTTAGACCACTGGCCCTCAATTTTTTAAGGTGGGGCTTCTCTAAATTTAATGTGCAGACAAATCTCCTGGGTCACCTTGCTAACCTATGGATCCCAATGCAGCAGGTCCCTGGTGAGGCCTGAGGGTCTTCCCGTCTAAACAATCTCTCAGGGAATGCTGATGGATGCTGCTGGCCTTGGACCACATCGTGTGATAATTGCCTTTGTAGTTTTGGTTTTTTTTAATTGTTAAGTTTTTTTCGTCATCCCATTCTGTACTACTTGACTATTTTCAGTACCCATGTGTTATCTTTTTTTTTCCCTTTTAAAATTGCTGTATGATATTTGTAGGGGGAAGTACATAGGTCTTGAAGTACTTGATTTTATGAGTTCTAACAAACACATGCACCTAGGTGATCCACAATCCTATCAGGATGGAGATCATTGCCATCACCCCAGGAAGTTCACAGCCCTGTTCTTTGTAGCCAAGGTATAGGATATTTCTGTAAAAGGTCAAAATAAAAAGGGACATTGGAACTTCTAAAATGAGAGGCAAGTTACTTTTCCAAGCATTTTAAGTTAAGAAAATGGAGTCACACAACCCCACTCATTTCACAGTGACCTTCCTTGGAATTTGGAGGCAGAGCAGCAAACACATTATGCTGCAAACATCAGGCTGGAATCTAGGTCACCTGCCCTTTGATCCTGACATAGAGAGACTGCCAGTCCTTTGAGCGGGTCTGCCTTGACTCCTCCTACAAAATGTGCAAAAGGAATTTCACTTCATGACATTTATTATTCAATATTAGTATTTGTAGTGTTTCTCAGCCTTTCCTTAAAGAGGAAACCCTAAATTTTTTAAAGGTGGTTTTTAAAGAGGAAGCACTAGACTGAGGCAAATTTGTGCTCCTGGAGCAAGGGAAGCTGAAAAGAAACAAACCAGGGGACTGTGTTTAAACAGCTCTAAACCACCAAGATGAAAAGGAAGACATCTAATCATTCATTCAGAGTTTTCTTTTTTTCTTTCATGAAGATAAACACCTGGACATTTGGAAACATTGGGGTAATTAACTCAGTTTTTCAGTTTTTCATCATAAACAAATTAATTGATCAACTTTTACTGAGAGCAGGGTTATTTACAAAGCGTGCTGCTAGGTTCCTCGGGGATGTAGGGTTGTTTGGGCTCTGGAAAAGTTTCTGGTCCACTTTACAGTTGCATTCAGCAAGGTAAGAGCCTTTAAGAAGGCACCAGAGGGAGGAGGAAGGTTGGATAAAGGGCACACCATCAGGGAAGACCAGGGGAAAGCTCATGGAGGTGAGCTCACGGGAAAGCCTTTGAGACGGGACCTTGTGGACAGCAGGGGGTGGGGCGGCAGCCGACAAGTAGAGATATAAAAGTGGGAAGGCATGCATGCAAGTGTTGGGAAACAAATTCTTGTTATCTTGTCAGAAGAGAAAAAAGCAAAATGAGGGTTATTTTCATTTGAAAGTGGTAGTTAGAGTAACATGTAACTCTGGGCTTAAAGAAATCACACGTGGCCACACTTCCATCTTTCATTCAGGAAGTGTTTCTGAGTGCCCACCGTGCTTCCGGCACTGTGCTCAGCTTTGGGTGGGCTCGGATGGAACGGACGTGGCCGCTGAGCTCACGGGGCTTACAGACTAGTTAGGGAACCATACAAAAGACAAGTAAGTAAACTAATACACATTGACAAATGATGAAAACTGCTGTAAATGAAGGAGATATAGACTTCTGGTGAAGACATATCAGAGGAGGGACATATTTTATACAGAATGATCAAGGAAGACCCCTCCGAGGAGGTGACATTTCAGCTAAGATCTGCAGGACTTCAGAATTGAGAGTTTGAAGTATAGTGGCTTTTCATTGGCTGGGTTGTGACAGTCTCTCATTGGCTGAGCTCTTGCCAGGCAAGGAAAGGAAGTCTTTCTTCTTTCTCTTGGGCTCGGTTACTGTTGTCCTAGGGCATGAGAGCTCCCCCTTCTGGCCTCCAACTCTATTTTAATTGAAATTTCTGTTTATTAATTTTTACAGCCCCAAGACAGAAGAGAATGGATGTGTTCCAGGAACGGTCAGAACAATGATCCTGGAGGTTAGAAAGCCAGGGGGAGAATGGCCCAAGATGAGGTGGGGCAAACAGGCAAAGATCAGATCTTGTAGAGTCTTGTGGGCCACGGCAAGGAATTTGCATTTTATTCTAAGTGCAATTCACAACCCCAGTGGGTTTTAAGAGGTGAGTGACATGGCCTGATTGGCATTCCTATAACTAAGTTCTAGAGATCTACTATATAGCATAGTGCCTATAATTACCAATACTGTATTGTAGACTTTAAAGTTTGCTAAGAGGGTAGATCACAAGAGTGTTCTTATCAGACACACACAAAAAATAATAATAATAATAAATAAAGAGGGTGGGAGGAAACTTTTGGAGATGATGAATATGTTTATGGCATAGATTGTGGTGATGGTTTTACAAATGCATACTTATGCTTTTTGTATGTCAGTGATTACTCAAAGTGATTTTTAATGGAAAAATAGGATTAATGTATTCTGAAAAAAATAAAAGGTCATTCCTACTACTATGAGAGAAGGGGATTGGAGAAGGGGAAGAATGAAAATGAGGTCAAGACTGTTGGAGGAGCCTGGATGAGAGCTGATGGAGGTCTGGCTGAGGGTCTGGCATTGAGGGTGAGAAGTCAGTGGATTTCAGATGTATTTTTGGAGGTAAAGAATTAGCAAGGCTTGCTGATGGATAGGCTGTGGAGGGTGAGGGGAAGGATAAATGTGAGAACCTGGGTGGATGGTGGTGCTTAATTCGATGTTATTTTGTATTTTCCATGCCATAGCACCCTGTATTAGTACACAGCTTTAAACATTATCAATCAATTAAAAAAGAAAGAAATGTAATATCCAATTCTCCTCTGAATTCCTAAAATGCTACTCATATGCTACCAAAAGCTAACTATCTAAATGTTTATGTGCAAAGAAAGAAAATAAGGGAAAATACATGCAGATTTCACTCTGAGTTATCAGAAATATCACGCTATGAGTTCAGTTTTCCCTGACGTAATGACCTGTGAAAACTTAAATGTGAAGAAAAATTTAGGGATGAAGCAATAAAAAATTGTAGACTCTTTTAGATGATAAACTTTTTGAAGATATCCACCCCTCCCAATTCCTCCTGCAGCCCAGACAGAGTCAGTGGTGTGCTGATATTTATTTTGGGGGGAGGGAGGCTTGGTGGGGAGAGTAGAGAATGGGGGGAACCCTGACTTGTATATTTGCTGATTTCTATGGTATAAATATGCCCTCCATGGCTGATTTCAGTTACCAACATAAATAATGTCACTGAACACAGAGTTGGGAGGAGATGTACAAAAGCACACCGTTATATAGTATTTCCACCGTAGAGCTGCAACAGATAGGAATAAATTCAAGACCATAGGTAATTGTAAAATGGAAAATAAATTTTGAGCATTACCTTTGCTTTTAATATGACTTATTTAATTGTTCATTTATGTAATTAAATTCTTTAAAATGGCCGTGTTTAAAAGCAAGCTTACAAAATTCCTGGAAATTTAACACTTGACTGTCACACGTCAGTCTGTCTTTCTCCAACACAGCACTGATCGTTCACTGTAACTCATGACACATACCAATGAATGTGTGTTGAATGACCATTGGCCTCCCTGGACTAAGAAAACATCTCACTATCTTCTCATTCAAATTCTAGAAAAGATCTATCCTAACTGAATATTCATTAATAAGCAATTACTAAGCATTAGCTACATGTTCAATAACTAGGGATGGAGAATATAAGTGGTATATATTGAATGTTACTGTGCATAGATTTTTAACTGAATTAATACCTGCAACCATAGTAACTACAAGCAGATACTATTACTGTCCCCATTTTATGAGGAAAATTGGAGCACAGATGTCAATAGGTTGAAAACATGACAGTTTGAACCCTTTCTCTAAAGTTAAGATAAATAAATAAAAATGAAGCGAAATCTCTCCTTCAGCAATCTCAGGATGATCCATGTGCATATGTATCTATTTCATATGTAAACACTCATCTTAATGTCCACGGATCAAACTTTCCTATCTTGTTCAGATACTGGAAGTGTTTTTGCATTTTTAACTGCCTCAGTGCTCTTGAAATAGTGGTCTATTTTCATAAAGTGTGCCTTTACGGATTGAAAAAAAGAATTTAGTTAAATGACAATATGAAAAACCAATTATTGGATTCAGTTAACATGGCCAATACTTGCATTTTTAATCAGCAGCGATGTATCATACATTTTTTATAGCCTTTGACTATTTCTCTTCATGCCACAACTTGTAGAGATTTAGGTTATAAAAATAGTTTATATGCCTATAAAAACCAGAAGCTCTGTTCCATGGAAAACAAAGAAAGTAATTTGTACTGTCAAACCATCCTTTGAAACTTCAGAGTAGGGCTGGGGGCTGGGAGCTTCACACTAAGAAATGCAAGAATCACAAGGATAAGCTCACCTTTTAAAACAATTTCTGACCCAACTCTTTAAATCCATTTTGAAACGACAATAAATGGGTCTCTCAGAGGGAAACATAGTGTTTATCCAAGTGCTTGTCACTTTGGCTCACACCAAAAACAGCTTTGCAAAATCATTTCGCATCAACCTTAACAGCGTCGTAAGGCTTCTCAGAATCCTCATGAATATAATAACTCAAATAATATTACCCCAGCATCTATACGTTTAAAGACAGATTGAATCCATCTTTTGAGTACTGATTGGTTTTGGATTTCCATAGTTTTATTTTAATTTTGAGACGTCTTATTTCCAAGTCTTGAACAACCTAATTGCTTTCATAACAGAATTCCCCACCTTGGAAGGGAGTGGGGTGACAGAGGCTCCCCTCAGAACACTAAGTCGGTCTGGGCCACTTTTAGTCAATTATTTTACATCTACAGCTCACAATTCCCCCCTCCCCCCACCCCCACCCCCGCCATCTCCAGGATCCCCTGTTGCAGTTTTCAAGGGCCCATTCTGTCCACCTTTGTAATAGAATTCTTCCCCTGGGCATGGAAATATGGCCGGAGCCTCCTTTAATAATTTTAACAGGGTGTGGTACAAGAAGATAATTATGTCTTGTGAGGCCTAGCGTGGGGGAAATGCCTTTTTAATCGTGGCTCATATTTTCTTCCCCATTGAATTGAGCCCACTTTGGATTTGGTATGAGGTAGCTTGCAGTTCAAGGGGCTTAAGACAGAAGAGGGCCCAAGGTATCAGGTTAGAAAGCAGATGGGGTGTCTTTGCCCATCCAGGGCCACTTTTACTGCCTATTCTGACTGGAAGGAGCCCCAGACAGACCGCGGTGAGCGTGGCAGACAAGGAACAGGGGGCGGGGGGCGGTCAGTATGAGTGGAGCTGCAAGTCAGGACTGCCTCCCATCAAAAGGGCCAACGCCTTGGGTCCCACATCTTCTGGAAAGGTCTGTCACTGAACTTCGGAAACGTAAATCAAGTTAAATGGCTCCTCTGCTTAACCTGAGGAGCTTTGCTGGCTTCCCTTCTTTCTTAGGGCACATTCAAACCTCTCTGCAGCAGTCTAGCCCATACCCACCTCTCTCAGAGCTCCCCGCACCGTCCACCCGCTTGCTTCCGCCATACAGGGCTCCTTGCTAGGCCTTGGGTGTGCCAGGCCCTTCCCACCGCCAGGACCGTTTCAAGTGCCTGACACTGTCTCTCCTCAAATTCTCGACTCTGTTCACAAGTCACCTCCGCTGAGGTGCCTTCCTTCATGCTGTCTGCCATGGCCTGTGGGGAAAGGAGGAGTGAGAGTGAGGGGAGGGCGTGGAGAGTGGTATTAGAGGGCAGGTACCCCTGGGGGCCATGGGGGCTCAGCCCCTCTGAACACCCACTGGGACACTGCGTAGAAGAGGCCTTGAAGGAAGGAAGTGGTGGTATTTGCCCACCACCTCCTGTGTGTGCTTTGGTGGAGGGCAGCTCCCAGAGACACAGAGTCCCCGGCATCTATCAGTGGCACCAAGGAAATACAGGGCGTCCGCAGTGTCAGTGACCGATGCTTCCCTAATCCTGAGGAGACTAAATCCATGGACAGTGTTCCTGGAATATATCCAGTCTGCGACTTGAGCTCCTGCTGTAACTCACTGTGCATGCTTGGGTGACACCTTCCCTCTCAGGGGCTCAGTTTCTTTGACTGTCAAAGGGGGATTTGGATCAGAGTGGTGCTTCTAAAGTGGGGCATTTGGATCACAGGTGGCACAGAGGTAAGCTTAGGTGATAAATGGATGGATATGTTCTCATTTTAAGGGTTATGTATTTTTATTGGATAGGTACCTCTAACTGCTAAAGCAAATACCTCCTGAATTCCCAGTAGCTTAACACAGTAAGCATTCATTTCTCACTCCTGGACGGTCCAGGGCATGCTGGTGGGGTTGAAGGAGGTGTGGAAGGGATGTGGGAAGACCTCTGATCTACAAGGTGGTTTAAAAATCAGGGTTCCTTCCCTCTACTGACTCTGCCATTTTCAAGGACCCTAGAGTACTAAACTACATTCTTTGCATCCGGGCAGTACGCAGGAAAAGAGAGAGAGAGAGATAGTGCAGGAGATTTCGGGAACTGAGTCTAGAAATGTCTAGTCTGATCCTGACTATTCTTGATCTAAGCATTCTTGGCCAGAATTCAATCACATGGCCCCAGCTAGCTTGGAAATGCAATCTTTCTATGTGCCCAGGAAAATGACAAATGAGCTTTGATGAATGCACACATAGAATGATAACTGCCACAGTATGTATCAATAGATACATATACATATACACATATAGATAAAGGTACCGATATAGATATGAAAAATTTAACACATCAAACTTTAATTTCATGAATGTTATTGCTTGGATATGGGTAGGTGGAAATACTGATCTAAATGACTGATTTAAAATTAAGTCAAAGGGGGCTTCCCTGGTGGCGCAGTGGTTGAGAGTCCGCCTGCCGATGCAGGGGACGCGGGTTCGTGCCCCGGTCCGGGAAGATCCCACATGCCGCGGAGCGGCTTGGCCTGTGAGCCATGGCCGCTGAGCCTGCGCGTCCGGAGCCTGCGCTCCGCAACGGGACAGGCCACAGCAGGGAGAGGCCCGCGTACCGCAAAAAAAAAAAAAAATTACGTCAAAGAAAGGGATTAGGTTAATACTAATGGAGGAGTTATGTAGATGTGACAAATTGTAAAGATGGGATACCATTATCTTCCAGCTATGCAATTTTACATATAATTTGTTTATTCAAATTTTGTGTCAGTAATGGTGAACCTGAGTCAAGGACAAACAATTCGGGTCATTTTTCTGGAAATTTTAGGAATCAGGTAACTAGTTCTATGCTAATGCTGGATAACAATCCCCTAAAATTCAGTGGCTTAAAACAATAATCAACTATTCACATGTCTGCAGAGCAGGTGGAGGGGATGCGTGACTTACCCAGGCCTAGCTGGCCCTGGCCCCAGGGCTGCTCCGCTCACATCTCTCATCCTCCTTAGGGCAGTAGCTGCCCCAGGGCAAAAGCACGAGAGGGTGAAAAGACACACACACTATCTCTTAAGGCCCGGCCTCAGAACTGACACATCGCTGCTTCTGCCTGCATGCCACAAGCCAAGGCAAGTCACACGGCTAAAGTGTGTGTAATAGAAAAAGAAATTATAGACATTTAGAAGAAAAATATGCTATTTAATTCAAAATAGCATTTTTTTTTTAGAAATTATGTGATTACTGGACACAGGAAGTTATAAGAAACATAGTGCCAACCTATCTTCAAAGATGTATCACACAGTATTTTTTTTCCCTATGTGTGTTAGTAAACCTTTATCGTTTAAGCTATTTATTTATTTATTTATTTATTTATTTATTTGTGTGTGTGCCTGGCCGCACCGCACGGCATGTGGGATCTTAGTTCCCTGACCAGGGATCGAACCCATGCCCCCTGAAGAGGAAGCGCTGGAGTCTTAACCACTGGACTGCCAGGGAAGTCCCAGTCACACAGTATTTTTATTCTTATTTCTGTTTATAGAGGTACAGCTTATCAGCACCCAGATCAAAAAATAGAAGACTTCTAGTATTCTGAAGGTTTCCTTGTGCCCCTTCCCAGTCTACACTCCTCCCAAGACACTATTCTGATCGCTTATCACTTTAGACTAGCTGGACCTATTCTTGAATTTCATATAGATGTAGTGATATAGAATGTATTCTTTTGTATCTATTTTTCCAATTAATCATCATGTCCGTGAGAATCACCCATATTGTTACGTGCAGCAGCCAGCCACTAATGCTATTCCATTGTATGGATATATTGAAAATTGTTTATCCGTTCTAAAATTGATACACATTTGGATGGTTTCCAGTTGCAGATTATTAGGAACAAAGCTGCTATGAATATTCCTACATATGTCTTTTTGCTGATATAAGCACTTATTTTGTTGCGTATATCTCTCTTAATGGGCATTTTAATTAAGGGGATTTTGTACAACATGTGTCCAAAACTAGAAGTTAGGCTAATTAAATTACAATATATTCAAACAAGATAATATGCTGCAGCCATTAAAAGTTTTCTTTTAGAGGATTTTTAATGACCATATGCAATATGGTTTCAATCATGTCCCCAAACTATGTAAAAATATCTAAATAGGTATGTGGGCTATGTGTATTTGTGTGTGCGTATATGTGTATGTGTTTGGTGTGTGTATATGTGTGTGTAAACAGAAAATATCTATACCAGAAGGCTAACAGTGATCATCTTTAGGTGACAGAAAGGTACATAATTTCAATTTTCCTTTTTTTAAATAATTTTCCATATTTTCAGCAGTGAAAATATATTACTTTCATAATTACAAAAATGCTTACTAAAAGAAATGATTAACAGGAAGAACAGAAATCTACTCATTAGTAAAACCTTGTACTACAAACCACATTTTTGCAATGCTCTTTTTTATGTATTACTTTTACTTAATCTAAATGATATATAAAACCTTAGCTGTTATCATACCAGCTAATGAGTCAGAATTGATGTGGTCAAGCCAGGCAGACACCCTCCTCCATGGCTCTCCCTAGACGATCCTGTGAGTCCAGATTCTCATTATTTATTATACAGCTGTATAATAACCAGGAAAAATACCCATCTTAACACTAGGAGAGAAGGAAGTGCAAGAAGAAAGGCAACATCTGAGTGCTTAATTGAGATCACAGGTTAGTAGATGAATCTCAATAAACATAGTCAATACAAAGTGCCTAGAAAATCTTAGCATGACATAACTGTGCATTATGTTACAGAAGCAAACCCTTTTATAATGACCTACAGGTTTACTATATTTTGAAATATAATCGAATATTTCCTATTATTATCCAGTTTAGAGTAAATTTTTTTAACTGCTATCTCCTGTAACTGTTGTCACACAAAACTGTTGTTTAATTCTACCTAATCTTCATAACCTCAATTAAGTCTATATTCTCCTATAATTTGCTGTAAACGGTTATCTGAAAAATTCAACCAAAGTCAAAATCAGCTTAGGAAGAATCTGAGAAACAGAAAATCCTGCAGTGCTGAACATTTCCTTTTAGGATTTATCTAGACCAGGGGTCAGCAAACTATGGCCCACAGGCCACAACAAGCCCACACTGTTTCTTTCTGTACTGTCACTGAGCTAAGAATGGTTTTCACATTTTTAAGCAGTTACATTTTAAATGGTTATAAGAGTACATACATAACGTACTTAATATTTCTTCTTTTCCCACAAAGCTGAAAATGTTTACTATCCAGCCCTTTAAATAAAAATGTTAACCCCCGCTCTATCTAACCCACCCATGACACTACAAGCTGTTGTTCACATACTGGTGAAAATGAGTGGTATTTTGGCAGAGATAATTCTCTATGGAAACAGCACCATGCATTCAACATAGCCATTTTATTTTTCTCCTAGACATACAGGAATTCTACATTTCCCAGTTCTTCTTGCAGTTAGGTGGAGCCATGTGACTGAGTTTTGGCCAGTGGCATAAGGTCTGGCCCTTAAGGCTTCCCGAGCAATCTTCCATGTATCCTTTCTCTCTTCCCTTGTCTGCTGGATAAAGCTTCTAGAAAACACATAGCCACCAAATAGAAGGAGCCTGGGCCCTTTAATCAAAGGAAGGTATTCATAGTGTTCATAGTATTGAATACCAAGGTATTCATAGTATTACAGTACAAGCAAGAAAATACATTTTTATTGTGTTAAGTCATTGAGGTTTGGGGGAGTGTTTCTTACAGCAGCCAATGTTACTTTGGCTGGTTATACCTGGCTGGTATATGTAGATTTTTTTTTTGTTTTTCAATATTGCTGGGCCTGATATCACCGTATTTACTCCCATACACACACATACAAATGTGAGAATAGTTTATCCTTCAGTCTTTGGGAGTAACCAAAACATCCCTTGAAAAGATTATCTGGCTTTCATATCCCCAACAAATAAAAGCTTTATTCCCAAATGCTACTTTTGCCGCATGGATAAAACCTAACTACAATTTGAGAACCAAATTGGACACCAGGTAAATAAAGGAAAAATCCTGATCTTTGTAAAATAACAACCGCCCCAAATTTGAGCTCCAAAAATGTGTAAACAGCTTTTCCATGCTTATTCCTCCACAGGGCCATTTCATATCTAGCTTTCATCATCCTGTTTACCAAGTGAGAATTTTCAGATTTCAGTTGAGACACATCTGGTTCACAAATGAGCCACGACATCCCCAGTCATTGTGAAATCCTGGCCACAAGCATTAGTGATGAGCTCTCGGGTTTATTAGTAAAGATGTGCGAACCAGTCGGTTGCAAAGCTGTTTTGAGTGGAGAGGCCTCTGATGTGGCTTCTTAGAGGTGCCAGCTTGATCTTTCTCTGCTGAAGAACTGCTGTCATTAAATTCACTTCTAAATGCAAATTAACCAGTTTTAGCTTTCTTGCAGCTATAACCTCACCTGGAGCTGTTGAAAAAATATTTCAACTACTCTTTAGTTGTTAAAAAAGAGTTAACGTGACCAATCTGTTGGTATTTTCTTCATTTCTTTTAAACTTCCCTGGGTATTTTTAGATTCCCTGCAATTTTTTAAAAGATGCATCATAAAGGTAAGTCATCACCGAAGTCAAGGGTGATGAATAATGAGTTTATTTCTCTTTTGCCTTGTATCAAGCCTGGCTGACTAACAAAAAGAAAAGGAGAGAGAGGGAGAGAGAGAGAGAGAGAGAAGAGAGAGAGAGAGAGAGAGATTGAAGCTAAACTATTAAGAATTAATTGATAATGACTTTTGATTAGAGCAAAAGAAAATAACTGATTCAAAAATATCTATCTCTCTATCTATATATGTATAATGGAATCACTGTGCTATACACCTGCAACTAACACAACTATAAATCAACTATATCTCAATTAAAAAAAATCCAACCTGTACCCCCTCCCCGCAAAAAAACCCAGTCACCACTACTGCATGAAGAAGTTCTTATTTTATGTAGTTTCCAAACAAGCGTCTTTATATTCCACAGAGTTTTCAAGATGTTTGATTATGACCGTTAAAGGGCATACTTTGACTAAATAAACAAATACATAAATAACTGAGTCATATAGGAAAGTCACCTTCTAATATGGTCACAAGGGGGCTGGACAAGGTTAACAAACCATTTAAAACAAAGTGGAGTCGGTTCCCGGGAAATCAGATGAACTCTCTTTCCACACAGGACAAAAATATAACACAAGTAACACACCAACAGATTCTCAGGCAGGAGCTGTTCCCATTCAATCAAGACCTCTGCATCTTGAGAGGGCTTCCCCAACAACCAGGCAATCAGGACGTGGACCCTGTGATGTGACGTACAGAGAAGAGGACACCACTGGGGCAGTATTCCTGCCCCAAGTGCAGAATCGGAAGTTAATCCTGAAGAAACAACCACACAAGTATAAACTGAAGGCCATTCTGCAAAATCAACTGACCTAGACTTTTTAAAACGTTAATGACATGGGACGTCCCTGATGGCGCAGGGCTTAAGAATCTGCCTGCCATTGCAGGGGACACGGGTTTGAGCTCTGGTCTGGGAAGATCCCACATGCCGCCGAGCAACTAAGCCCCTGTGCGCCTCAACTACTGAGGCTGCGCTCTTAGAGCCCGTGAGCCACAACTGCTGAGCGCGCGTGCCTAGGGCCTGTGCTCCTGCAACGAGAGAAGCCACCGCAATGAGAAGCCCGCGCACCGCAATGAAGAGCAGCCCCCGCTCGCCACAACTAGAGAAAGCCCGCGCGCGGCAACGAAGATCCAACACAGCCAAAAATTAATTAATTAATTAATTTTAAAAAAATGTTAATGACACAAAAGACCAAAAGAAAAAGGGGGTGGGGAGGAAATGGGGATTGTTCAAGACAGAGATAATGAGACTAAATGGAATAAGGAATTCTCACCTGAGTCCTGAATAGAAAAACATGAGCTATAAAGGCTCTTGTAGGAACAATTAGAAAATTTTGAATATGGATGTGAATTAGATAGTATAATTGTATCAATGGTAAATGTCCTGAGCATAATTACATTGCTACGATGTAGGAGAATCTCTGTTCTTAGGAGATATGCACTGAAATATTTGCGGTAAAGGGCTGTATTAAGCACCTTTGTGTGTGACAAACCACCACAAGAGCAAACATGTATTTAGTTTATTTTTCCATTTAGACTCATCTCCCCTGGGGGGTTCCTGTGATCTCTGTTGGGGTACCTTATGTGATCAGCAGCCGACCAGTTGGGTGGCTCTGCTTCTGGGACTAGGCTGGTCATTGGCTGCAGTGACTAGGACCCTGTCCCTGTCCCTCCAGCAGGCTCGTCCTGGCTTATTCACGTGGCAGAGGCAAATTCCAAGACAGATAGAGAGAGAGAGAGGAAGCCTGCAAGGCTTCTTGAGGCCTGATGGCTGAACAGACATAGCCTCACTCGTGCTGCGTTTCCTTAGTCAAAGCCAATCACAAGGCCAGCACAGCGTCAAGGGGTGGACACCTTCACAGCAGAGTGGGAAAAGCTGAGAAGTCACATTGTAAAGGGCCTGGATATGATGAAGGGAAAACTGTGGTTGTTTGTGCCATCTACCACAAGGATGGACCGATGTCCCTTCAATGTTCCTATAGGTTTGAAAGTTTTCAACATAAAAAGTTGGGGAGAGGGACAGAACATGGCACAAGAAGCCAGATACCAAGAGAATATCCTGTAAAACTAAATCTATATTAATTGTCTCAGTCAGTTCAAATGTATGGTGATGGAAGTCAGAATACTGGTAACATTTGGGCTTCTGGGGTGCTGGTATTATACTGTTTCTTGATCTGAACAGTAAAAATTCCATGGAGCTACATACACTTAGGATATGCACCCTTTTCTGTATGTATGTCATACTTTCATTTTTTAAACTTTACTTTGGAAAATAGAAAGAGCAATGGCCTTGGAGCTGGGAAACCTGATGCTGCCACCAAGTCCCTCTGCAATACTGAAAATGTCGATTTAATTCCCTGGGCCTCAGTTTCCTCATCTGTAAAACGAAGCTGGATGAACTCTGGTTGGCCCCTTCCATCCTCTAGACTCTGAGACTCAACTCTGACTGAATAGTTTGCTCTCTTTCTGCCTGGAAATTATTTGTCAGGATATATAATATATAACATCATAATTATATAAATTATATATTTTCTCCTCCAGCTATAACACGTCCCTGAGATTTTATTTTGCTTTCCAGAATTTGCACAGAAATAATTATAGCAAAGCAGAAGTATTAAAGGGGTCCCTTTTCAGCACAAATGAGAGCTACGAGGGCTAGCTATTTGCAGAAGAAGTCAGTGGACAGGCAGGACATCACGTTTCAATATCACGCTGGAAATGCAGGAAAGGACCCTGCCACATAGGGAAGAACCATCATGAACCCTTTCAAAAAGCAACCCTGTTTTGCCACCACTCCTGCCTGTGCCTGGAAGGGACAGCCCTCACCCGGGAATGCAGCTTCTCCACCTCCTAGGTCATACCCTCAGGGGAGTCATGGGTCCTTTGTACATAGGGGCTCTTATGATGAAGTGAAGAGAGACACAAGCATCCCCTTGGTTCTCATATGTTGTGTGTGTGTGCGTGTTAGAGCCTCAGAAATTGGAACGATGCTGGAGGTCCAGGTGTCCCACCAGCTTAGCTGTTGCTTTAGCGGGTAGAGTCCCCAGGAGCACCTCTGAGCCTCTAAGGGTGGTGATTTTCTCACTTGTGAGCACTGTGACCCCTGCACAGTTCAAAGGACTCTAATGGAACAACATTTTGGAGTTTTTGTTTGTGTTTCCTCTAGGGCTTAGAGTTTACCTCTTGGGCTCCTTACAGCTACATTTTTTAGCAGTTTTCTAAAAGTTGCCTCCATGGAACCAATATTTATGAAGTGATGTGACTTCAGAAGTGAATGAGACAGACCAGCTCCCTGCCTTCATGTCCTTCGTCTATTGGACAGAGAGACCTGGAACCACTCACTCAACTTGTCTTCTGTGGGAGTGATAGTGGAAGTTCACAACAGCCCTACAGAAGGCATTCTTAGCTCCAATTTACAGATGAGGAAACTGAGACTCAGAGAGCTAAAATAACTTATCTGAGACGTTACACGGCTAGTAAGTAGAATCCATTCAACCCCATTTTGCTACAATTCCTCCATGTATGGACCCTGAGATGAGGTGGTAAAGTATGCCCATCTCTTAGAACAGGTACTGGTGAACTAAGTCATGTGGTCTGTTTGTGTACACAAAGTCTTATTAAAACACAGCCACACCCACTCGTTCACACATTTTCTTTGACTGCTTTCCCACTGCAACAGCAGAGCTGAGTAGTGGCAACAGAGACCTGACAGCCCTCAAAGACAAAAATATTTGCTATCTGGCCCTCCAAAGAAAAGATCTGTCACCCCTCCTTCACAGAACGTATTAGTCAGGGCAATGTAAGCACCTGGAACACACCCTCCAATTTTAGTGGCTTAACATATTTTTCTAAAAGTTTATTTCTCCTTAAAAAAACTAAAAATAGAGTTGCCATATGATCCCGCAGTCCCATTCCTAGGCATATATCTGGAGAAAACTATAATTCGAAAGGACACATGCACCCCAATGTTCATAGCAGCACTATTCATAATAGCCAAGACATGGAAGCCACCTAAATGTCCATCAACAGATGAATGGAAAAAGAAGACGTGGTACATATATACAATGGAATACTTCTCAGCCATAAAAAAGAAAGAAATAATGCCATTTGCAGCAACATGGATAGACCTAGAGATTATCATATTTAGCAAAGTAAGTCAGAAAGAGAAAGAGAAAGACAAATACTATATTATACCACTTATATGTAGAATCTAAAATACAATACAAATGAACTTATTTACAAAACAGAAACAGACTCACAGACATAGAAAACAAACTTATGATTACCAAAGGGGAAAGCGGGTAGGGAATAGGAGTTTGGGATTAGCAGATACAAACTACTATATATAAAATAGGTGGGCTTCCCTGGTGGCGCAGTGGTTGAGAATCCGCCTGCCGATGCAGGGGACACGGGTTCGTGCCCCGGTCCGGGAGGATCCCACATGCCGCGGAGCGGCTGGGCCCGTGGGCCATGGCCGCTGAGCCCGCGCGTCCGGAGCCTGTGCTCCGCAAAGGGAGAGGCCACAACAGTGAGAGGCCCGCGTACAGCAAAAAAATAAATAAAATAGGTAACCAACAAGGTCTTACTGTATAGAAAAGGGAACTATATTCAATATCCTGTAATAAACCATAATGGAAAAGAATATGAAAAAGAATATGTATATATGTATAACTGAATCCTTTGCTGTACACCAGAAACTAACACAACATTGTAAATCAACTATACTTCAGTTTAAAAAAAAAAAAAGCGTATTTCTAATCACAAAATAGCCTTGCTAGGGTGTTCTGGGCAGAGTTGGAATGGGATGCCTGTTCCAACTGATCAGTCCTCTCAGGTCATCCCGGACAGAAACATCCAGCCGGCAGACAAGGGAAAAAAGAGAGGCTCACACACAGGAGATTTTTATGGGCTAGATATGAAAGTGGCATCCATCACTTCCACCCACATCCTATTGGCCAGAACCCAGTCACATGGCTGTATCTAACTGCAGAGGATATTGGGCAATGTAGTCTACTGTTAGGTCGAGGAAGAAGAGGAAACAGGTTTTGGTGAACACCTAGCAGCCTCCACCACAATCCCTAAATGCTAATTATTCTTACACCCAGAAAAAGTCTCTGGTTTTGACTTCATAAATCTGTTTTACACCTCACATAGAGTATGCATGTGTTTAACATTTTTTTGATTCAGTCCTTATCTTTTTGGGATACATACTGAAATATGTACCAGTGAAATGATATGATGTCATGGATGTGCTTCAAAATAAACTGAGAATAGAAAGTGAGAATACAAACGAGACAAGAATGGTCATGAGTTTTGTTGAAGCTGGGTTATTTATTATATTCTTTTTAGTTTTGTATATATTTTTTAAATTTTCCATAATAAAAAGGTTTGTTTTTAAAGAGTACACTAAAACTACTCTTTTCTGTCTTCCAACAGTTTTTAGAAAAAAATACATAGTAAAAACAATAAAATCCTGACCATAATAGACTACAAGATTCTCTTCAATGACATTTACTATAGGTACACTGGCTTATTAATTTCTCTTGCTTTACCCAACTATTCCAGTCAAATAAGCTTGTCTGCAAAAGAAATGGACCAATAATAAAAGATAACGTCTATGAGAGAATAGTATAATCAAGACAAAAGAGTTAATATTCATAGGTCAGCTACTTATAGTAGGAACAGTTTAAGAAGAGTTAATTTACTGGGTAGGGTCTGTATAAAAACCACATTTGTTACATTCATTAAATAAACATGGATTGAGCATCTACTCCATTCAAGGCACTGTGCTCGGCTCTAGAAATAAAATGATGAGGAGGCAGCTGTCCCTGTCTCGAGGATTGTACTTGTCAGGACGGGTTGAACTAGCTGCATAGCAAACATCCCCAAATCACAGTGGCCTTGAACAACAAAGCGTACTTCTCACTGTGCAAGGTTAAATGCAGGTAGCTCTCTTTTGAGCAGTAACTCAGAGACTTTGGTTCCTTCCACCTCAGAGTCCTCTGCCATGTAGAAAGCAACGAGAGAGTGTGATAGATGATCACTCGGGATGTTTTATGGCCAGACCTGAAAGTGACAGAGCTCTCCACAGTCCCACCTAGACCCATTTTCTGGAAAATGTTCTCTAGCTGTGAACACAGGAAGAAGAAAACTGGATACTGGGGTAAGGGGGATGTACTCTGGAATGTTCTACCATAAAGGTGATACAGGTTTGGTGAAAACGCAGACGTGCAAACAGACCCATTCTACTAGGGCATAGTAAGATCAATAATAAAGATATGAATAAGGTGCTGTGGGAACTCTGTAGAAGGAGGTAGGATTTTAAAAACTTGCATCAGCTCTTGGTATGATTTCCTAAATGCGCTTGAAACTTAATTTGCTTGGGCTACTAAATTTGTAATTCTTTTTTCCCAAAAATTACAATCCAGTTTTCCCTAACTCCTCAAAAGCAGAGCACTGCTGGTAGCCTTGTTTGGCAATGGTAGTCACAGAGCATGGAGGTTTATCGATACTAGTTATGTGTACTGACTAGAACATAAACTCACCTGGAACTTGGATCTCACAGCATTTAAGAATTTTAATAGGATTCATTCATACATTTGTTCAACATTTTATAAAGACTTCTGTCCCCGAAATTCAATTTACAATTTTTACAACGTTTTACAAAGACTTTGATCTCCAACCCTCCTTTTATAAATTTACAAGAATTTACACTTACTGCAAGGATTTCTTTCCAAGGTTTTTTTAAAAGTTATTTTCCCTTGGGATAGAAAAATGTTAATTTTAGATGAGAGTAGAGGTCGTTGAGGCTCACATGTGGGGACTGTGTGTGATGGAAATGCCGGATAACAGCAGCAGCGCCTGGATTCTAATTTAGACCAGCCTGCCTCAAGCAATAGGAAAGTCATTTGTCCCTATGTGCCCACATCACAGTCTGGCACAACTGGGGGTTAGAGCCAGCATTAAACTCTCGCTGCATACAGTATTCTAGTTTGCCATCTTAATTTATATATTCCACCCATGTGCTGATTATCCTGCACTCCCCCACCCTTTTCCAAGTGATTCTACTTAGAAAACACGCAGGAGGAACCTTGTGGGATCGCAAAACCGCTGCGATCTCCTCTTTGATCTGCCATCTGAACCAGGGACCGAGTATTGTTCCAAATTCTTCCCCAGCGCTGCAGTTGACAATTATTGGCATCTTAGAGCCTGGCGATTGCAGTAAGATGCCTGACAGGACCGGCTGCCTAAACATTTAAAGCACTCACTCCCTTCAAACATCTCCCCCTTCCCAACGTCCCCTACAAAAAAAAATACTGAAAAGTAAAGAAATCGAATGCTTTAAAAAGCTGCCAATTTCTTAATAAGATGCTAGGGTTGGTTGGGATTTTAAAGATGCTCACAACGCATCTCTAGAGCAGCAACTCGCCCTCTTGCCCCTGACACAAATAAAACCAACCAGCATACCATACCTTAACCACCGCCACGGCGACCCGAGGAACTTTCGGAATGATGAAAGTGTATTTTTGTCTTAATCTGGGTAAGACTTGGATGAGGTGCCTTGCGTAAAGACGTGAACTCGGAAGGTAGTTGACTTAAGAATCTTACTTCAGTTTGTAGGGATGGGGGCGGGGGGAGGGGGCATGCCGGAGAGAAAGGTTTGTTTATTTATTTAATTTCAGTCCCCAAGGCAGAATGGAGAGGATCCATTCCGGGGACACTGGAATCCAGAATGCGAGATGGGCTTGGAAATTTGCAAAATTTGTGAATGCCTAGGCTGAAGGCTCCGATCACGGGGAGGAAAGGACTGGGCGGGCACAGGGGAGGAGGGAAGGAGGAAACCAAGGGGGAGGCGGAGGAAGAGCAGTATAAAAGGCCCCAGCCAGCGCGAGCGCCAGCCACTCCGAGCCGCCTGGAGAAGGCGGGAGCCCGAGCAGGACGCGCCGGTGCCGCTACGGTGATCTGAGCCCGGCACCGGACCCGGTTCTCTCTTGCATCCGAGGCGAGGACCCCTTGCCCTCTGCTCGACCCTCGAGCCCTTCCACTCGCCGGCTGCCCCCTGCAAGGCATGAGCTGCGCGCGGGAGCCCGAGGCTTCAGCGCGGTCATGAGGCGCTGGCCCGGGAGCGGCGGCTGTGCGACGGCAGCCCCCAGGTCCCCTCCGGGCGCGGCGCCTCCGGGATGAGCCCCCCGACACGCGACTGCCTGAGCTGAGATTTACCCCCAGTGCCCCACTCCGTTCTGCGCGCCTGAGCCCGCGGGCACTCGGCCCCTGCAGCTTCCCGCCGAGACACCTGCGCCCTGGACCAGACGGACGCCCAGCGAATCGGACTCGCCTGCCTTCCCAGCCTCTACCCCGCGCCGCGGGCGCCTGAGCAGAGGTGCTCAGAGAGCGGGCGGCCCACCGTGCGGGAGCGAGTGTCAAGACCTTTCTGGAACGAAACTCTATCCTCCCCCTCATACATACGCACGCCAGCTTGAGGGAGGGGCGCACAGTCGCAGACTGACACCTGGCTGGTCCGCCACCCTCTCCGTCTCCAACACCACAACTCCCAACTCCACCTTGTCAATAAAGGTTTCTAAACTCGCCCAGGCACCCCCACCCACCCACAGCCCCGAGGCGCAGTGCGCACAGGGCTCGGCCCTTGCCGCCCACAGCGACCTCGGCAGCGGTGGCGCACAGCCCGGCAGGCGGACGCGGACTCCGGAGGGGCGCGCAGGTCACCTCTAGACAGTGACAGCCCCCGGGGCCCGGGGCCCCCATCCGGAGCCGGCTCACCCTAGGACTCGGCGGCGGGGCGGCGCGGCCCGCGGCCCGAAGGAGCGCAGGGAGGAGGGGAGGTGGTTCGTCGGGTGAGTGGCTCCGGGCGGCAAGGGCGGGGGAGCCCAGCGTGGAGGTAACTCTGGGCCGCCACTGAAGCCCTCCTCCTCCTCCTTCTCCTCCTCCTCCTTCTCCTCCTCCTCCTCCTCCCCGCGCTCCTCTGGCGGCCGCTCCCGCTCCAGCTGCGGCGCCGCGGCCACATCTGGGGCGCCCATGTGCTCTCGGGGGCTCGGCTGCGCCCGCCCCGCCGTCGCCCCCGCTGCCCCCTGCCCGCAGGGTGGTCCCCGGCCCGGCCCGGGCCCCTGGCGGCCCGCCGTCCCCACCGCCGCCGCCGCCGCCGCCGGGGAGCGCCGGGGTTTGCTCCGCAGCCAGCTTGGACGCCCCCGGCCCCGCCGTGGCTCCGCCGTGGTGCGGCGGCGGCGGCGGCTCCTGCTCCCCCGGCCCGGCGCGCCCCGCCGCGCCCAGGGCCAGCCCCGCGGGCTCGGGGAGCGGGGCCCCGGCGGGGGCCGAGGCGGGAGCCGCGCCGCCGGACTCCCGGGCTCCGACTCCTCCTCCCCCGCCGCCGCCGCCGCCCGCCGCGCCGGGTCCTAAAGCCGCGCGCCTCAGGAGGATGGTACGCCTGGCGGCCGAGCTGCTGCTGCTGCTGGGGCTGCTGCTGCTCACGCTGCACATCACGGTGCTGCGCGGTTCGGGAGCCGCCGACGGGCCGGACGCGGCCGCGGCCAACGCCAGCCGGACGCAGCTGCAGGTGAGTGCGCTGCCGGAGAGGGGCGCGCGTGGCAGCGGGGACCCGGGTGGCGGGGAGCTGACCTAGCTAGCACCTGATGGTAGCGAGGAGGCGGGTCCCCGCCCCACCAAAGAGCATCTGTTTTGGCAGCAGTTTTGCCGGGGCCACCGATCTCCGGCTGAGGCGGAGCGGGGTTCGTGCCTGGAGGCTGGACCGCTTTCGAGGTCTGGCAGGCACGCTCCTCCAGGTCGTCTGTCACCAGGTACCTGAGGGTGCTAGCTTGAGATGGGCGGAGGAAGTGTGGAGTATGTCTGTGTTTGCTTTGGGGTGCTGCCACTCTTTGGTTACCCTTTAGAGACTGAGTAACGTTACTCTGGGGGGAGCGGGGAGCGGAAAGAGACTTTAGGATAAATCCCCAAACTGGGTTTGGAAGGAAGAACCCCAGTGAATCTGCCCCCTCAGAAAGCTACGCAAAGGTCAGGAAATAATTTCCCCGAAGAGAATGGCCAGACATCCCCTGTTTGCCCACGTGGTCCCCATGCCTCCCTTATACCTCCCCAGCCGGGCGGAGGGCCTGGAGTCAAGCCTCCGGTTGTACTTTGGCCCGGCGTTACCTGGGGCTTTTAAACTTACAGCAAAGACTTCTTCCAGCGTTCTGCCCCTGTTGAAGGTATCCTTAGGAATGGAATTCTAATGATCTGTGCAGCTCCAAGGCAGGGGAGGGGGTCACAACTGGGGAGCGGGTAGTGGGCGTCAGACACAAGAGGAATTCTCTGGTTTCCAAATAAAGGATTGTCCAGGTAGGGATTTCCTGCCGCTGTCTTGGGAAGAAGCGCCTTTCCTTGGCTCTATCAGACGTGTGAGACAACTGTCAACTTGGGGCATGGGTAGAAGTCAGCAGGGATTTTCCCAGGAAGCAGCGGGAATTCTCTCCTAAAATCTCCTCCTCAAACCAGCCCCTCTAAAACTCTTTATGTCGAGATAAGCATTATTCATTGTTCCCAAAGGACTTTAAGACCACTGCCCCTATTAGTTCATTTCTCACATCTTTATATAATTTGTTGCCTGAAAACTCTACTGTTGTAGAGAGAAGGAATTCACTTAAACACTTCCACAGTGCTTACCATGTGCTAGTTTTAAGTGCTTTACAGAACTTAACCGATTTAATGATGTACTATGCTGTTAATATCCTCCCCTGATAGATGCAAAAACTGAGGTACAGAGGTTAAGAAACTTGCAAAGTTTACACATTCCAAACTCTTGATTAGTTACTCCATGTTTTCTCTCGGCCAGGATGTTATAGACTAAAGCAAGGTGATCCTTACACACAAATGCAAAACCAGGAATGAAAAAGTATGCACCCCAGAGCCTAAAGTTCTTTTAAATTGGGAACATTTCTGAAAATGTCCTAACTTTATGAGGCCCTCTTCTCTTCTCCTGTGGGCAAACAGGTACAGTGACAGCCTGACGGGATTCCTTTGGGGAAATTGAAGACACCCCATTCTGTAGATGGTGGTACACCGACCCACTCTAACACTGTAAGAACAATTCCTGATATCTTCGAGATATCTGGAAGTCACATTTTATACATGATGATTTCTTTCCTCGTGGACTCATGAAAAGCTGTAAAAATGATGTTCTATGGAAAAGTAAATTTGGCAGATTCCTTTATGAGGTGTTTGCTATCATTAGAATAACCTAGGCTTGGCCTTTTCCGTTTGACTGGTAAGGTGATGAGAGAAGCAGCTGGTGGAAGTGGCAACTGCAAAGGGGAAGTGGATTAAATTCTCAAAAGAGCCTGTGGCTGAAGAACTGTCCCAAGAGGGCAGAAGAAATGGGGGATTTAGAAAGAGTAATGCTCCTAGGAGTATCTTGGGTCCCAAGTAGCTGCTAATCCATCAGCTTTCAGCTTGTTTTGTAATCGTGTTTGGTTATTCTGTCCACTCAATGAACTTATTCAGGCAGAATGATGAGTTTAACAGTTTAGTTCATAATTTTACTCTCTTTTGTAATTTGTTATTTTAAAAGTTTTATATTCTTCCTGACTAAAGTTATTTCTTTGGCCCTCTGACTCTCCAAAGGTATTATGATTCAAATGGAGAGAATATATTCCTCAAGTGAGGAGGTCTGCAAAAGACATTCATTAGTTTATGGTTTTCAGGGCCCAGGATGTGAATTAGCTAGTAGCAGGTGTATTTGAAAACAAAACTGTGGGTGCCATATTTTTTCTGTTTACGGTCATGTTTAACCTATCTTTTTTTTTTTTTTCCGCTTCATTGGGTCTTTTTTGCGGTGCACAGGCTTCTCATTGTGGTGGCTTCTCTTGTTGTGGAGCATGGACTCTAGGCGCATGGGCTTCAGCAGTTGCACGGGCTCAGTAGTTGTGGCCCGCAGGCTTGAGAGCACAGACTCAGTAGTTGTGGCACCCGGGCTTAGTTGCTCCGCGACATGTGGGATTTTCCCAGAGCAGGGATTGAACCCGTGTCTCCTGCATTGGAAGGTGGATTCTTAACCACTGCGCCACCAGGGGAGTCATAACCTATCTTAACTAACTACATTTCAACTTAAGTTTGCTGCCTCTGGGATATCTTAAGCTTCTAAAATCATTCTTTGTAACCAGAAATTTCGTCAATCCTTATATTACATTATTTGTGTTGTTATCTCTGCTTAAAATATTCTGAAATATGAGTCAGAAATACACAATGGTAGCTTTATTTTCCCAAATTGTAGTATATTTGGGAACATATAAAAGAGATGCACCTTTATTAGTGATCTGGCATATCAAGGGCACCCAATAAAATAGTAAGAATAACAATAGTAGCTAAGATTTGTCAAGTGCCTTTTATGTGTCAGACACTGTTCTTAGCACTTTTCATATATTTTCTTTTTAAATCCTCACAAAAATCTTGTGAATTAGACATTATCGTTATCCCTGTTTCAAATGAAAAAACTGAGGTTGGGTAACTTGCCCACAGTTGCAGAGCCAGAAGCTGCTTAATTTGTTGTTGTTATTTTATAAGTGTAAAAATCTTTGAAGAATATTTGTATTCCAAGTTCTTGAGAAAGTCATCCTGCTGGCTACAAAAGAGAAAAAGTCTTTTAACAGTTTACATTTTCTTTCTTTTTTTTTTTTTTCAGGGCTTAGGTTTCTTGGGGTTTTTTTAATTTATTTATTTATTTATTTATTTATTTATTTTTATTTTTGGCTGTATTGGGTCTTCGTTTCTGTACTCGGGCTTTCTCTAGTTGCGGCAAGCGGAGGCTTCTCATTTGCAGTGGCTTCTCTTGTTGTGGCGCACGAGCTCTAGGTGAGCGGGCTTTAGTAGTTGTGGCTCGCAGGCTCAAGAGCTCAGGCTCAGTAGTTGTGGCGCCCGGGCTTAGTTGCTGGGTGGCATGTGCGATCTTCCCGGACCAGAGCTCAAACCCGTGTCCCCTGTGTTGGCAGGTGGATTCTAACCACTGCACCAACAGGGAAGTCCCTAACAATTTACATTTTCAAACACATCTTGACAGGCTTATTGTGTCAAATATGAATGTATCTATCTATCTATCTAAATTATATACACATACATAAACACACATATATAAACATCATCTATCATGATTTTTTTGGTAGTTTCAACATAGTAGGAGATATGTTTTTTGACTCTGTAAGTGACTGTCCCTGTACTGTTAGGTATGCTGTTATGAGGTGGTAGTAAAATGCTTTGAACACACTATTTCTATTGGTTATGTGGCTCATAAGAATAATAAATAATGATGTTAGTCTTTGTACTGTTTTCAGTATTTTAAAACATCTAATAAGAAATTTTACAGTGGTCTGCAACAGCTGTATAAAAATGCACAGAAAAATCAACTTTTTTCACTTTTGAATGAAATCTTATCTTCTCTGGTGTCATGTTGATCAGATACTCAGCTTAGTTCTTTCATATGTCTTTAATTGATAATAGTAAGAAAACAATTATATATAATAAAAAAGCAGTCTGGAAGACAGACTATCCCAAAATATAGAACCACAGGCAATGATAAGAATAATGATAATGATAATAATAGTATATCTTTTACTTGAAATTCAAATGAGTCTCTCTCTACTAAATCTCAGTCAGATTCAGAAGCATGAATTTCTACAGATTTTACATAGTAAAGCTAGAATTCATTAAAACAATGAGATTTAAGGAAGTGTTAGAAATCATCACATTGATCATTTTTACAGTAGCATTAAAGCAAACCAAACTCTGAAATGTAACTAAATGTCTTTGTTCTCTAATTCCTAACTACCATCTTTATCAGTACATTCCTCCTTCATCCCTCTACTTGCCTTCAACAAAACTGCTTAGCATCTTGTACTCATTGCTTCAGACTCACGAGTTGATCTGAGCTCTTGATAGCAGTAAAAGCAAAAGCAACATTTATCTGTACTTAATGCTACTGAGTTTCCTTACAATGACCCTATGAGATAGATAGTATTTATATACCCATTTCACAGATGATGAAATTGAAACCTGGAGAGATTTGAGTAACTTGCCCAAGGCCACACAACCATGGTTGGCAGGGCCAAGATTCAGACCCAGGGAGGCTGGAATTCTTGTTCCAGTTCATCAACAAGATGCCTCCAGCTCTGATACAAGTCAACAGCCATTGTGTTTCTCGTTTCATGACTTGCCTTGCCCATTTTCCAGGCAGGCTGTCTGCTTTTACCTCAGGTATTCTTTATAAATTATGAATAACTGTCCCACTTAGCTATTGCTATATAACAAACCATCCCAAAACACAGTGGCTTAAAACAATCACATTTCGTTTACTCATGACTTTGTGTGTCAGCAGTTTACTCTGGGCCCAGCTGGGTGGTTCGTATGCTGATCTTGCTTAGGATTATTCATGTGGCTATAGCTTTCTGTTGGCTTGATGTGGGCTAGATGGTCTAAAAGGACCTCACTCCAGATACTATAAAACTCTTAGAGGAAAACATAGGCAGAACACTCCATGACATAAATCACAGCAAGATCCTTTTTGAACCACCTCCTAGAGAAATGGAAATAAAAACAAAAATACACAAATGGGACCTAATGAAACTTCAAAGCTTTTGCACAGCAAAGGAAACTATAAACAAGGCAAAAAAACAACCTTCAGAATGGGAGAAAATATTTGCAAATGAAGCAACTGACAAAGGATTAATTGATACAGCCACTATGGAGAACAGTATGGAGGTTCCTTAAAAAACTAAAAATAGAACTACCATATGACCCAGCAATCCCACTACTGGGCATATACCCTGAGAAAACCATAATTCAAAAAGAGTCATGTACCACGATGTTCATCGAAGCTCTATTTACAATAGCCAGGACATGGAAGCAACCTAAGTGTCCATCAACAGATAAATGGATAAAGAAGATGTGGCACATATATACTATGGAATATTACTCAGCCATAAAAAGGAATGAACTTGAGTTATTTGTAGTAAAGTGGATGGACCTAGAGTCTGTCCTACAGAGTGGAGTAAGTCAGAAAGAGAAAAACAAATACCATATGCTAACACACATATATGGATCTAAAAAAAAAAATGGTTCTGACAAACCTAGGGGCAGGACAGGAATAAAGACGCAGACGTAGAGAATGCACTTGAGGACACAGGGAGGGGGAAGGGTAAGCTGGGATGAAGTGAGAGAGTAGCATTGACAAATATACACTACCAAATGTAAAATAGATAGCTAGTGGGAAGCAGCCACATAGCACAGGGAGATCAGCTCCGTGCTTTGTGACCACCTAGAGGGGTGGGATAGGGAGGGGAGAGGGAGATGCAAGAGGAGGAGATATGAGGATATATGTATATGTATAGCTGGTTCACTTCGTTAGAAAGCAGAAACTAACACACCATTGTAAAGCAATTATACTCCAATAAAGATGTTAAAAAAAATAAAATTAAAATTAAAAATAAAATAAAAGGGCCTCACTCATATGTGTGATGGTTGGTGCTGGCTGTCACCTATGCTCTCTCTTCATCCTCAAGGAAGTTATTCCACATGTCTTCACATGGTGGACTCAGAGCAGCAAGAGAGTAAAGCCGAAATTGCAAGGCCTCTTGATGAACTTGTATAACTTCAGCCACATTCTATTGGCCAAACATATCACTTGGTCAGCTCAGATTCTAGGGGACCAGAAATAGACTCCTTTTGATGGGAGGACCAGCAAAATAACATTGCAAAAGAGTGTGTATTCAAGGATGGGAGGAGTCATTGTGGCTGTCTTTGCAAAATAGCTACCATACTGACCTTTTATATCATATACTTTGCAAATGTTGAACCAATCTTTCACTCATTTTTTAACATTATTGATGCTGCTTTTGGCCATGCCCAAACTTTCCACTCTAAATATAATCAAATCTGAATCATTTCCATTATGACTTTTTGTTTTCTTGCCTTACTTGAGAAAGGGTTGCTCAAATTAGGATTGTCAAAATCTTTAAATATATTTTGTTCTAACAGTTTTACAGTGTTTTTGTTGTTGTTGTTGTTTAGAACTACAATCTACTTTGAAGTTATTTGTGGGTTTTAGGTTTAAGATAAAGATATAACTTTGGTTTTTGTCCAGGTGAGTAGCCACTTCTCCTATCATATTTGGTAAATACTCCATTCTATATTTGTTGGTACAAAATACCAGTTTTATCACATATTAAAATTTTCACATATATGTTAGTCTATTTCTTGACCTTCATTTTTCTATTCATGTACAAACACCACACTCTTTTATTTCATGTAGCTTCACAGTATTTTTTAATAGGGCAAATGCCCTGTCATTAACATTCTTTTTCTTAGAAATTTTTATAAAATGTTTTCTTTCAAACAGACTTTAGAATTATTTTGTTTAAAAATTCATTGAGCTTTTAATAGGAATTGCTATATATATTGGGGGGGTATGTTTAGAAGAACTGAGAATTTTGTAATATTTAATCCTCTCATTAAGGACATGGTTAAGGTATCTATTTCTTGAGTAAAGTTTTAGAATTTTCTTCATCTTTTCACATTTCTTTTGACAAGCTGTTTTCTAGGTTTGATTGCTATTGTGAATTTTCTGTTATATTCTCCAATTTGTTAGTACCGGAGTCCAGGAAAGCCATACTTAGCAATATATGCTTACATTTTTCTTGGTGTGTACACGAGAGCTAACAGTATCCATTTCAGTAGTGATATCATTATAGTTCCATGGCATTAATTGAAAACCCTTCTTTTTCCACTTTTGCACTTTAAATAATAAGAATTATCTGTTTCTTATAAGGTTGTTAGAATTCACTCATTTTAGCTGTCTTGGGCTTGGTGCCTCTTTGGTTGAGATCTCTGATTAATGTTCCATGTTATTCCATGTTCAATAGCCTATTCAGATACTATAACTTTTCTCTAGTCATTTTTGATAATTTATATCTTCTCAGAAAATCATACATTTTACTGGATTTTTACTTTATCAGTGTAAAGTTTGTATGTAATACAAGCATATTTTGAAACTATTTCATGACTGCATATTGTTTATGATGTACAGTCTTAAATCTCTTTATAAGACCTGTCAGATCAAGATGGTTAATTATATTATGAAAACCCTTCAAATCTTGATTTATTTATTGCTTACTTAATCTGCTGATGTCTCAAAAAATTTAATTGCATTCTGACACTACCATTGTGGATTTGTTTGTTTCTCCTTATTAGCCCCTTAATTTTCGCTTTACTTGTTTAGAATCCATGGTGTTAGGGCGTAAAATGTCTTTTTTTGATGGTTATATTTTTATCAAGGTGAAATTCCTTTATATATATCTTTTTATTGACATTTGTCTCAAACACTTTTTTTTGTTTGATAGTAATTTTGCATCTCCTGCTTATTTTTTTTCTCTTGCCATTAATTATGTGTCTTTTTCCAACCTTTATTTTCAGCTTTTCTCTGCCTTTTTTGTTTGAATATCTCTCTTATTAATAACCAATAGCCAAATTTTCTTTTGCCATGTAATAGGTCAATTAATATAACCCATTTATATTTATTGTGATTACTAGTAGATTTGAAGGTGTATTTTCGATTTTATTTGGTGTTTTTAAATTTCCAATTTTCTTCATTTTGCCTCCCACCTTCCAATTTATTATCTCTCACTTTGGCAAGAGAGTTAGCCCATGTCTAAATTTCCTCATCTGTAAAACAGGTATACAAAGACTATTTCCCAGTGTTGTTGTAAGGATTAAAACACTGAATGCATGTAAGTGCTCTGTTAGAACTTGGCACTTAAACATTTAATAAGTAATTAAATATTATTTACTTTGCTCATTACCCCTCAAGTTTGGAAATTGTTCTATTTCTCTAACTCTTAACATTTTAACACAGATTTGAACTTACACTTTTCTATCAATGCTGAGAGTCAGTCAGTATTTATAACCTAAACCTCCCCAAAACAAGATTCTAACATGCTTTTTTTTTCTCTTGTCTCTCTCTCTCAAATTTTAATCACATTATCTGAACATTTAGCGCTAGATCATTCCTTCTTCTTTGTTTCTTTTTTTCTTCCTTTTTTCTTTCATTCTTTTTCATTATATCTATCTTAGGAACAATTTCTTAGCAGTAGTATATTCTCCCAATAATTATTTAGACTTAACTATAAGATTTATTTATTTATTTATTTTTTTTTTTTTTTTTTTTTTTTTTTATCTGCTGCTGCTTCTGGAATCTCATATTCTCATCTTTTATTTTGCTGGAATACATTCTCAAAAAGTTCTCTCAGAAAGGTTTTATCAAAGGATAAACTGTCTGAGATCCTAAATTTTTAAGCACATCTTTATTTGCTTCTCACATTTAAATGCTAATTTGGCAGTTGGCTATGTTCTATCTTGTTTCCCCTTAGAATTTTGAAGATATAATGCATTTTTTTTTTACACTGTCTCATGTTTCAGTGAAAAGTCTGATGCTATTTCTTTGCAGGTGATTTTTTTTTAAGTGGAAGACTTTAGGATGTTTCTCTTCATTCACAATGTTCAGAAATTTTATCTGTTTGTGTTTAGATTTAAGGCTTTAGTTGTTAGTCCTGTTCAGCACTTGGTGGACCCTTTCAATCTGAATCCTCAAGGTTGTCTTCAACTTAAGAATATTTCTTCAGTAATTTCTTTGCTTATTTCCAATATCCTTGTCCTCTCCTTCTGAAACTCCTATTAGACTTTGAAACTAATATTGGGATTTCAAGATCTATCAGTCTTCCATGTCTCAATTTTTTTCTCTTGTAGTTTTATCTCTTTGCATTTTTCTAATGTGTTTTGTGTCTTAGCTTAATCTTCCAGCTTTTGCCACCCTAGTGCTAGCTTTTTCACTCTTTATCAGTTTCCTGTCCTCATCCTTTTCACCCAACTTCTATAGCTTCTTCTCTTTTCTTCCCTTCTTTCCTCTTCCCTCACCCCTCCCCCTCCTCTCCTCCTCTTCTTTTTTCTCTCTTTACATTTTTAAAAGTTTTTAAATTATGAATAATTTACAAACAATAAAATGAATGCATCTTAAAGATTCAGTTCCAGTTTTTCACAATTATATATACCTATGTAGCACCATCAAAATTAGAATATAGAACATCTCTATCATCCCAGAAAGTCTTCTAGTGCACCTTTGTATGCAATTTACTCCTCTCACAGGCAACCAGTCTCTGATTCCTATTACCATGGATTAGTTTGCCTCTTTCAAATATTCATGTAGATGTGTGCATTTGTGTGTGTGTATATATGTGTGTGTCTGGGCTTCTTTTTCTTAATGTAGTATTTTTGACATTCATTCACATTGCTGTGTACATCAGCAGATTTCTCTTCTGGTATTCCATTGTATGAGTATGCCACAATTATTTATCCATTTATTTAACCATTTCCCCATTGATGGACATTTGAGTTGTTTCTAATGGTTTGGATATTATAAATAAGATCATGTTAACTTTCTTGTACAAGCCTTTCTGTGGACATAGGTTTTTATTTCTTGTGAGTAAATACCTGCTAGTGAAACTGACACAGGCTCAGTTCTTTATATTATTATGGGAATTCCTCTAAAGAAACTCATTTTTTGGTGATCTTTCTCTCACTTTCTCAGCTCTGTAATGTTTCACTTTCAATTGGTTACCGTTGGTTTCACATCTACCAGAAATCATTCCTTCTTCTGTAGATGTTCCCCTCTCAGCTTTCCACTTCTGTTGGGGATTTATTTTCATATTTCATCTCCTTTTTCAGTAGAATTTGGAGAAGGAAAAGAAGTAAACAAAAATGCTTAGTCTGCCACCTTGAACAGAAACACTATAATTTTATTACTTCCTTTAATTTTCCTGTATACAAACCAGAAGAAATTTCTATTATTTGTGCAGCTGCTTCATTCATTCTTTTCCAGCCATGTTCTAAAAGGCATTGATTTCTGAGGCTTGGGGACACCCTCAGAAGTCATGAGAACTATCCATTCCATAAAGAAGAATCTATTGTGGTTTTAAAGCCTCCAAAGGAAAGAATCCCACTTGTATTGATTTGGCCAAAAAGTTCATTCGGGTTTTCGGAAAAACCCGAGCAAACTTTTTGGCCAACTCAGTACCTGTACAAGTACTTTTTAACAACCTTCAATGACAAAACGTTTTTTTCTCTGATGTGTCCTTTAAATCTTTTATGATACATCTTAATTTCATGTTTGCTTTTTTTCTTCCCACTATTCATTCACTTTTCAAGAAACATCTCATGCAGGACTTGAAGATTATTATTTAATAGTTCCTCTGTCTTCCCCAGATTTGATTATCTCAGTTTTTTAATTTGTCTTCACTGATCTTATTTTACAACTTTTTAATGGTTTCTGTGGTCCTCTTATTCTCTCTCATCTGAGAACATCTTTCTTCTGCAATCCTTGGCTCAAGATTTTATGATTTATAAAGAAAAGGATGGTGATGAAGCCCCTTTCTTCAGTGACAGCTAAGGGTGTCCCTCTGTCTATACTCATCCCCCAAAAGACAGAAGATTATTTAGGGGGTGGGAATGGGGTTGTCCATTTAATTCCTGGGATTGTATGCAATGAAGTTAAAGAAATAGCAAGGGAGTGTGTTACTGAAAAAGTCTCATTTTGCATTTTATTTAAACTTTATCTGTACTCCTCTTCCATAAGAACTTCATAAGAAGCCCTGAACATAGAAGATATAAAGCTTAATTTCTTTCTTTCTGTGGTGTATCAGTGCAAAAGTTGGATGGGGCACAATGCTAATAAAATGAAGTCAACATGCTAGTGCCCAGTGTTCCCCTTGGGACTAAGCACTCATGGCCCACTCTAGTCACTGACTTGATAACATAAACTTATGGCTCTTTAACTTCCCTACCCTCTTTCCCTTTCTCCTACCAGAGCTTCCTGGGGGCATCTCCCAAGTATACCACTTCCTCTTTGTCCCAGGGTTTGCTTCTGGGAGAACCCAAACTAAACAAAGCACTACTCAAACATTTGCCATGGGGACATGGCCATTCCTCTAGGTAGTGATGACATAGGAAAGGTACAGGGTGGAGTTTCCATGAGGCACCTGCTGCTTCTTGTCGCTGTTAGCAAAGCTGAAGTCTGTTAGCCTCAGAAAGGGATGTGCTGCAGCAGCAACAGAATCAGCTTATGCCATCTTCTTCTCCCAGAGCAGCTGGGAAGAGAGGAATTCTAAAATTGTAGGAATGGGAAAGTTCAGGCCTAGGGAAAGCCTACGAATTGCTGGTGTTTAGAGAGATGACTGTTGTTTTTCTCCTGAGAGCCTCGTCCTGTGCTTGTTTGCTATTTTAAGTGGGAGGTTGAGCGACGATGGGAAGTCATCAATGGTGTGTGGGACTGTCTTCTAACGCCTAAAAAAGGCAGAGGCCAGGGTGCTTTGATAAATGTAGCTTTGCATCAACTCCCCAGGCACAGACCAGCATGTGTCACTGGAAAGTTGTTTCTGTAAACTGAGTAGAAGTAAAAACAGTAGGTTAACTACCCCCTCTTCCTGTTGACCTGACCCATGCACATTTTAGTAAACCAAGTCATCTCACAGAGAGCATTGTCTATGGCTGATATACCTCCATTAGAGAGCAACACCCCTGAGCCCCCTGAAAGGAACAGTGCTGCAGGGCCAATGGAATAGGAGAATTCCAGCTTCAAGTTTGGGGCTCTGGGCTGCCAGACTCACAGTTTTGGGCACCCCGATCCCTAGATGTGCACCAGAAGTGACCTGGAAAAAGGAAGGTCAACTGTGAATTCAAAAGGCTGCTTCCTACTGGATACCTCATCTCTATTTTTAAAAATAACAAGGTGTGGCTAGAATCTATATGAAGGATACAGGGAGGCTAGAAATGATGTCATAGGCCACCCAGATGTTACCTTACTCCCACCAGCATCCAGAAAGAGTATTCGTGCCAAAGCCAATGAAACAAGTAAAACACATGCCTTGGCTCCCAGCCACCTCTTAGAGATAGGGATGGGGAGACAATGAGGGGGAAAATGGTAGTTGTGTTATTATTTTTTAAAACACAGCTTTACTGAGGTGTAATTGATATACAATGAACTGTGCATATTTAAAGTGAACAGTCTGAGGAGTTGACACCTGTGAAACCATCACCACCATCAAGAAGCTTCCTTGTGCTCCTTGGGGATTTCTCCTTCATTCCCAGAAATCTCTACCACTGATCTGCCTTCTGTCATTATAGATCGGTTTTCGCATTTCCTAGAGTTTTATATAAGTAGACTCGTACAGAATGTACAGTACAGTGAGCTCCTTTACTCACCATAATGACTTTGGGATTCATCCATGTTGTTTGGTGCATAAGAGTTTGATCCTTTTATTGCCAGTTATTGTTCCATTGTATGCACATACAATATACTTTTCCATTCACCCAATGAAGCACATTTAGGTTGTTTCCAACTTGGGCCTATTAAAATAAAGATGCTACCAACGTTCGGGTATAAGTCCATGCATGAATATATGCTTTCATTTCTTTTGTGTGAATACTTAGGAGCAGAATGGCTGGTTGTATGTTTAGCTTATTAAAAATTGTGGCAGTCTTTTAAAGGTACTCACATAGCATGTTTAGGATCTACAACAACCAAAGACACTGTTAGAAAACTTCAGAGAATTTGGAAGTTGAGTCTCAGGATGATATCTTCCTACAGCTAATACATAGGTGTATAATCTATAATATATTATGAAACGCTGAAGGAAGGGGAGAAGATGCTGTTTCCTTGGAAAGAATTCTCCTATCTTTTCAGGATTCTCCAAGTACAAAAGTCTCATGAGGCTCAATTCTCCAGGTGATCGTGGTGCTGGTGGTGGTGATGGTGATGGTGGAAAGAAACATAGTTGCTGGACTATGTTTGGAACCAGCTGGAAAAGTCTCCCAGCAGAAGAGACTTCAGCCTCCTCAATAAGCTGCTGTTTGATGTCTCAAGCCCTGCCTGACTGGAAATTAAGAAAACCAGAAATAGATTTTGTATCTCTCCTGCCTAGAGACTCAATTACATTGTGACCTGGAAATCTAGTATTGGTTATGAGCCCAAAATTAATTGGAAGCCAGGTTTATTGCTGGGAACCTTCAAATTCCAGGAGGGGCAAAAATTACAAAGGGGAGATCTCATTAGGTGTTCCTAATCCTTAGCCCATGAAACAGGCTGCAGAAATGTTAACATGAGCTGGCCCCCTGACCACACTAGACATGAGGAGAGTGATGATTATTAGAAACCCACAGAGGATTTTCACTGGAGGGCAAGAACTGTCCTTCCCTTACACTTAAGGTGGCTCATCCACTGCCCCAAGTTCACCAGGTGCAGTCATGACCCGCAGGTACAGGTGAGAAGCTTGGGATGACTTCTCCGCACTTGCACCCACGGTGTGGTCCATGGAGTAGCAGCGGCAGCATCTCCTGGGAACTTGATAAAAAATAAGAATCTCAGGCCCCACCCAGAACGACTGAATCAGGATCTGCAATTTAATCAGGGTCCCAGGTGAAACATATACACAGGTTAAGAAGCACTGGTTGAGATGCATGCTTTTCTTGCAAGTTACAAGTCCCAGAAAGCATTCAGTACAGATCAGGTATTATTTAGCTATTATCCAATTATGCTTCACAACAAACTATCCCAAAACTCAGTGGCCTGTAACAATAAACATGTGTTCTCACGCTTGTGGGTCTATGGGTGGCTGGGGTTCAGTAGATCTAGGTGGGCTGGGTTCCGGGCTGAGGTTTGAGTCTGGGTTTCTTCCGTGAATCTCCCAGGTTCCTGCAACCAGCAGGTTACCTGTCCTGCATTTCTCTCACAGTGATGAAAAATCACAGAAAGGCAGAGGCAAGCCCGATGGACAAGCACACCCCAGCCTTTGCTTGGGTCACACCTATTAGCATCCCATCAGCCAAAACTAGTCACAAGGTCCAATAAAGTGGCCAAAGGCATGGGCTTTGGATTTGTTTCAACTCAACATCGGCTTCTTATGTGCATGCCTTTAGGCAAAAGTCTCACACTTCTCTGGGCTTCTGTGTCCTATTCAGAAAAATGGGATAATGCAAGTTATATCCCTGGGAGTTTATAATGTTGTAAGGACCATCCTTGGTGCATAAGAATGGTTTAACTCATGGATGCTGGTATTACAGAGCAGTGAAACCTTGGACAAGTCACTTCAACTCTTTGCATTTCATTTTCCTTATCTGAAAATAGACATCCTAAAAAAATAAATAAATAAATTAAAAGAGACATCCTAATGGGATAATTCTACTGATTTTTGAACTTCACCTTCAAACCTGGTGATAATGATGGTTATGGTGATACCAAAGCTAACGTTGAGCATTTGTTCTGTGCCAAGCACTGCTGTAAGAACTTTAAATGTATTTGCACCTTTAATTCTCATTATAGCCCAATGAAGATTCTCTTCCTTTTGCAGCTGCAGAAACTGAGGCAGAGCAATGTCAGGAAATCAAGGTTTAATGTCTGATTGTTCTGAGAACCTCCTATGTGGGGAAACATATCACAGAAGGGATGCAGTCCAGCCTGGCTCCATGTGCTGACACACGTTGTGCCTCATGCCAGTCAGTGATGCTTCTAAAAAGGTTATTCCTGGCTTCTTCTCTCATGTGGGAGAAGGAAAGGAAAGAACAGGGACAGCTAAGGAGAAGAGACGGGGAAAGAGCTGGCCTCCTGGTTAAACAGCCCCCCTTCCCACCCCACCCACCATGAGGCCACGTCCAAGTCCACGTCCCGGGAAGCGGATGCCGGATGGACATGCGAACATCTCCAGTGGGAGCCAACCATTGCCCAGGGCTGTGTTGTGGAGCTGCTCAGCCTGACTCTGGGCTGGAGTCGAGCCGAGGGGAAGGGTGGGGCCCAAAGGACCCTGCCTCTGAGAAATCAGATCCAGAAAGGCCATGGGTTGCTCTGTCAGCACTGGATTCCACCAAAGGTTGTTTCTGAGTCAAGACACACACGTCCCTCTCTTTCCATCTTCCTTCTGAATGGTTTCTCTTGTGCAGTGTTACTGCTTAAAAATCGTGTGTTCCATAGTAGGGATGGAACCGTGGCTGCAAATATGTTATTCATCACCCACTGAGCTTTAACAATCGAAGCCTGCAACCACTTTCCCTGACAAAGGGGCACCCTTTCCTACCTTCCTTTCCCAGACATAACAAGAGAAACAGGACATGCCTGGGGACAGGAGTTTCACAAGCTCTCTGAGCTGTATATTCTGCTTTCTAATTATGGTTGCTGGCCAGGAGAATCTCTTCCTTGTGACTAATCAGATTTTCCCTTTCCTCAGTGTGTCACAAAGTCTATTTCCTCAAGGTTTTCTGAGGAACAAGTGGTCAGGGTTTTTTAAATGTTTCCCATAGTTGAGAGGAGTATCATATTTCCTTTTTTGGTTATGGCATTACATTGCTAATATCTGATCAGCTTGTGGGTGACTCTGGTTCTAGATCTTTCTCTGTCATTCTTCCCAAGTCTCTGACTGCCCTGTACCCCCAGTGAATTTTATCCTTTCTTTTGCTTTGGTTCTGACAGAACTTGTCTCATACTTTGGGTATGTTCTATAACACCCTCTCTCTTCTCCCTTTGCTTCCCAAATGTTGAGTTGGGACCAGTCTCATTTCAACGATCTTAATAGCTTATTAATTTTGTGATTGTCACAGATTTGAGCACTGACTGGGTAGATCGCTAAAACAGAAAAAATAACTTTTAATACCATATGACCGATAGAAATGTGAAATCACTATATTATCCCACCAGAATGGCAAATTGAAAACAAAAACAAAAACTGAAGACACCAGATGTTGGCAAGAATGTAGAGCACCCACAACGAATATAAACTGATATGAACACTTTAGAAAATTGTTTTTCCAGAGTAACTACTAAGACAGAATATATACATACCCTCTGACCCAGCAATCCAATCCTGGGTATATACCCAATAGAAATGTATTCATCTTTGGACTTAAAAACTGGAAAAAGAATGCTCATAACAGTGCTAGTTAAAATAGCCCCAAACTAGAAACATCCAAAATGCCAATCAACAGTAGAATGGATAGTAAGGCAGTAAGTGTAAACACTGGGAAAGAGCAAACAACTGCACACAACATGTACAACTTCACAAATGTAGTGTCGAATGGAAGAAGCCAGCCACAAAAAGTACGTGCAGGATAATTCTGTTTATGTTGAATAACCAGGAAAAGCTAATCTATGCTATTGGAAGAGAGGACACCGGCTTCCTTGCCAAGGAAGTAACTAGAAGGGAGCACAAGGGGGCCATCTGGGTGCTGGTAATGTTCTCTTTCTTGATCTGAGTGTTGGTTACACAGGTGTGTTCAGTTTGTGAAATCTCATTGAGCTGTATGGTTATATACGTGCATTTTTCCGTATGTATATCATACTTCAATTAAAAATACAGCAAAGAATGCAGCAGGCAGGGTAGATAGTAGAGAAGAGATGGCCATTTTTCACTGAGAAAGGCACCCGGTAGCCTGGAGTCCACTTGCTGTGCTCCCTCATGTGTGCTACCCCGCAGACTGGTCTCCAAATTTTAATGAGTGTGGACTAGTTTCAGTGTTAGGGGGCATCCTCCTCTGCCTCCGTAGCCCAGGGCTATTGTTATGACATCAAAGACCAACTGCTGACTAAGATACAGTCCGTATGAAAAGAGTGACCAGCAAATTTACTGCTTGACTTCACTCCCTTTAAATGGAACTGGCCCCACGGTCCTCTTTCAAAGCTCAGTTGTGAACATATATCTTCTTTATAGGACACCGTGTACAATAAAGCGAGGCAGTAACTTAAATTTTTTAAAAAAAGAATACCTTTGAGAGCACTGCAAGATGGGCATTCCATCACTGTGGTTACGTGTGCCCAAACACTCTCGAAAGTCTAACCATTGGTCTGAGAGCCTTCTATTCAATATGGTGACTTTTTTGCCTAATTGAGTTATATTTCTATGCTCCAACCCTTTCCCTAGGGTCTGCAAGGTCTTGGGAAAGTCATTCAAGAGAGGGGATCTGCCTCAAGTCAGAGGGCCACCTCACCCAACTTGGGGAAAATGGCAAAGTTCATATACCATTACATTAACATATTTGAAATTATCCTTCATGGAGTAAACATTTTTTAGGGACTGAGGCCAAACTAAGCTCCTGGATCAGTTCTATGCAGTCCCCCAATATCTACATGGACAGCATTTCTTTATATCACCCTGGTGCGAAAATCTCAGGGAATTGTTAGCATTTACACATACTAGAACGGGGCAAGGAAGGAATGGAGCTGTTTGTACGACTCTCAGAAAATGAAGCACCTTATTCCCTAAGAGGGAAATATAGAGGGAAAATAGCTCCACGCATACAAGTAAAATGACTTATAATTTAAAGGATGTCTTTGGCTTGACTTGGAGTCTTTCTCCAGGTGGTGGAGACTGAGGCATCTGCAATCAACATTACCAGCCCAAACGGAACCATCCAGAACGGACCTTCTAATATGCTATCACTTATTACAGCAGCGAATCCGTCCTCGGAGGATACAGCATTTTAAAGAATGGCCAAGTCAACCTGGCTCGGAGCTTCCCCTTCTGTTTAATCCATTACTCTTGAAAAGTTCAGCACCCCACACTTTGCTGGAAAAAGGCTAATGACTGGGCAGAACCTTTGCTTTCTGCTCTCCGGGCTGGCACATTCAGGAAGACACACCAACCGTGTGAATGGCTGCAATCTTCCTGCTGAGATTTTGATGGAGGCCAAATACTCAGTTCCAAAGACACCTAGGAAATGAGATCAGTCCCACCTATAAATGAGAATCAACTGGAAGACATGGGAAGTATTTGGAGAGGCCGTGGAATCCCAAGAAAGTGACTGTGATATTGAACTTCAGGTGGGAGTGATGAGAGCCAGGCTGCCTGGAAGACACCTGCACCGGCAGCTTTCCTGTTCCAGGTTCTCCCCGCTGGCCTCGCCACCCTGAAGCACCATCCAATGTGGTCCCCAGGCCCCACAGGGCTTCTGTCACTGCGTATTCTCTGCCCCGTGCTAGGCTCTGCAATAACCCCAAAATGAACGTCAATGTCCTTGGCCTTAAACTTGCTCAGAAATGGGGAAGGAGGGGAATAAGAGAAGGGAAGTTGGGCCTGATCAGACGCAGCAAACTCAATTACAGAATGATGTGGCCCCGAGTCAGGGGAGACGTGTGTGCCGCGGGGCCAGGAAGAGCATGATTCACATCTTCCTCATGTGAATGAAGGATGGGGATGTGAACACAGGGGAAAACAAAGAGATAGAATCGCAGCTTCAAAGAGCTACCCTCTAATTAAGGAGACGCATCTCTTCCCTGGGCCTCTGAATGGTTGCTCCAAGATTGTTCAAACCACTAACTCAATTTACTTTGCTCGGAGGGCTCCCGGGTGTGTCTATTGTTCCTTTGGGTTGGGGTTCTTCATGCCACTTAGGATGGCGTATCAAAGAAGCGCTGTGGAAACCTGCCAGTACAGTGGGGGCTGCCTGGATGTCGGGAGCTGCCAGAACACTACACAGACTCCCTTTAAAAGAAAAATTCAGCGCCCACAAAACCCCACGTGTTCAGCCTGGAGTGACCTCAGGGGGCCATCTGTGGGCTCCCCCTTGAGATCCAAGGAAAGCTGGATGCTGGCAGGGAATGGCTATGGCTGTGCCCCTGGAAGTTTCTGTCTTGGTCCTACAATATGACTAGGATGCCTTTTGTGTCGACAGGATATGTGGGCACATGGCAGGCGCTCGTGTATACAAGGGTCACTACACATGGCTGCGTACATGCTCAGTGCCCTGCTCTCTGGGCTGAACGGGCTCCTCTAAGCTCAACGCCATCCCCACAACCACGGTGAGGCCCTCTGCTTAGGAGGCAGGTTGCAGACACTCACCAAATCCTACAATTTCGTTGTTGGCAAGAAACCTGGAAAACTGAGTCCTGACATCTGTTATATATGAGGAATCAAAAACCCAGAGAAATGAAAGGACTTGCCCAAGACCATAATACTCATTCCAGGGTGACTGACCCCGTTCCTCCTTCACAAAGCTGCACAACCCCATTTCTGAACATCTGTAAGAATTTTCATGGTCTTTTTTTGCCAAAGGGAATTGGAGCAAATGTCCATCTCAGATGCCCAGACTCTGCCATGTTACAGCTGCTGTTTGATTGTTAAGGGTGCTGAAAGGAAATTAAATGAACATGAATTGTGTCTCTTATTTCAGAGACAACCAGGTGGCAGTCAAGTAAATGAAATAATGTACATATAAGTATAGGACACGACCCAACCGTATAGTAAGCATTCCACGATTCCATTCCTTCATTCAGGACTCACATATTGAGTGCCTACTGTATGCAGATGTTGCACCAGACGCTGGAGATTAATAGAGAGCAAGCTTATGTTCCAGATGGGGAGATTGAAAAAAATTAATTCATAAATAAAGTAATTATTATAGATTGTGATAGGTGCTTGTCAGGACATAAACAGGAGCAAAGATAGAAAATGCCTGGGGGTACCTACTAAAAGAGGGTGGCCAAGGAAGGACTTGCTGGAAAAGTGACACCTAAGTCCTGAGCTGGGGAATAAGAAAGAGCCAGATCTTCAAAGAACAAGGGGGAGAGCAGGTCAGGCAGGTGGACTCACAGGTACTGAAGCCATAAGGTGGAACGGACTTCAGCTTGACTAAGGGACAGAAAAGAGACTGAAGAACATTGTGTAAGGGAGAAAGTGGTTTAGGAACTTGCAGAAGAGTGTGGGGCCTTGTAGGCCATGGTGAAGAATCTGCCTGTTCTTTTGAGATCAGCAAGAAATGAGCCATTAAAGAGATTTTGAGTGATGGCTCTGTCTGCTTTGTGGAGAAGGGAAGGAAGGATGCAGACATGTCAGTAGGCAAGAGAGGAAGGGACATGGACCAGGGTGGAGAGGAGTCGATGGCTAACAGATGCAAGATACAGTTCTGACGCAGAGCCAGCAGGATGTGATGATGAATCGGGACTTCAGAGTCCCAGATAACTTCCAGTTTTATGGGGGGGTGGGGGGGGCGTACATTCAGTGGATCTATATTGGACATATGGCATTTGAGATATTTGTGGATGTCTGAGTGAAGATGATGAGCAGTGAAGTGGTCAAACGGACCAGGAATTGAGACTGGGATGTCATGACCAAAGTGGTAGGTGGAAAACAAAGGGTTGTGTCACAGAAACTAAGGGAGGAGACTGCCTTCAGGAAAGAGCTCTCCCGTTGAATGCTGTCGTCAGAGCAAAGAAGCTGAGGATAGAGAGGTGTTCGTGGGCAGCATGGCCATGGCTGGTGTCCTTGATGAGAGCGGTTTCAGAGGCATTACGGGACGAGATGTCAGCCTCTCCTGGGTAAAGGAGCACATGGGAAGTGAGGAAGTAAAAGTAGAATCTAAAGGAAAGTCTTAGGAAAGTTTTGCTATGAAGGGGAAACATATGGACGTGGGATTGAAGGAGGGATTTTTGGTTCATTTGTTTTAAGATCAGAGGTACCAGGGCATCACTGATGCTGATGAAACTGAGCCAGTAGGAAGGGAGAAATTAATGATGGCAGATAGAGAGAGGAGGGCTGGGGAGTAAATTCCTCAAGAAGGCAAGATCGTGAGTGTGGGAATTGGCCTTTGATAGAAGCAGGAATGATCATTCCATGTAACAGTTGGGATGAGGGAGAAGGTGAGTGATGCCTCTGGGAGTGCAGACCTAGTGGCAGGAATGTGAGCATTACCATCCAGTGGGTGACTCCTGTTCCTTCAATGAATATGCAGTGAGGACATGAGGAAGAGTAGGAAATTTGGAGACAAGATGCTAAGCAGTCATCTTGGATACTGGAGAAGGCGAGGTTCTGAGGAAAGGGCAGTAGGCGGAACAGTCCTGAGTGCTCACTTGAGGTCTGAGAACATGAATCCAAAATGGACCGAGGTTTTCAAGTTGGGCTATTTTCTTTTTCCCATCACCCATCTGCTTGCCCACTAACCTAGAGAAGTTGAATAATTGGGTTCAACCAGAACTGAAGTTTTGCTGGTGAATAGATCAGAGGCAGAGAAGGGGGCAAGGAGAGTTGAGGGCAGTTGCAAAGGAATGGTTACAATTAAAGAACATGTGTTGTATAAGCACAAGTAAGAGAAAGCTGAAGGATGGTGAGAAAATGAGTGATGGTGAGAAATGATCCTCAATGAGGATCTCATTGAGTTTGAAAACGAGGGAAATGAGATGATAGAGCCTCTGATGTCTTCTTAACAATATCAGCTCAGAAGGGACACACATCACTTCTGCCCACATTTATCATACTTGAGGCAAGGTGACTGGGAAATTCATTCCCTGGGGGTTGGGGCAGGGGGCTGCCTCTACTTTGGAGCCAGAGCGCCTATGTTTGGTGGACAATTGGTCCTCTCTGCCTTATTGCTCACGGTGGCTTGTGCTTTCAGAACTTTGTATGTATACTTCTGGGTACCATACCTGGGCCTGGGCTGCCATCTGTTTGCCTTCTTCCTGCCTCATCTCTCGGTTTTCTCATCACATGACCAATAACTGACCATTACCTGCCATGCAGCCCATCACTTCTCAGAAAACAAGGCCTGAGTCAAGAAAAAACCTAGTCCTTCCCCAGTGCCAAAACCCAGGGAAGAAATTAAGCATGCCCAGAATTTGAAGCCATATTCATCACCTGTAAGCATCTATTTGCACTGTGAATATTTACCTGGATACTCATCAGCAAAACACAGTTTGGGTAGGACTTGTTATAACCCATTTGATAGGGAGTACAAGACTTAGAAATTTGCAGTATTTCTGCAGTTAGAGTAGCAGGTGCAGTTTCCCTGAATTAGTCAGGTGTTTGAAGGAAAGATGGACTTATTTCCTCAATTATCCAGATAATAGGTTTGCTTTAGTGGAATGGACAGAAGCCTCAGAGCTCAAGGTGTTTGCAGAAGGGACTGTTTATCTGTTACCACAGCTGCAGTGGAGGCAGTGCTCAGCCCACACAGGTCAGAAAGAGAGATACCCCCTTAGCCAGGTTTAAAAGGTAACACTTATGAACAAGCACAAACAGGGTACTTTTCTCTTTTCCTTCCCTCACGGACAGGGGAGGTGAACTCAGGCAGAGAGAAAATTGGCCTCAGTCTTGGACTAAATGCAAAGATCTGCTCGCCCTTTCAAAGGCTGAAAAGTCTACAGGAGCAGGAGATGATTCAGAACAGCTCACCTCTGACTGGTATGCAAGTGACAGTCCCTCAGCACAGAGAGGACCACCAGTCTCACTGAGGTGTCAATCTCAAGTACGGAGGCTCTGTTTTCCACTACCTTGCAAAACCAGCCTTAGCTGATAAAAAGAGTGTGGTTAATTATTTGGACGTTACATATCTTTAAGTTCTACAAATTATGTGGCAAGACAGTTCTTCAATTTCTTTTACTCACAGCAAAAAGATGCGTGAAAAGAATTTAACTACGACTAATTATGCTTCATATAAAAACATAATAGAAAGATTAGCCTGAAGGTTTATCTCACAGTTCACAGGCACGATATTTTCTAAATACGTCCATAATTCAAACATAAATGAAGAGATAATGAGATTTCTTAAAAATCCCTTGGCCAAGTTTTTTTTAACTATCATTCAAGTATTTTGGTGCCACTCATGCATTTCTGGAATGACTCATTTTATATTGAAAGGCTGTGTCCCCCTTTCCCAGGCCCCCCAAAACAAATACCAGTGTAAAATCAAAAGAGTGTAAGATGTGTACAAAGGAAAGGTGTGCTTCACCTACGTGTCAGCTTCAGAAGCATCTGCCTTGCCTGGTGTGTATGGCATTAATTTCCTGACGCTTTTCTATTGAATGCCCCTCTGAGGCGCTTGAAATTGAAAATCAAGTCATGTTTCTTTAATCAGCCCTAGGAAACAGTGAAAGAAAGGGATGGTGGAGAGGTTTCTTTTTATGAAAAGTTTCTAAAATCAATAAAGTCTAGAAGAAAGAGTATGTACAACTTTGGCCCATGAGTCTGGGATTTTAATCTCAGAGAGCATCTGTTCCTCAACATCCGGGTCAGTTAAGTATCTTCCTCCGTGTATTAGTTGCCTCTTGTTCCAATATTTAGCAGCTTAAGAAACAGACACTTATAATCTTAGAATTTCTGTGGATTGGGGCACAGCTTAGCTGGGCATCCCCGGTCCAGGGCCTCTCCCAGGCTGATCCAGTGTATCAGATGGGGCTGCAGTCATGTCCAGGTGTGGCTGGTGGAAGACTGGCTTCTGAGCTCACTCGTTGGGTGAGGACTCCGTTTTCTCCATTTTCTTGAGGGCTGTTAGCCAGAGGGTACCCTCAGTTCCTTGCCATGTGGGCCTCTCCAGGGGGCAGCCCAACTATGGCAACTGGCTTCATCAGAGCCAGAGAGTACTAGCAAGAAGAAATCCATGGATTTCTGCTGCCTAATCTCAGTGACCTCCAATCACTTTTGCCTCATTCTGTTTGTTAGAAGCAAGTCACTTGCTCCATCCCACACTCAGAGGGAGTGAACTGCACAAAGGTGTGAATTCCAGGAGATGGAATCATACTCCCCTCCAAGCAGACATTGGTCCCTACCCATTTCTGTTGTCCCAATGGTGACAATTCCCCTTCGCTCTCTGGCGTGGCGACCTGTGTCTCTACCTTCTCAGATCTCCTTTGCAATTCCAGTGTCTCTCTTCTCATACTCATCAAAATATAATAAATACTCAGCTTCATCTTCTTAAAAGTTGTTGCCCTCCCTGCTTAAGAAGTCCAGTGGTTCCCCCCGCCCCATTTCTTGCCTGAAAAGATGTATTGAGGAGCTGCGTATCTGGAATTAAGCAACTTTTCTTGCCCTTTGCTTTATAGACTGTATTTGCAGCCAAATTAGACTCTTACCTTGTGGCCTCCCCATGCTTTTTTGCCTCTCTGCTCAAGCTACAACTAACTTCTCCCTCTTTCCAGCTGCAAAACTTCTGGACGAGCCACAGAAACTTTCCTGTGAACTGTCGACGTAGAAATGGCTCATTTCTGAACACTTACAGCATTGTACATCCATTAAGCGAGGGTTACATTCCTCCTTATGTACAGTTATCTATCTATCTAATCTATCTATACAATGCAATCATAGATATAGACATATGTGTATATATAGCTGTATATATACACATATATATGTATATACAGACATGTATACATATGTATATATACATATATGTGTATATATAAAATATACAAAACATCCCTACTCCCCACTCTTCCTGCCAAAATGGACTAAGGGAACAGGATGGTAACTTACTTCTCTTTCATACCCCACGGCATATACTGTAGCCCCTGGCGTATAGCACCTGTTTGGTAAAATCTGATATGTCACTTAGTGTTGTGCTTTCCAAAATGCCTTCCCCACATTTGGGGAGTGGATATTGTTATTTTCATTTTATAGATGAAGAAACTGAGACCTGGAAGGTTTACCTATTTGCTAACAGCAGACAGCGGCAGAGCCCTGATTAAATTCCCGAGTTCCAAGGTATCACCCAATCTCCCAGTGGCCTGGCCTATAAGCAGGAAGTGACTGGTTTGGGCTTCTCCATTCATATTTGTTTTTTTCTTCTAAATGTAAAACCACCTAACTTGACCTGATTTTTTAATGGAACAATTCAGTCACTCACCAACCCCTGCACTGTAATGAATATCTTACTCTTTGATTTTTTTAACCACTCCAGGGCAAAGGATGGAGTAGAACAGAGATTTTTTTTCAATAAATAAATAAAAGACCATCAGGGCAGGAGGAGGGCCTGGATCTGCAATTCTTCTTCTTCTGTGAATTAACCATTTCAACTTACCCAAAAAAGCAATGTCAGGAAACATCATGTTTTAAAATGTCACTTTGTATGTCTCTTGTTGTCCCCTGATTCACTTCTGACCATGAGATGAAGTAAGGTGTCATGCAGCTTGTAGCCTGCACAGGTCAGGAAGGTTCTAGTGACTTAAGATCCCTTTGCCAGATGCCTTGGCAGGAACCACAGGCATTTTTGTCAGGAACGTGGTGTGTGTGTGTGTGTGTGTGTGTGTGTGTCTCTGTCTGTCTGTCTGTCTGTTGGTGTGTGTGTGTCTGTATGTGTCTGTTGATGTGTGTGTGTGTGTGCGTGCATATTCACAGGAGGAAGAGTAATTTAAAAGGGGGACTAAGGCATGAGGGATAATTATTTCTTAAACCCCACTGTCCAGACTCTGTGGGCAACATTCTGAATTCAAAATGACTTTCAGTCAAGTCATCTTTGCACCTGGGAACTGTGAAAAGGATTGAAAGCTTCTAGAGGAAATGAAACTTGACCACGACAGGAAGTGACTTACAGCCCCAGAGGCTCAGATGTATTGACATAAGGTAGTGAAGTAGGAAAGAATTATGGTTTTCAAAAAGAAGTCGCTCTTGGCCTTTCTTTTATTGCAGTATGATGTGTGTGTCCTAGAATAAAACCCTCTAACCACAGTGCAAAATTGACATTCATGCAGCAGGCGTGGTTTGAATCCCTTGCTTTTGTGCATCTGACACTGAGGAAAGTCGGAATTTCCTCTACGACTTTTTCATCCTGTGTCAGTATTGTGGTTTCCAAACACTGTGTGAATCTGACTTTCCAAGTTGCAGGTGGGCGATGTGTTGCTTATGGCAGTGGCCGAAAGTGCTGAAGGAATTATCTAGGGTCGCTGGGTTACTCGGAGACTGAGGCTGTGGCTGCCCAGTCCATATTAGAATCTTTTTTTTGTACATGAATCGTCAGAAACCTTTATTCTCTAGCATTTCTTCACTCCATTCTCCTTCGAGAACCTTTCTTATTGCTCCACTTGAATTGGGGGCCTGATGTCCAGTAGCAGGTGATTATCCAAAAAGCTGAGCATGAACTGTGTAGCTAGTGTATGAACTGACTCAGAGTGGCCACGGCCAATTGGCAAATTAGATATAATTTTGACAAGTGGGTGGATCATTCATCTTAGCAGTGAGACACCTACACGCCACAGGAAGCTATTTGTATGTTACCTTTTCCCTGACATACTGCTGAGGTCTGTTTCAGGAGGATCTCAGGTTTAGCGAAAGTATGCTCCATCATTTCCCGGCAGGTGACTTCATGATATACGACACCGTTGAACTTCACCTCTTGAGCCAGGTCTCGTAACCCTAATAATTTCTACCACTGTTCTCATGCTCCCTGGGTGAACTGCACTGATTCTGTTTCCCCTTTCAGCCCACTTCTTTCCCCCTCCTTCACCCAATCCCAGTGTTAGAGGAACAACTTCTGATATCCTAAAGGGATGTCACATGATGACTTTTGATGCCATCCCTCAGATCCCACAAGATGTTTTCCTGTTCTGCATTACCAGCTGTTTGGAAGGAAAAGGAAAAAAACTGTGGAATAAATATATTTTCATCTACAAAGCACAGCACAGGCTTTGAATTTGATGTGAAGAGGCAAATGGAAGGCAGGTTAAAAGTATATGATGTAAGGGAGAGGGTTGATAAACATGAAAATGGGTAACAAACCTTGTTATTTCTTAATCTGCTTGTATAGGAGAGAAAGCTATTTATATTTGGGTGAGATTGGCTTAACAGCATGGGCCAAACTCTGGTCCCAAGTACGTGTGGTAAGCCCATGAGCCCTGGAAAGAAGCTGGCTTTGCCTTTATCCAAATATTAGTCATTTCTGGGTGGATTTTTTTAGGATGATCTTTTTGGAAAAGATCAATAAAATAAGGATGCAAAGACCTGGAAGAAAAGCCAAGTCTCACAGGGAACCGGGCTCCTAAGCCTCTTCCACTCTCCCCACCACTGAGAGGGATGGGAACAGGCCTGAGGGAGCCAGCGGTGAACCAGCCCATTTCACAGATGGACCAGGACTTGGGAGTGGGTGCAGCCAGTCGAGACCCAGCGCCTCCTGCTTCCCCATCCCTGGTTCTGTCCCCTAGACTGTTGCTGCCAGACCAGACGTGAAGCAAGAGCGGGCCTGCTTGAACCGCTCCATGCCCCGAGTGGATGGACACGGAGAGACCACACAGAGTCCATTCTTCCCCAGCAAAGCTGTGATGTGTTCCAGGCAAAAACCCAATCTGGGATGTTTTGGCCCAAAGGAAACATTTACAACCAAATTATACACCTCAGAAAATAAATGAGCTTTCATTTTGGAAGGAAATCCTGCCAGGCTCTTTATTATTTGCACCACAATCATAAAGTTGGTTTTAATCTCTATAGTGGAATACTGCTGAGTTGGCCAACTGGCAGCTCTGGTGGTTTGAGTGGAGACCACTTCACCCTTAACAAGGCGCAATGGGAAGCAGGGGGACGTCCTTCTCCTAAAACATTTTTCTCAAGATCCATCTTTTGTTTTGTTTTGTTTTATTTTGTTTTCTGGCGTGGTCATTGCAACTTCAAAGCAGACTCCTCTTTTCTTTCTCTTTTCCTTTATTCTCATTTTTGAAAATTCCTGGGGACTTCCAGAAAAAAAAAAAAAAAAAGACTTATTGTAACATTTCCTTTCTAAATTGATGAAAATCCAGGAGTAGGTCCAAGAAAGTCTATAATGGATTTCCATTGATCACTTAAAGGATATCAAAGCTCAGAGAAAACGGAAGGCAAAGGCTTAAGAAGCAGGTTCTCTTTTTCAACCTTAACAAAGAAATCGTGTGATTTAAGCCTGCTGGGAGTCTGCTCCCAGGATTCATGCCGTGAAATGACCTTGTCAATATGGCAACCAAGGGGCTTAGGGCTTCTGGGATGACCTGGGTTTCAGATATTTTATACCATTATCAGATCAGGTGCAGGGTAATGTGTCCTGATTTGGGGTTTGGATTAAGGAAGTTTCCCTACCAGCGTGTGAGGATGTGGCTAGTCCTTTTAGTTAGGAAACTCCCTGGGAAGAGCCCAGAGAGGATTGAGCTTCCAGAGGATTTTGCCCTTGCACTGAAGATGTTAGGATGCAGTCTTTGCGGGCACGTGTAGTTTCACAGAGCTGAGCGGGAGCTGCTAAGGTGAGCCATGGGCCAGGCTTCCACGCTCACTGATCAGGCCAATCGTTGTCAAGACAGTTATTTGTATGTTACCTTTTCCCTGACATACTGCTGAGGTCTGTTTCAGGAGGATCTCAGGTTTAGCGAAAGTATGCTCCATCATTTCCCGGCAGGTGACTTCATGATATACGACACCGTTGTTCCCAAACTTTGCTGCACATTGGAATCCCCTAGGGATCTTTTAAAAGTGCTAGTACCTGGATCCTACCCAGACACCTTGATTTAAACGGCGTGGGGTGTGACCTGGACATCAGGAGGTGAGCAAAGTTTAAGAACTGCCACTGGAGACTATAAACCCCATGAGGGCAAGGACTGTCCCTGTCTCCCCTCTGTTGTATTCCCCGCACTTGGAACAGAGCAATTGGCTCTCAATAATTATATGTTGCATGAATAAGTGAGTAAATGAATAAGCGTTCATCTGCCCACACACCGTCAAAATAAATCCCAGCTAATTAGATGATTTCAGCAAGTAAATATTTGACATGGTTGAGGGTGGAGTGTGGCTGAAGTTCAAGGTCTTCCTTGCCTCCATCTATTTCACCCTCTGCTTCTTCCTACTTGTAACATCCTGAGAATGATTGTATAACCTCTTCATGGACCACTTTTAATTTTTGCGATCTCATAACTTACGACCATTGATGGCTTTGTGTTTTTCATAGGTCAGGGATTGATACCTGAGCTACCCTGCTCCTTGAATTTCCCTGTCTCTCCCTGTAATCCTTTAACTCTCCGGGGATGGATCCACGCAGGTCTTTGCCAGCCATGCCATGGGGGCATCCTTCGCCCAGCAGTTGGACGTTCAGCACTTGTTCTCTTGTTCTGATGCTCAGGGTTTCCACATCCCCCTCCCGCAGACACCGAATGCTGGCAGTGGATAAGTCGGCTTTTACTGTAACAATGTTTATGGAGACTGTCAGTTCTTAACCTTAAAACTGAACCATGCTGTTTGTATTTTTCCAAGTGATGGAGAGTGTGAAGGACTAATGAGAACGGAGCGTGAAGAGATCAAACGTGTGCCGGGGAATCTTTGTTCAAGACCTGGAACGAGCGAAATTCTGCTTGGGGCGGGGGTGAGGATTCCGAGGACAGGGATCTTCTATTCCTGGGGCTTCAGGCCTGAGATCATGATCCGGCAGAGAGAGAGCAAGGTGTGAGGGAGGGAGGGAACCAGGACTGGGCAAAAGATGCTTCCTTTCTCTTTGGAAAAGCTAGAAACTATTTCCTTTGGTCAGAGAAGGAACAGATCCACTTGTAACAAACTGTCTCCTGACCTTCTGGAGGCTGCTTTCAAAATCAGGATTTTGAAAGAAGCCTTTCATAAGTTCATGAAATGGGCCACGGTGGAGAACTTTTTGCCGACAGAGTGCCTTTTCTGTAGGCCCTGGGGAGGGTGTTTGGAGCTTTTAGTGACTGAATACCCGGGGCTCTGCTTAAAAATGGGTTTGGCTCTATCTAAAAACCATTGCTTCTGTGTGCAGACGCGGAGAGTAAATAGGGAAGATTTGGAGTTAAAGCAGACACATGGCGTTGTCAATGAACGAGGGATAAATTTGCTAGCAGAGAGCAAAGCTCTGGTCGCTACATGAGCCTTTCCAGTTGGGGCCTGTGTGGCTTGTTTGAGGAGACCATTTTGTAGGGGTGGATTCCTGGCAGGAGTGGACACTGCCTACAGGGACTTCAGACCCCCAGGGTGAAGGCATCCATCAGGCTTCTGTCTGCCGGAAGATCACCCTGAAGAACCAGGAGCAGGTGTGCAAGTTGGTGAATGAACACTCTCCCTTCGAGAAGGAACCTTTGGCTTAGACGGTGACTGCTGTGGATGTGTTGGGGACAGATAGATTTTGCTTCTTCCACTTCACATGAGTCTTTGCTTAAATCTCCCGGAAAACTTCAAGTTAGGAGTTGGATGGTCTCTGATTGATCCTTGCCGATGGGTTTGTGGGTGGAAGGGCTTGATGGGCACCACGGAGCTCTTAGGTGAAAGAGGAGCCATCTGCAAACCATGGGAACAGGCACCTGGCATCGGGGCACCTGGAGAAACTTTGTCTGACTCTCTATCTCCCACCATCTCTCTTCCACATGTCTCGTAAACTGATGGATAATTTCTCTCTCTTAGGCCTGCCTGAGGGCCCCCTTCCAGGCCTTGTTTAATCCTCTGCCAGCCCCCTGAGCTAGAAAAGTTTATCCAGTTGCCAATCTGGACACAAGCCTGTCCTTCCCCACGGACCCATGGGGCTTGTTCGGAGACAGACACACAATGAGGTCTCCCTCTGCTGCCCCACGGGGGGCACTTGCTACCCAAGCGAGCGTGATGAGACGGGAAGGCACAGATGCCGGGGAAAGTGGGAAGCCAGTCGAGTTGTGTGGTTCACCCTCCATCTTCGGGGCTTGGTCTCTTCACCCTGTGTGTTGGTGTCGAATGTCACTTGACTCAGGGACCCTGGAGGGTGAGGGGCTCTGCCCTTCCCCTCACAGTGTCCTCATCGTGGGGGGATCCCTGACTGCTCAGAGGGTCTCCCCAGGCCAGACTTGGTGCTTGGGGCTCATTTGCTGTTTCCCTGCTTACATTTCCCCTAAAAAAAGTACACCAACCCTTTGAGAGCCCTTCGTTTTCTGGAAATCTTTCCCTTTGCCAAAGTGACCCTCAGAAGAATAGCTCCTAACTACTGCTTAGCTGCCCGTTCCTCGTCTTCTCCTGGTTTGAGCTGAGGGTCTCAGATGTTAGCCTGCATCAGAATCACTGGGAGAACTTTTAAAAGCACAGGCTACTGGGCCCTACCCCAGAGACTCTGATTCTGCAGGGTGACGGTGGGTCCTGAGAATCAGCATTTTTAACAAGTGGCCAGATGCTGCTGTTCTGAGGATGGCACTTTGAGAACCACTAAGTTAAAGTGATAACTCTGCATTATGACCATATTTTCTCTGGGCTTGGTTAGGAGAGAATGGGCTACTTAGGATATCTTTCAATTAAAAATTAAAACAGAAATTAAAATTAAAGCACACTGGGCTTCCCTAGTGGCACAGTGGTTGAGAGTCCGCCTGCTGATGCAGGGGACACGGGTTCGTGCCCCGGTCCGGGAAGATCCCATATGCCGCGGAGTGGCTGGGCCCGTGAGCCATGGCCTCTGAGCCTGCGCGTCCGGAGCCTGTGCCCCGACGTGGGAGAGGCCGCAACAGTGAGAGGCCCGCGTACCTCAAAAAATAAAAATAAAATAAAAATAAAATAAAATTAAATTAAATTAAATTAAAGCACACATATCCATATGTGTATATATAAATATGTGTGTATATTTATACACATATATGTACTTATATACATGGTTATATACACAAATATATATTTATATACACTTATGTACACATAAGAATGTGCATTTATAAATAAATATGTATATAGATATACATGTTTATATACACAAATATATATTTATATACACTTATGTACACATAAGAATGTGCATTTATAAATACATATGTATATAGCTATACATCTATATAAAGTCTCTGAATTATTTGACATTGAAGAGAAGCAAGTAGATTCAGAAAATGTTCAGGGTCAGAAATGAGTTCCAAAGAGCAAAATACCTGGGTCCCTGTGCTTCGTCTCCTTCAGAGTCTCCTTTTGGCCCCTGCTTCCCTATCCCACTGTCCCCTGAGCTCCACCAGGGCTGCTTCTTGCTGCACTGGCTGGGTGTTGAGCAGTGAATCGGTCCCACCCAGGCGGCTGTCACCATTGGTACCCCCAGCGCAGTCTCCACATTCTCTCTCTGGGCAAAGGGAGGCACCAGGCATTGCTCATGACATGACTTGAGGGGAAGTGACTGTGCCAGGACTTGCAGTCACCATGCAAGTGCAGACCAAGCCAGGAACCAAGCCAGGGAGACCTTCCTCACTCCCACACCCCAGGACCCAGATGTGTTTCCAGACACGTGGGGTGAGTAAAGTGTGCCTAGCCTATCAGACTTTGAAATCCTGTTTGTCCATTTACTCATCCATCCATCCACTCATTCAGAGGGCAGCAGTGAGGTCCTACTGTATGCCGGGCTTTGGGCTAAGTGCCAAGATATGGAAGTGACAGAACAGACACAATCCCTGCTTCAAGGAGGTGACACTCTGAAGGGAGCTGACAAAGTAGAAAGCCTATAAATGGAAATGTTTTGGCTTGTGACAAATACTATAAAGGAAATAAGCAGAATGATGGAAGGGAACTGTCTGGGGGGAGAGACACTAGATGATTAGGGAAGTCCTCCCTCTCTGGAGGTGACATTTAAGCTGAGATTTGAAAGACAGAGGAGAAAGTTATGATGGTAGCCTGGACTAGGACGATGGCAGAGGAATTTCAGAAATAGACAAAATACTCTTTGTGCTGTCAGCAGGGTTGAATGGACTTGAAGAAGCTAACATGGCTAATATAATTTACCCCTTGTGCAGCTGAGTTTGCAGTTCAGTCACTCTTTGTGTGACTTTATTAGCCAGAAACTGGACAAAAATGAAAAAATTCTAATAACGTATAAAAATACAATTTAAAAAAGTGTGTATAAGGTATGGGAAGTAATGCAGAGCAAGGAGAGACTAATTCTGCTGAAGCTCAGAGAAGCTTCACAAAGAAGGCAATATCTAAACAGGGTTTTTAAGGAGGCGTAGGAGTTTTCTATGTAGCCAAGGGAAAGAAAGTCTTTGCAGCTAGAAGAGACAGACAGGTTTGACCCGAAGGCATCTATGAGCACCTCTTAGCGTCTATATGAGTTACAGCAAGGCACTCTGTCTGGGCAGACGGCACCCCTTCCTCCAGTCTCAATTTCAACCCCTACTTGCCCCCCACCAGACTCTTTTCTTCCATGCACAGATTACACCACTTGCATGGTGGCCCTGAATGAAACCACAGGGAGTCAGCTGTGCCCACACCCATCAGGCTTTGAAATTCTGTTTTTTCATCCATCCATGGATGGATATTCACCGATTCATTCACTCAGAGAGCATTTAGCGAGGTCCAGATTTTTTGGTGTGACTGCAATTCTAAAGGGAAAAGCTGACGTTTTGTAATTCAATCTTGGGAAAGTGTGGAGGGCAATGAGACAGCCGGAGCAGCCAGTTCAATAGGAAGAGCACCAGGCTGGGAGGCAGGAACCCTGTATTCCGGGGCCAGGCCAGATACCCTCTCCTGTGTCGCCCCCGCCCAACAAACCCCTGCACCATGTTTTGTAAAGATGGGGCATTGAATCCTGGGACCCACCTTGTGTCCTGCTCCTGCCTGGCAGGTCTGGTGTAACTATTCTCAGGACTAGCTGTGTTTTAATATGGATTGTAGAGATGAAAATGGCTTTAAAACTCAAAAGACTAATGCACCGGCCTCCCCATCCTTCCCAAAGTCGGGCCTCTTTGGAGAGGCTGCTGGCCAGAGTCTAGGTCCTCCCTCTGTATCCTGGCCACTCTTGACACTGGGGTGGTTGAAAGAGGTATTGACATTCTTTCCCGTGGCTTCAGCCAACCCAGGCTGCTTTCCCTTGTCTCCACTGGTCCAGCATGAACCCCATCAGCACCTGCCTTTCGGCCAGATTTCACAGTCATGGTCAGTCCCCACTGGACCCTTTAAGAGCTGGTGACTTTGGTAACACTCTCAGCTTTGGTTTTCTCATCTGTACAATGGGGGGGATGATAATTGTACCCATCTGGTGGGGAGCTTCGGGAGACTTTGATTGAGATGATCCATAAAGAGTGTTTGGACAAGACTATGGGGCAACACTGGGAAAGATGGTGGAAGTGGAGGTGGAGGTGGAGGTTTGGACTAGGGAAGGTGGGAGCTTTGCCTGAGAAGAAAACATTCAAGAGAAAAGATAACAAGGTAAGAGTGAGTCCTAGGAAAGACCAGTGGGAGAGGGGATAATAAAGGGGAGAAAAGAAGTGTTTTTATTACAGAAATGCTCCTCATTTTAGAGGTGAGAACACTAGGTCATAGGGGAATAATGGGCGGAGTAGAGGCCCTCGTGTTTCAAATACCATATTTTCCTGCATCGTTTAATTGTTCAGAAAATAGCACTAACAGAAGCTTGGTGTCTTTAAGAAATCTCTGTGACCTTGCCAACTGCCATTTCTCTATGATTCCCTTTCTATTTTATTTTCCCTTGTGTTTTTGGTAGTTATATAAGTTCCGTAGATAAGTTGCCTGCATACAGAAAGGAGCACAAATCATACGTGTACAGCTCAACAAATTCCCCTAAGCGAACACATCATGTGACCAGCTGCCAGATCAAGAAACAGAATATGGCTGCTTCTTCCAGACATCCCCCTCCCCGGGCTCCCCTCTGGTCACCAGCACCCCCAGGGTCACCACTGTCCTGACTTCTAACAACATTGGTTAGTTTTACCTGCTTTTGAACTTTATATAAATAGAATCATATGTTTTATCTGGATTGTTCAACATTCCATTTGAGAATTTCATTGATAATATTTCATTCTATAACTATTATATGCATACACCTTCCTTATACAGTCTACTGTGGATGTCCATTTGGGTCCCTGTCACTTTCAAAGTTCACCCCAAATGCTTAGCAAATCTCAGGAGGAATGTGATGACCCCAAAAGCTAATATCCAAAGCGATAGTTTGGAACCTGGCTCTTTGTGACCTACTTTCTCCATTCTCTGCCTCATCTGGCCCACCGAAATAACTCCCATAATGTTTGCATGAAGTGCTATGTGCCATTTCATTCCTGTCTTCTTCCATCACGAGTTTGCTGCCATTATTGTAATTCAGCCTCATTATACCAACTGTTTTTGTTGACCAGCCCTAACTGGACCTGCGAAGCCATCAGCCTGCACAAGCCAAGCAGCTTTGGGCTGGACTGGTATCTAGATAGGAGTTTTCCTAAGAAAATGCGGCCAGGACCCCGCTACCAAACAAAGTTGGGGAGCAGAGTTGAGGATTAAATCAACAGTGTACTGCAGGCCAGTGTGCTTGAACCAGGCCTCTTGGACCTGTTACCTGGGCGAGGGCTGCACTTGGGGGAAGATGGGAACGCCAAGGGGGCTGCAGATCCTTTTACTCTAAATAACACCTCCAGGAGAGAAATTAGGACAGCACCGTGCAGTGGAAGGAACGGGGCTGTGGTGCCTACTTGCCATCCAGGGGCCTCTGGGTTTCAATTTCCTTCTCCCTGGAACACGAGTGCTCATGTCTCCTTCAAAGGGATGTTGTGAAGATTAAACTTCCAGCGCCTGGCCTGGGTGATAGTGTGGTTTCTCCCAGACATGTCCTGTGTGCTCAGTATCTTCCATTCACCTCTCTGGATCCACCTTTCACCTTTCTCTGTCCTAACTTGTGCCTCAGATGTGTGATCGGAATGTATCCCATCAATGGACTCCCTTGCTCTTGAGCTTCTGTTTGGACTTGGCCAATGGTAAAGGTGTCAAGAGAGGAGAGGAAGAGGAGAGGGAGGTTGCAGTATTTAGTAAGGCCCCTAGGTGCGTGTGCATGCACAAACACACACAGCCACACCTCTCTCTCCCTTTGGGGAACAGTAACCTCTCCCTTTCCTTGCCTCTTCAGGCCTGGGAGTGTAAGGTCTCCCTGGCTTTCCTGGCCATACTGTAGCATCTTTGGTGGTTCCCAGCCTCTTTGTCCAGACATCTGTCAATTGTTCTTTCATTAAGCTCCCTTGGTCACCCATACATACCTCAGTGCTATCCATTTGCTGCCCAGATTCAGATGGATACACCCTAGTACCGTGATGTTTATCCTGGGGAGAGTAGTAACATGTAAGCACGTGCTCTATCATACCCCCCTTTCATGACCATCCCCAAAAGAAAGCCCCTGAGAAACTTGCTCTTCTCTTTCCTTGAAGCTCAGCTAACTGAGTTCTAGTGGAAGAATGATCTTTGTTGAGAAAAAAACTAGTAGGTGCTTTGTGTCTCTAAGGTCAGAGTAGGAAATTGTATGGGGGAAGGGAGGTAATAAAATGGTTGAAAGCAGGGAGGGGGTGTGTGCCCTCTGCCATCTGACACTTGGCCTTCTGCCCTCCCCAGTAAAAGGAGATACCCACAAAAAGTCCTGCTCACAAACTGTTCTTCTCCATACTTATTTCAGCTTGTTAGTGCATTGGACCGGTATCTATTGATAGATATGGGTCTTTTAGAGAAAATGAAAGAAGAATATGTGGTGATTGTTAAAGATTCAGTAGATGGTGAGTTGTGGAATCATAATTAGAAGTATGGATAATTTTACTTCCTGATGCTGAACTCTTTCACTCCTAGAGAATTTCCCACTTTCTACCTGGCATTTTATATGTAAGCATTTCTTAACTTCCCCACTGGAATCTGAAGTCCTTCAAGACAAAACCTTCTCCAAATATGATTTTCATAATGTTAAAAATTTCTCATATAAAATGAATATATGTCAAAGGTTTATTTAACTAATTAGTGAGGGAACTAGGGACATGCTAATTCTAGTTCAGAGCATGTGAGGAATAGATATTTATAAAATTAGTGGGGAAAATCATGACAAGGTAAATTTGCAAGTTAGAAGCAAAACTGGTTAATGTCCTATAGGGCAATAAAACAGTAAGCTTTGAGTTATTGTTTCTTTTTCTCCCAGTTTTATTGAAATATAATTGATATATAACATTGCATAAGTTCCAGGTGTACAACATGATTTGATATATGATATATTTTGAATGATTAGCACAGTACATTTAGTTAACATCCATCACCTCACATACTTTAAATTTTTTTCCCTTGTGATAAGAACTTTTAATGAGTTATATTTTCTACCAGACCAAAAAAAAATTTATGTTTCTACAGGGTGAAAATCTCCAAGTTAGCATGTAACTTTTACCCTAGGCCCTAAGCAATAGTAAATAATAAGTGAAACAAAGGTCCATTCTCCTAGAAAAGTAGGACAGTCCTGTCATACTATGCACTGCTATGAACTAATCAACTTGCAATCATCCTTTTGCTTTATTTCCAAGTTTTGGATCATTTCTCTTAACAAGGTATATGCTGTTGAACTGTCTCATCCCAGCAAGGCACCTGGCACAAAGTGTTGTGTTGGTCAAAACATCCGTTTGGTTTTTTCCATAAGATGGCTCTGGTACCCTTTAGTTGTCTTTAACTTCATTCGAAACTATTTTGTTAGATTGTATTGTGACAGCTGTCATATTAGTGTGCATTTTAAAAAAACTTCTAGCCATTTTAATATTGAAGATGAAAAAAAAGCAACATTTTTGGCATATTATGCTTTATTATTTCAAGAAAGGTAAAAACGCAACTGAAACACAAAAAAAGATTTGTGCAGTGTATGGAGAAGGTGCTGTGACTGATCAAACATGTCAAAAGCGGTTTGCGAAGTTTCGTGCTAGAGATTTCTCGCTGGACGAGGCTCCATGGTCGGGTAGACCAGTTGAAGTTGATAGAGATCAAATTGAGACATTAATTGAGAATAATCAACGTTACACCACCCGGGAGATAGCCGACATACTCAAAATATCCAAATCAAGCATTAAAAATCATTTGCACCAGCTTGGTTATGTTCATCGCTTTGATGTTTGGGTTCCACATAAGTTAAGCGAAAAAAACCTTCTTGACCGTATTTCCGCATGCAATTCTCTACTGAAACGTAACGAAAACGTTCCATTTTTAAAACAAATTGTGACAGGCGATGAAAAGTGGATACTGTACAATAATGTGGAATGGAAGAGATCGTGGGGCAAGCGAAATGAACCGCTACCAACCACACCAAAGACTGGTCTTCATCCAAAGAAGATGATGTTGTGTATATGGTGGGATTGGAAGGAAGTCCTCTATTATGAGCTCCTTCCAGAAAACCAAACGATTAATTCCAACAAGTACTGCTTCCAATTAGACCAACTGAAAGCAGCACTTGATGAAAAGCGTCCGGAATTAGTCAAGAGAAAACACATAATCTTCCATCAGGATAACGCAAGACCGCATGTTTCTTTGATGACCAGGCAAAAACTGTTACAGCTTGGCTGGGAAGTTCTGATTCATCCGCCATATTCACCAGACATTGCACCTTCAGTTTACATTTATTTAGGTCTTTACAAAATTCTTTTAATGGAAAAAATTTCAATTCCCTGGAAGACTGTAAAAGGCACCTGGGACAGTTCTTTGCTCAAAAAGATAAAAAGTTTTGGGAAGATGGAATTATGAAGTTGCCTGAAAAATGGCAGAAGGTAGTGGAACAAAAGGGTGAATACGTTGTTCAATAATGTCCTTGGTGAAAATGAAGAACATGTCTTTTATTTTTACTTTAAAACCAAAGGAACTTTTTGGCCAAACCATAGATGCCCAGAAAGTGTTTGTTGAGTGAATCTATAAACAGAACAAAACTCCATCCATTTGTAGAGAAAGATTAGCCAAGCTAAGTCCAGGGCCCACAATCACATCGGCTGCCAGCTTTCCAAGCAGGGATCAAACAGTTTCCCTGGAGGAGAACAGAACAGGAGTCCAAATAAGAACAATCTGTACGGAAAGGTGGGAAAGGGAACTGCTCCTGGTTGTGTACAGTTTTCTCTTCACCCCAAGCTATAGTTGCTGTATGATGGCTCTATAATTGTTTTATAGTGTCAGTAGGGTTTCCCTAATAAATGAGCATTACTAGTTTCTGAGAGCCAACAAAGCCATACAGGTGCATCATGAAAGTGTGAGGGACAATTGTTAAGTCTCAGCTCCGAATCTTTGAAACACTGACCTTGGAGCTGTTAACAGAGCAGCACATGTAAATGATGGAAGCAGTAGGCAGGGTGATGTTTTCCAACAGATTTGACCCAGCTTTGAGTCAGCAGGTAGAAGGATAGGAGAAAGAAGGAAGCGTGCTCGACATTGAAGATAGTATTTGCACTTCATGCATTTAGAACCATCACATTTTTGTTTAATTTCCCCGCCCTCAGTTTGATGTTTTTAGCATTTGGTATCAGGTTTTTTTCTTTAGTTGTTAGAAAACATTTTCTCCAGGACAAGTGTCTCTTGAGGTTTCCATTCCCAGGAGGTCAGAACTAGATGGATTGAGAGGTTTTCTCTAGTTCCCATCCTATGTCGCCACACCCATTTTACAGAAGAAATAACTGAGGTCCTATTATCAGTTAGCTTTTGCTAACTGATATCAGTTAACTTTTGCCATGTAACAAACCACTCTGAATTCATTAGCTTAAAACCACAAATGTTTATCATTTCTCACGATTCCATGTGTCAGCTGGGTGGCTCTCCTAGTCTGGACCGGCTCAGCTGGGTCCAGATGGTCTAGGATGGTCTCCATTTGAGTGACTGGTCATTGGCAGGCTGTTCAGTCTGGGGTAGATCGTCTCTGTTCCACATGTCTGTCCTCATCCCACAGGCTAGCCCAGGCCTTGAGATTGCAAAGAGCAATAAAAAAAAAAAGGCAAGCTCCAAAACACACTTATCTCTGCTTATCCAACAGCTAAAGTAAGTCACATGACCAGATGCAAAGACAGTGTAGGAGACAACTACCCAATGCATAGATATTTACAGAAAGAGAATCTGTGGACGTTTTTGCAAACCCTACCAATCTAGGTGCAAAGGTAAAGGAACTTGCCTAAGCTTATAAAACTAGGTAGGGGCAATGCTGAGACGTAGACCGGGCCTCATACCTCCTAGCCTAGGACCCTTCCTCAACACCATGAGCCCTTCTCTAGGATTCCAAGGTTAAGGTCCAGTTCCCTTTAAAATCTAGTTTAGAGGTACTTGGAGCAGAAAGATTTATGGTAGGTTTCAGTGATGGGTCTTAACTTTGCGTGTTGAGAGAAATCCATCTTCTTAATTAAAACAATAAGCTGGGCAAGGGTCCCCAAGGCCACCACCACCACCCCCAGGCCAGTCTGAACTCTGCCAGTCTTTGCCCTTCGACTTGCCTTCCAGGTTCTGCCTCGCGACAGCGGACACCAGTCTTGACTTGGCCTTGGGTGCCCCCCAGGCCATGAGGGGGGGCACAGAATCACGGCAGGGGGCATTCACCTCCGGGGTCTCCTTGTCCTGTTCGACACTCTCCCTCTGGTCAAGGGATGACTTAGATAGTTGGGCCATTCAGGCACGCTAATAATTTGGTACCTCTTCAAATTGGGCCCCAGAAAAGGATCTGGATAGCTACCACTCTGTTTTCCTTCCCAGATATGGAGAAAGCACAATTTGAAAAATCCACACTCATTAAATATTTGCTCAAAGTTTGACTTAGAGGGGAGGCTGAGCTCCACGTGGCTGAAGCCCCCTGGTGGCCACCCTTGACCTGTTCTTTAGAGCCCTGAGCAAGTTAGTGCTGCCGTCAAATTCAAATACCCCTCTCAGCAGACAAAATCTTCCCTCGGCTTACTGGGGAACAGGTTTGTCTCACACCCCAAGAGAATTTATACAAAGCGTCCCTTCTAGGCAGTTCCACCATTTGCGCGGAGAAGGAGTCTGGAAAATACAATTTCTCCATCCCCCTCCGTTGGCAGAGATAGTTTAGATGATGGCTGAAGGTTTCTTTAGCCAAATTGGCTTTCCAGCCTTGAACTCTACTTCTCACATGTTTTCTTAGACTTAAAAGAATAATTTGCGTCTCGTTTCTGTTCATTCTTTAGCCTAACAGGACATAAAGGAAATGGGGCCCGGGTGGTTCTCACTCTGTTTTCTTTGCCAGCAGTGGAGAAAGTACAACTTGAAAAATCACCAATAATCCGCACATTTTCAAGATCAAAGCTGTTTACAGAAGTATCGGAGACGAGCTGGTGGGGCGTTGACTTCCATTTTGTCAGCCAGCCCCAAGAGACTTCGATCAAGAAGGAAGCACAGGGGTGGGAGACCCACACCAGCGGCCCCTTCCCCTGTGGAGCCAACTCCCTGCCCAAATGTAAGGAGTCGGCCATTCTTCATTCCTTCCAAAGCATCGCCTGAGATCATAAGCAAGGTCACTCCCAAACCCTAGAGTAAACAGCCTTCTGATACATTCTGCCCCCATAACAGAAGATTCCTCAGCTATTAGTCAGACTTTCAACAGAGGGCTCCATTCCCAACCAAGATGAAACACTCCTGCATTCTTGAAACACGATGTGCCTATGTCACTAGCTGCCAGGATTGTCTTCAGGATCCGACAGCAAAGATTGAAGCACAGTTCCGGCCACTTCCCTCTGCCAGGAATTTGTATTTTCCTGCAGAGGGGCATTGCATGTTCATGCTTGCCATAAAATAGAGCCACGGATATTTGCTCTGTGCCTGCTGTCTGAAGGGGTGTGATTACCATCACACACCGGTAGAGAGAAAAGAAGGTGGCTGACCTCACCGTCGGTGTGTTCAACAGTGCGGGGACCTCCCCATGGATCCTGGTTCCTCCTCTCCAGCACTGCACTGAACAGGCCTCCACCACCCCTGCTTCTGTTCCTGTGATCACCATCTCTCTGCCACCTTCCCAAGCCCTAAGAACGAGCGCACCTCCTGAGAAAGCAGGTTTTCCCGTCTGAAATTCACATTGTTCATTCTCCTGGTTTTCTCTTCCTAGGAGTGCTTGCTCCCTAGTCATGTGTAAAGATAATCAGAGTACCCTTTTATTCTTTGTTTTTCCCCAAACAGGGAAATTTTTGCGCTTGCCTTTGAAATACCACCCATGGCATTCTTGAACCTATTTTTAGACGTGTGGAACTATTCCAGACAAAAATCGATGCCCAATACAGATAAAGCCCCGAGTGTGTTTATCGTGGGGAGAAGAATATGGAGTGTTTTAATGTGGAAGGAGTGTGGCCATATGCCTGGGTGCAGCATGGCTGCCTTTAATCTGGAAAAAGGAAACAAGCATTGTCGATAATAATATGCAGATGTCCAGCCCCAAATGAGGACATATTGCTAATTAGCTATATTGTTAATATATTTTCAGGAGAGAGGCTGCAGTGACGTTAATTATAATCTTTGTTGTTCGTTGTTCAAAGTCTATGAGACCAAAAGCATTGCTAATAATATCTTCTTTAATATCTTCAATATAAGATTCTTGGATTTTTTTTTTCTTTAGAATCCCACATAAAAGCCACATTAGGGGTAATGAGGCCTGTAGCCTGAGCCTAATTAAAACAAAATCTAACTAGGCCCGTGGCCATCATTATCATCAACTAGTACTTATTGGGTGCCCCCCCGAGCTTGTGGAATTGGAGGGTGTGGGGTTTGAGATTGTAGATACGGCCTGTTCTTTGCCCTCCAGAAATTTGCCATCCCATCTGCCTCCAAGAAGTCTGCCTGGTTGTGTTAATCTGGGAATAGTTACACAGCCTTAAAAAAAAAAAAAAAAGCACTAAAACTGTCCAAGCCAGCCACAATTTGGTACTGGCTTGTGCCTCTTCTGGAGGTTCTGGAAGTGGTCACATCAGCCCGGTTTTTCATGCTCCAGACTTTGGTTGATGTTTATGGAACAGGGCAGGTGGCTGGCTGCAGACTCGGGACAATGATGCTTAGCATGCTTCTTCCAAAGGTGGACCCATCGCCTGTTTTCACACCTTGATTGTCGCCCTCGAGCTGATCGCCCTAATTTCCCGTGTGACTTGGTTCTCCAAAGAACCCCTCCCTCTCTCTCGCTCCTATGTCAAATGACCAGCTGGCAACTCTGTCCACTGTGACCATGCTGACCTTGATGTGGCCGTGGTGATCCACCTTGGTCACAAGGACAGCCAAAATGAGCGAGTCCACACTGCAGGGGCTAAGGGCATTTGCTGGGCATCCTTGGTCTTGGGCCAGGGATGTCCTGGGGAGAAAGGACATGAATGACAAAGTGCCTGGGCTTGTTATCTTAGAAACTGTACCCGGTCTGCAGATGAGAGGTTTTCTCTTCTCGGCTCATCTTCACAGAGCTTTCCCAGGGGCATCCAGGGCCAGCCGATGAGAGCCAGGGAGGCAATCCCCACACATAAAGCTTAGCAAGCCTCCAGATGACCCAGGGAATGCCACTGGGGAAGTGAGGACCTAATGGAAAAGTCACAGTACGCTAGGATAGAAAGCTTTCAGACCGAAGGCTGGTGGGTCCAGACGTCTGGGTTTGGGCCTAGCATTTGTATTATTTACTCAGTGATCGCTTACTAAGACAGCAGACTGGCACTGAGCCTAACACCCACTCCATTCCAGCTCTGATAGCCTTTGGGCCTCTGCTCCAGGCCCTGGGAGGTCTCAGGGAGTCTGCACCCACCGTATCCTTTGCCAGGATCGCAGTGTTCGCTGGCCCATCTCCCCCTCTGCTCCGTGCTCTTCACCTGCTTCACGGGCTTCAATTTACCTGTGTTTTTCAATCTCAGTTCAAACTTTATTTCCTTAGACAAAACTCTACTTCTTTTTAATACAAATGTTCAAAGTAAGGAGTTTTATGGGGGTGATGGTTTTTCTGGCTTCCTCTCTTTTATGAGTATCATCATAGGCTCATGGAATGTCATAGATGCAATGTATGGCAGTCAACGACAATCTTTTTGTTTTAACGCCCAAATTGTCTAATCCTGGTGCAGGGTGGGCCCTTCAATCTGGCTCCTGTGTTCTTTCAAGAGGACACCATTAATCACTGAAGTCTTCCTTGCTTTCTGACACAGCAAAATATCCCAAACTCACCTTGACGTCCCTGCCCAAGCTCTGGAATCAGCCATTTGGCCAAGGAGCTCTGGATTCTTTGAGGGCAAAGTCTTTGAACTTTAATGATAGTAATTTTGGATAAATTGAAGGAAATATTACATTACCCAGTGAGTAATAGATTTGAGAAATGTAAAGTATAGATGCTGAAACAATAGAAGATTCTATACATATACAGAGAAGGGGGTAGAGGGCAGATTTGGAAAAGGATATTATGAAAATTAGCAGCAGAGCTGAGCACCCATACCCTGGCTGCCATTGTGAAGGTCATGGTGATGATTCACTATATGCCCTGTTGGTACCTCCTTCAGCTGGGGATGGTACCCAATCTTGAGTCACTTTGCTGAACAGGGCTTTTCCCTTTTTATTGGCGGTCACGGCTCTCCAATTAGAATCATACAGGGAACGTTGCTACTAGGGCTGCAGTATTGTCAATACTACTGTTTGTATCAAGGGTACAAGAAGTTCAGAGGTCATCATTCCAGGACTGGTATGAAGGCTCTACCATGCTATCGGGGACCCCGGCTCCTCTATCTTTCCATTCAGCCACCTTTAGCATGTATCTTCAACCTCTTGCCAGTGGCATCATTTCACTTCCAACACTACTATCCACACTTCAGCCAGGAGAAAATGGAAGACAGAAAAGAGGCAAAAGGCAAACTGACTCTGCCTTCTGTCCAATAGTACCATCAGGCACCTTCCACTTATATCTCATTGGGTAGAACCGTGTCACGTGGTCATCCCTAGCTGCAGTGGATGCTAGGACGTGTAGTTTTAGGCAGGAACGTTGCCACCTGAAATAAACGCTGAGTAAAAAAAAAAAGTGGGGAATGGGTATTGGGGAGGAAACTGCAATATCTGCCACAATAATACTGCCATCTAAGGCAAAACACCAGGCTGCATGAGCATGGAGCCTATTTTATAATTTTATTATTATTGTTAACATTTTACAATATTATTACTTTATTCCTATTTTAAATAAGAATAAGTTGTAAAATAATGGAGGGACAGGAGCTATGGCCAAAGATGGAGAGCATTAAGCAGCAGCTGTATAATTTGGCCACCATAGGTCACCTTCCTTGGCAGTGGAACACTGCATGCGTATAAACCACTAACTAGCTTTAGTTCTTCTATCTCTCTTTATTAGTAGTCACAGCTCGCAGATTAGAGAGAACGTTGCTCCTGGAGCTGCAGCATTGTCACAGATTGAAAGTCAACTCAAAGACACATTGTGGGTAAAGAAATATTTTCCCAAACTGAGCAGATGCCCTCATGTCACTTGAATTTAAACAAAATGAATCCTGCAGCACCTTGGAAAGAATGGTGATATTTCTTTTCTTCAATCCCTGGACTGTCCAAAGCTCATGTCTTCAGAGAAGAATGTCTGCTTTTCTGAATAACATACAAACTGTTTAAATCTTCATTTTGAGATCCACCCTTCCTGAGAATCTTTACTCTGCTAGAATAATTAAGTGGAACTCTTGGTGAGTGAGCTTGGTCCCTCAACCATGACCTCCAGTGGGGCCTCTACAAGGAAGCTGTACAGTGGGTCTTTGAGAAAGAATGAAGAAGAGGTGTTTTCCTGCCTTGGTAGCAGACCCTGTCTCCTGTCTGCCGCCCCAGATTTAAATTCTTGATTACCAAAATAATGGTTACTCCCTGAATCTTGTCATTGATTGAATAAAGTGGAGCTTCATTTTATATGATTCACTGTAAGGCACCCTCCCCCTACCGTAGAGCTTCCAGTTTCTGAACAGTTTGGGGGCATGCCACGGTTTGGAGGGAGCCAAGATTTCCAGATAAATATGTTTTTGTAAAAATGCAAGAATAATTCAGATATTCAGAGATCGTGATTAGCATTTTTTATTATTCCCATTCTCATCTTCCAAATGTTGTTTGAGGGACGGGAGGATGAGGATCGGGGAAAGATGGAGAAATGCCACAACTGTGTGCATAATTCAAGCCCCAATGTACTTTAGCCCCCGTCTTCGCGGCAGAGGCACTTGAGGCCTGAATCGTCCAGCCCAGTTGCCCTAACTCTACATTTCTCTTTTCAAGTGTATTCACAACCCACCCTGAGTTCTCTCGACCATCCTGCTGGGACAGCATGGGATTCTCCTTATCATCTGCTTTGTTTTACATGGAGGATTACTGAGCCACAGAGAGTTTGAGGGGTTTTCTTGGTCCCTGTCTAAGCCAGGATCACTCTGGGGTGGTATATCTCCTCTCAGGAAAAATTCCAGAGTCAGGTCAAGAAACCCATCATATTCAGTCCTTGTTTTTTCAGCCATCTAAGTGAAATGCCAAATAAGCAGCGCAGATACATTTCCTATCTCTTCTTCTAAAATACGAGTTTTTCTGGAATTCCCTGGCAGTCCAGTGGTTGGGACTCTTCACTTCCACTGCAGGGCGCATGGGTTCAGTCCCTGGTTGGGGAACTAAGATCCCACATGCCATGCAGTGTGGCCAAAAAAGAAAAGTACCAAATATAAAATAAAATATAAGTTTTCATAGTGGAAAGAGTGCTTCATCACAGGGAAAAGTAAAAAGAGCTCCGTTTTTAACACAGTTAAACAGTATGTCCCAGTTGCTACAATGAAGTGAGGGCTGGATTTGCAGGGGATCCCTCAAGCCATGGACAAGCAAATCCTGGGTCCCTTCTGAGACTTAGATTCCCAAAACCTGTGCAAGAAATTCTCCATGAGAAGTCAACTGTCCTTACTAACACTGTTGTGGATCCAGGGAGAAAAACAAGGGAACAGTTGCATTCAGTTATCTTCCCCTGGGCTGTGATAGAGAGGTCTTATGTTGAGGAAAGAATTAGCATGTCTCTGTCTCTGTCTCTGTCTCTCTCTCTCTCCATGTGCTGGATAATATAATCTCAGCATAATGCATTTGGCCTCTGTTGCATTGAGCAATGTCTGGGGATGGCAGGGCAACTCCCCCTAGGAGGATATACCAGGAGATGAAAACATGGCAGAAAGGTGACAGGAGAGGTGAACGAAGACGCTGCCCCTAGCCACATCTCCTGAGCAAAGAAGAAGGGCAAGCAAAGACATGATGAAGAGCAGCCCGCTTCCCCTGCCATAACTGCACATGTTAAAGAAGAGACAGCAGACATGCTTCTTTCTAGCTCAGCCTCTTCTTGGCCTCTGGGAACATTCACAAACATGGTCTCTGCACAAGTGAGTTTATTCCTCACAATCCCATGTCTGTTTAAAGAGAGAAAAATCCATCCCCTCAGGTCAGCTCTCTAATAAGATCATTCCCCACTGCATGTGTTTCATCCTCAGGCCATTCTTGACCTTGGGTACTCAGAGTCGGGAGTGTTTTGATACCAGGTGTAACCGCTTGACTGGGTCAGAGACACTGCTGTGAGAGGGGGCAGGGAGTGTGTGTGGAGGCAACGTGCTGGAATATTCACTCCAAAACCCCCAAACGTGCCCAAGAATAACAAGAACATTAACCACTGACCCAAACACTGGTGAAATTCTATCTATCTCCACCTCTCCCTCCACCAGTAAACATGAAAATGCTATCCCTGAAGGGATGGAGGAAACATCCAACAAGAGATCCAGGAAGAAGGAGAGCAGAAGAAGGGTTGCTTTGAGAAAGAAGTCCAGCAACTACTACACCCTTCAGTCACTGGAAGAAAGTTCCCCTAGTGACAACTAAACACAGACATTTTTTGCTAGTTTGGACAAACAACAGACTTGGACTTTTCTTTCCGGGATAAAGACATTCAATTTCAGAATGCCTTTTTGTCACTTTTTCTTGGCCTGTCTCCACCTCTTCATCCCCATCTTGGGTCGTTCTCCCTTCCTTCACTCCATCCCAGCCTCACTGGCCTTTTCTGTGTTTCTCAAATGAGACAAGCCATCCCTACCTCAGGACTGTCTTACTTGCTGTTCCCTCTGCTAGAATGTTCTTTTTCCCCAGATAATTACAGGTGTTCAGGTTTCACTTCAGATTTCACCTTCTCAGGAAGGTCTTCCCCAGCTACCTGTCTAATGTTGCCCTGACCACTCTCTGTCATTTTCTTCTTCCTTTTCTTCTTAGCAATCACCATTCTCTGACCTGATCTTATTTATGTGTGTATTTATTGTTTATTCCCCCTAACTAGATGTACTCTCTAAGAGAATAGGACCCGTGTCTGTCTTGTTCATGGCTTTCCTGTGCCTAGCACGTGGTTGACACTTGTTGATTGTGTGGATGAATGGATGGATAAATGGATGGAAGGATGGATGAGTAGATGAATGAAAGAATTGAAGGAAGGAGGAAGGAAAGTTAAATAGGTTAGTGAGTGGATGGATGAAAAAATGGATGGTTGGATGGATGGTTAGAAACAATGATTTGGCTGAAGTATTTTACCCAGTTTGGTCAGATCTTCTGCTGACCCACACCAAAGAAACAAACACTGGATACTGGGGCTATAACTCAAGCCAGAGTGGTTAATCAATTGAAGCTGTGATAAGGAAACCATAATTTGATTCCAGTTCTAAATGAGCACCTAGTTTCCTTCAGATTAGCACTTTTTGTTGATACGCTTTGAAGTTTGATTAATATCCCATCACACATTAGCCCTCAGAAAATTCCCAAGTAGCAGGCTAGGAAAATTTCCTGATGATTTAGCTTTTTGAAGATAGAAAAACTAAGCCATGGAAGGAAAACAAGTTGGGAATACCATCCTGGCTTAATTCCAACCCCTGGAATTGTCCTTGTCCTGAATTTTTAAGGGTGGCATTTCTAAATCATGCTTCTCCTATTTATTTGTTCATTTGCTTGTTTGTTTGTTTTAGAATAACCTCAACATGGAAAGTGCCTCGACATTGGAAACCAGCTCTCCTCTCTCCAAAGAAACACCAGGGGAGCATTCGGACCACCAGGCTGCACACCAACCATTCCCCAGACAGCAATTCCATCAAGAGGCTGGGCCCCCTTCATTGCAAAGAGATGGTCCCAGATCCTTTCTCCTTGATCTACCAAACTTTCCAGATCTTTCCAAAGCTGATATCAATGGGCAGAATCCAAATATCCAGGTAATGCTTAGCAACTGAGAGGTGAAAGAAAATGAAACAGCCCATGTCTTTGTTTCCTGATCTGATTCCAAAGCAACTGCTGCCTTACCTCACTTTTCTCCTTGACCCCTTAATGAATCCTGCTGACAAGCATGTTATCTCTATAAGAGCAGTGTTGTATTTCATCTGTGTACCACCCTGGATTATGAGATGCATCATTATTTTATCAACCACTGAAAAAAGAAAGCAGTGCTAATTTCAGAGCTGTTGAAATGTAAAAACAGGGACTTCCCTGCAGGTCCAGTGGTTAAGACTTCGCCTTCCAATGCAGGGGGTGCAGGTTCAATCCCTGGTCGGGGAGCTAAGATCCCACATGCTTACAGCCAAAAAAACAAAACGTAAAACAGAAGCAGTACTGTAACAAATTCAATAAAGACTTTAAAAATGGTCCACATCAAAAAAAAAAGAAAGAAATGTGAAAACAAAACAAAATAATATCCCTGAAATTGATGAAATATGTTAGCTATAGGGAAAGGCCAATCAGACACATGAGTAGATGAGGCAGATCATAGTGTGATTTCTAAGATGCTCAGGAAGACACCGTCTCTCAAATGCCTCTCTAGCTTGCCTTCAACACCAGAAATTCCTTCAGGCGCTGACAACACTTCAGTTGCTCCAAAGTGTAAATGACTGATAAAAAATTTTTGATAAGAGGAAAGGAGGTGATAACAAGTTTCTAGGAGAGAGAGAAATACATATCACTGAGATGGGATGGGGTGAAGCTGAAGGAAATGGGAGGTTAGGAAAGAGGTACCTGGAACTGAAAATAAGAACTCTCTTCTACACTGAAATAGCACAACTTACTTTACAAAGTAAAGGTGGATCCGATTTGATTCTCCCAATACACTTATGGAGCCCACGTCCTTCCTCCAATATTATCAATAATGCAGCTGACTCTCAGGAAGTTCCCATTTGGTTTGCCCAAGGCCACATGGCTAGTAAACAGTAGTTGGGGTTCAAATCCAGTCTCTCAGGCTCCCAAGAATACTCACCCTACCATTTCGTGTTTCAAAAACAAACTCCTCATTTTGAATTTTGCTTGTGCCTCCCACTGTTTCTTCCCAGAGACGGTACCCATGGCGGCCGAGGGCAGCTCATCCCCCTGGGCAGCCTGGCCCTGTGCAGCCCGAGTCCTCAGGTGCCTGCGTCCATACTTTTAAGTTTATCCTCAACTCTTTTCATTGGAGGAAGGGCAGCTTGTCCTTATTCTTTCTCTGCATCAAATTCCAATTAGCTTCCATGGCAGAAAATTCCTGAACCTGACCTTGGAACAATTGATCCATCATTAGGTTAGTGGTCTCTCTCGCAAGACTAACGCTGTCTGTGTGACACCCTTTTAGATCCTAACACCAGTGTTGTTGTGACTACTGAATGTCCCTGAGAATACACCTCGATGCCGTGTGAGCTTCTGGGAAGTTAAGAAATGCGAGGTGTTCTCCCTCCAGGAAATGACGTAGGTGTGTGTAAAGATCCTGGCTACCACCCAATACAGTGCCAGAAGGATTGTGGAGACAGAGGCAGAAAAAGCGCTGCGTTCCATGGAGGACAGACCCGAATAGATGGGATATTTGGGAAGATTAGGGCAGGGCAGCATTGAGGGTACATAAGTGAAAAATGTTTTGGAGGTCACTCTTTGACAACCCATGTGCTGAAATCACTGCATGGACCAATTAATATTTCCAATAGGTCTTGTACTGTTCTAATTGATGAATGGGGAAAACAGGCCTTTCGATCCACTGCCCTCTCTCCGGGAACTGGCCACATGGCTCTCCGATAAAGAACAAAGGATCCACTTGGGGGAGGTGCAGACTGGCAAAAAAAGGCACAGACATCTCCTTACTGTTGCTCAAAGAGGCTCCCCATCACGCCTTCATTGACAGGAAGTGATTTTTCCTTGTTGATAGATTTTACGGTTCTAGGACTAAACCACCCTTATCCCAAGGATGCTTAGATCATGCCCACAACAATTTTAGGTTTGCTGTAGCTTGCATTTTTTTTTCAGAGATGGGAAATGTCGCAGTGGGGCTTAATGCTGAGGACTGAGCTATTAATGTAATCGATTTAAGAGTTACTAATATAAACCTACAAGAAAAGACCTGGATGCAGGGGACTGGAAGGCTGCAGTCCCCTCATTAGAAATTTACTAAGCGCATGGAGCTCCACCTAGAACCGAATTTCTAACAAAATTTCTCAGGATCCCCTTTCTCTCTCCCAGATAAATCCCTCCATCAGGAAGTCCTCAGACCCCACTTGGGCCTTTTTAAAACATTAACCTGACCGTCAGGGAAGAACAGTGGTGCAAAAGTGGTTAGGATCCTCAGATCTGGGGAACCCAAATGACTTTTCCATAAAAAGAAAAGGGCAGCCATGAAGCGATGGATTTGTGCATGAGCTCAGTAAAACCCCCGAGCTTGCAATCCATTTTTCATCAGAATAAGCTGTGTTGTCTAGCCAGACGCAAAGTGAAGAGTGCTTTGGAACAGTTCCGCTGGGCTTCCTGAGGGATGAGAGGGTGGTTGGAGTTTATGGGTGTGGAGAGAACTATAATGTGAGACAAGGGAACAGAGGATAAGTGGAGAATGAGTTATGAGATCACCACACTTGAGACTCTCCAACAAAGCCTCTTGGACTTTTATAAAACACAGCTTCCCCTTGTGCCGTCACAAAGGATGGCAGCGGAGACGGGACAAATGGAAACCATTCTTCCTTGTCCCCTCTGAGCCCACAGCCACCTGTGTGTATAGACTTCTAACAGGTGCAAAGGAATTCCCACTTTGTCTTCACTCTGTCTCAGCACCGCCCCAGCACATACAAGAAGTTTGCCTCCAAGAGCTGCTTCGGAAAGGGATGCTTTGGAACACAAGGCGGGAAGGGGACCAGGCCACTCCTATGAGGTCCCTATATGTTTCTTGAGTTACCCTTTGGACAGAAGAAATCACTATACCTCCCAAGAGTATAGGTTTCCCCATAGCTCCAAATATCAGGGTTTCTGGCAAAATGGACTCGAAACGAATGAGGCTCCAGCCCAGATGTCATCAGAATCAAAGACCAGGCCAGTGCTGTCCTGTTGCCTGCTGGCCAGTTGGTTCATCCCATTTCTGCCTTGCACAAGCCCTGTGTCTGTTAACCTTCCGCAGGCAGTCGGGGTGGGTAGGGCAGCCTATGTTTTATTGATCTGATGATGGAACACTGAACTTCATTCCTGTCCTTTCTCTTTCTGGAAGATTATGAAAGGGGAACGTTAGTGACTCAGAAAGATGCTCAAAGAAAGACTGGCGCAGCTGCTACCCCTGGGAGCCCCAGCCCTAGGTCTGAGTGTGAGTGCATGTGAGGGCATGTACATACACACAAACTCACACACACACACACACACACACACACACACACACATGCAGCACTGGCCGCTGTAGCCTCATGCCCCACTGCACTTGAGTAAACCAGCTCCCCGGTGGTCCTGTAAAAGATGAGGTGCTTTCTAAAAGGGGGTGATGGTTTTCACGTTGTCAGCCCTTGCCCCTTCCTCAGAGCTCTGGTCTTTTGTTGAAAGCCACTGGTTTGACACAGGGCCGATTCAGCCAAGCAGACAGTCCCACCGGTCACCCCAGGCCGTCCAAGCATTGTCTCTCCCTGGGGAGCGGACTGAAAACAGGTGAAGGCATATCAGTGGGTCGGCTTCCGCTGCCGGGGCCCCTGGCCTGGTCTCCCCCCATCCCCTGGCAACCTGCCCCTCACCCCCACCTAGCCAGCCCTCACTGGAGCTGGGAGCTACCCAGGAATCTGATACCCCTCTCTCTGAACCTCCCCCCAGCCCCCCTGTGTCTGCAAGCATTTCCCACGCTCCAAGGCTGGGGTCTGCTGTCCCCCCCCTCTGCCAAACCGCCCACACCTTTCCAAAGTGACAATGCTGTGCTCTTGGGCCTCTTGACTTTTAGGAAGGGAAATCCTTTAAAAGGCCCAGCTTTTTAGAGCTTTTTTTCTTTTTTTTTTAAACCCCTGAAGCCAGGTGGCCTCTGTCCCAAGTGGATTGGGCTCTCCATTTTAAGACTGGCTTCAGGCTGTGGAAGTGAGTGAGGGGGAAAAAAAAAAAAAAAAAAAAAAAAAACAATGCACAAAAGAGAAAGAAATAGCCTCAAACTCCTGAACCCAATCTCCATATTAAATTTAAAACAAAACTAGAAGTTGGGGTTTTGGCAACGAATAAATAAATAAATAAATCACTCAGGAAAGAAAGTAAATCTCCCAGGAGAAGTTCAACTTGAACTTCGGTATCCTTGGCTAAGTTTCTGGTCTGCAGCTGATGGTCAGATAGCAAAGACAAAAATCTCTAAAATAAACTCATTATTAGGCTCACTGCATCAATTCATGACCACAGTGGCTATTCACCACCAAATAGTTCTCTTTTCTGGGTCAATCTGAGATCTGTATTCATTTCAACCAATGTATTTATTTCTTTTCTTCCATTGAGGGAGACACAAAAATAGTCATCTAAAGGCCTTTTTTTCCCCCTCGCACAGACTTATTTACACGGCCGTAGACCTCTTGATACAATCAGATGAGTTGGCCAGGGCTGCAGGTGTTGTACGTGCTTCTACTTATGATTTCGCCTCCTCCGTTTTTCCTAAAATCCTTCTGGAATGGCAGGCCTGGCCAAGTAATAACCAAGAACTCTCTGTGCCCAGGAGATGGGCCCACACACTCCAGGGGACAAGCCAGTATTGTTCAGATTCTTATGGGGGCCCTGCAGTCCCTATCATGAGCTAGAGTCCACCAACCTGCCCTTGGGCTCTGGTACCACTGTTTTGTTGACCAGGCTTGGCCTCTACGGCTGTATGCAGGTTACTCGACCTCTCTATGCCTCAGTTTCCTTGTCTATACAATGGGAATGATAACACAACCTGTGAGTAGTACAATACTCTGTAGTAGTAGGGTTGTTGTGAGGATTAAATGAAATCATCCATGTGAAACACTCAGCACAGAGACAGGAATATGGGAAGGTTCCCCACACTGGTGGATGCTGGTTGGTGATGTCAGTGAGCATGAAGATGACAGAGGAAACATATAAAATAATTAAGAATCAGGAGTTTTGAGTCCAGCTCTCCACCTTCCTTGCTGTTCACCTCAGGAACGTGAATTCTCTAGGCCAGTTTCTATGCCTGAAATGTGGGTTTAACTTGTGTAGAACAAGCAATGATATTTGAACGAGCACGCTGCAAATCTCTAAGCATTAACCACACTTACTGGAGCTGCCAGAGTTGTTTTTAGAGCATCAGTGGGTCTGAGAGGGAGGGATTATATATCTTCCTAGTCCTTTGTGTTCTTTCTTTGGCAATTGTCAAGGAAGAAGGGGTACATAATCGGGGGTCTAACCCTTTGCTGGAGACTGTCGTCCTGTCCCCGGATGCTCTGTGCTTTTGAGGAATCATTTCACCTCCCAGGCCTCATTTTCCTCTCTGGGAAATAAATGCGAACCCAAATCTGCCTAGTCATCATAGCTCTCAAGGCTTAGAGGACCGAGGTAGAAGCTTCTAGAAGATTCTCCGGAGTTCAGAAAGTCAAGGCTTCTGTATTCCCAGTGTCATTAGTTTATTATCAGTTAGACTAAGAATTGTGTTAGTTTCCCAGTGGAAAGTGCTTTTCAGAGCAAGAGTAAAGAGTTTGTTTCTAATAAATGTTTAAACTCTCAAGAGGAAGAAAGAAACAGGTAATATTGCAAAGGATTTTATCCTCCTTTCCTAATTTTGGATGGAATTTTCCAAATTGGCACCTATTCTAGACTCTCTTTCTTAGAGCTGACAATATTCTGCCAGAAGTTGGAGTTGGGTCTTTTGGAAAAGTTCTCTTTCTTTTAAGGTACAGAAAAGTCCAGAAGAAACCAGTGTACTAAAGATGCTTCAATTCTGTGTATTAAGGATGCAAAAGGATGGTAAGATCTATCAGCTTGGAAATCTGCTGTGCTCACTACCACACCTTCAGCTCATCACACCTATTATTGTTCAAGACATTTTTAGGAACAGATTCTTTGATGCTAAAGAACATGTAAATATAATAAGAGCAACAGGAAACATAAAACTAATCCGCACCATTCGAGAAGTCATGATCGTGCTCAAGTCTTTTTAATTGGATGCCTATGAAATTTCAGGCTCAAGATTACATTTCTTCATATGATGTCTGTATGAGGTTTCCATATTCTTAACTGCAGGGAAGGGTGGATCCTAAGGTTTGTGTGTTTTTTATTTTGTGTGTGTTTTTGGTTTTTTGTTTTTTTTTTTTAATTCAGTTGGAGCAGTGGCTAAAAATGAAAGGGGAAAAAGAAACCTCTAAACTGATGAGATTTAGTCATCAATATAGTTTTTGGAGTAAATTCATATTTTGCTACTCATTGCCTGGCCAGGCAACAAATCTATTTTGTTTGGATCTGAGCAGTAGTTTGTGGGGGGAAAAAAATCATATTGACGGTAATAGCTTAAAACATGAAATTGTTTTGATTCCCAGCTTGGAGAAATTGCAGGGCACGTTTTGTTTAGGCAATCCCTTTGACTCCAGTCTGGATACAAATGGAATACCAAAACTGTCCAGCCCATTCCCCCTTATCTCCTACCCAGAGTCTGATTTCATTACCATAATTGCAGGCTTGCCTGGCTCTTGGCAGCTTCTCCCCTCCAAAACCCTTAATAGCCTTGCAGACGATTGTTGCGGCTCAGTTGTTCTGTCTGCAGGCACAGGGGGCCTGGACTGCAGAGGAGAAAGGTTATGTCTTCAAAGGCTCGGCATCACCACGTCACTGCCCTGCTCGGGTCTGCGCAGCCCAGCTGTGTATTTCTTCCGCATTGCCCTTACAGCGTTGCGTGTGGGTCCAGGTCCCCATCCCTTTCCAACAACCATCCCTCCAGCAAACAGCAATGATACAAAGCAAATGATGTAATTCTTTCTTTTCTTTTTTCCTTTTTGGGGATTACTAAACGTCCCATAATTATTTACAAATAGGCAAGGGATGCTTATGAGACTGGGGTAATGGTGGTGGCATGGAAGCAAGCCAGTGGTGCCCTTCTAGGCATCCCACACCAGAGGAAGAGATGCCCTCGGCCTGCCACAGCCCAAGTATACTCTGGGATGGAAGGCCACACCCTTAACTTTGTGTCTGGACCACACAAGGCCACAGCCCAGGCCCACCATGAGCTGGGCAACTTCTTTTCAATGTCAAAGCAAGTAGAATTCAAACCTTCCCATTCCTAAGACAAAAGGATGGGTCTGTTTGTCTCAGGGATTGGCATGACCTGATGCAATGTGGCAGAGTATGTCAGCAAATCTCTCAGATGTCCAGTTAGGACAAAACTGGAAAAGCATCTGCCCAGTACATCTTGCGCTGATTACTTGGAGCGCATGTTTCTGATTCATTTGCACATAGCTCATCCAGGGGGTGTTGCAAGAGCTATGCGATGGCCAAAGGAACCCAAGGAGTCTTTTATTATGTTTTTTAAACAAGTTTCTCTATGTTGATTGTCTCTCGGAGCCAAGAAGCTGCATTCTTTCAGCCCCGTGACTTCCAAGCTAGGCTCCATAAATCCAAGAGCAAGTTCTGACCTTGACTCTGGGACTATCTGCTCTGACCCTGAGGGTCGGTTAAGGAGTGTGTGCTGGGTCTGGACTAGGGGATGAGTGAAACTCAAGCTGTGACATCCTGGACCTTGAGGACCTTGTGCTCACATCTCTACATGACTTGTGGCATCCGGCCCCCACCAGCATCAGTGGCCTCTTTGCTCACTTGGTCACAGGAGGGGACACCACCTCGGTGACTGACTTTTTGAGAGGCAGTACGGCAAAGTCGGTAAGAGCATGGGCTCTGGAGCTAGACTACCCATGGCTGCCAGTTACTAGGTCTGTGACCTTAGGCAAATTGTTAACTTCTCTGTGCGCCAGTTTCCCTGTCTATAAAAAGCTGTCTAGCAACCACCCCAAAACTTAACAGCTTAAAGCAACAACCACTGGACTGCTCACGGTCCTGTGGGTCAGGAGTTTGGCTCAGCCAGGAGAGCTCATCTCTGTTCCACGTGGTATCAGCTAGGGTGACCCAACTGGGCTGGAGGATCCAAAATGACCCCCCACACAAGACCGGGGCCTCAGAGCTGGCCAGTGACTGAGAGGACTCTTTGTTCTCCTCTATGTGCCCTGCCTCTTCACGTGGTGGCTCTGTGAGCAGTGGTCTAGGCTGGGCTTCTGTACATAACGGTAGGAACATGCCAAGAGAATGACAATGGAAATTGCAAGACCTCATAAGCCTTGTCACATTGTCACACCTAACACGTTCTACTGGATACAGTGAGTCACAAGGCCAGCCCAGACTGAAAGGGAGGGGAAACAAACTCCACCTCTTGATGAGAGGTGTGGCACACGCATAGCAGAATGGGAGGAATTGCCGGGGACATCTTTGGAGATCAGCAGCCACAAGAGCCAATCAATAGAACCAACCTTATAAGGCTGTTCTGAGGAGTAAATAAATTAATATACGTAGAGCCTTTAAAACAGTCCCTGGTGCAGAGTTAGTACTCAGTGAGTGTTCAGTTTTATTATAATTATTCTTGTGCCACTTCAAGAACACACACGGTACATGTTTACTCCTTGAATTAAAGGCTTCCCAGCAACACAGTCGTCAGTAAATCAGGGACCCTAGTGATGCATTGCTTCCTCCCAACCCGAGGCCCGTGTGCATCCGCTCCTTTGGGCGCCCCTGGAGGTTTTCCATTCTGTGTCACCGTGCAGCCTCAGCTTTCCTTTGTGAGGGATACACATTTCCCTCCGTTCCCTCAGACTGTCTTCCAAGGGTCACCCGGCTTAGAGGCTGTTGACTCCTCATTGACCCTGGCCTGTTCTGAATTCTTCAGGTCACCATAGAGGTGGTGGACGGTCCTGACTCTGAAGCAGATAAAGATCAGCATCCGGAGAATAAGCCCAGCTGGTCAGTCCCATCCCCCGACTGGCGGGCCTGGTGGCAGAGGTCCTTGTCCTTGGCGAGGGCCAACGGCGGGGACCAGGACTACAAGTACGACAGTACCTCAGACGACAGCAACTTCCTCAACCCCCCTGGGGGGTGGGACCGTCCGGCCCCAGGCCACCGGACTTTTGAATCCAAAGAGCAGCCAGAATATGGTGAGTCTACCACCCAGTAATATAAAATTGGTGGGGAGAATAAATGAGACGATGAGGCCCAGGAGACATGGAGCCAAACAAAACCCCATTTACAGTGTGTGGCTTTGGGTCTTCAATGAGGCAGACCTCATACAGACTCTGTCCGCTCTGTCCACAGAAGCCCCAAGAGGCCCCCAAAGCCACATTTTTCTGGAAAGACTATAATTTTAAAATAATACCAATTATGCTAGGAGAGAATTTTTTTTTTCAGTTAGGGGTCTTAGAGGTTCTGCCTTATTTTTCCCCAAAATTTTCTTTTCTTTTTTTCCGAAATGACAAAATCACCAAGTTCACTTCCTCATATGTTTGACTGTAAAAATTCATACTAAAAATCAATTTAGTAAAAGAGATGTACCCCGCTGTCTCCTTTGACCAGGCAACTGTGTTATGTTTATCGTAGGCAGTGGAGTGGCCCTTGGAAACCCTCATGGACATGTGTGTCATGAGTTGTCAAAGCGAGGCCTCCCCACCAATAAATTTCAAGACCCCAAATTGGGACTTACAGTTTCCCCTGCTTTTAGAGTAGGATAGCTGAGATAACAAGCAATTTCTAAGTTCAATGACTTGAAATAATGAAAGTTCTTTTCTCACTTAAGCTGGGATGGGAGACAGGGTCGGGGGAATTCTGCTCCACTCAGTCATTCAGGGACCCAGGCTCTTTCCATCTTGAAGCTCCACCAAGTATGAGGGCCTGCAAATTATCCACCGGATGCTCGGCATCTGGCTGGCAGACAGTAGAGAGATAGAGCCTAGAAAAGGCACACACGCTCTTAACCCCCTCAGCCTGGAGATGACACACATCACATCTGTTCAAATTCTATTGGCGAGACCTCATCATATGGCCCCACGCAGATGCAAGGGAGGCTGGGATGTGTTTTCTGTGTGTCCTAGATGAAGAAGAAACAGATTCAGAAAGCATCTGGCCAGGCTTCATGAGGAATCAGGCAGTGTGCCTTGTGTTATAATAAGAGTATTTGATATCTTACAAATGCATCCACCATCCTGATGTTCTTGTGGTTCAGCCTCAGCAGACTTAAGCGAACACTCTATGAGGATGACTTGTCTAGCACCATTTGCATTCTCACCCTTACCCCCATTTTTCAGCAGAAAGACCAGTTGTATATTGGAGAGTCGTTTCTACCTGCTAATAGATGATCCTAGGCAACTTCCAAAAGAGTAAGACCATTTTTTTCCCAGCCACATCATTTAGTTGTTCTGACATTGAACTGACATTGAACACGTCTTATGCCCATCACTGTGCTAGGTGCTGGGAATCCAAAAATGATTAAGACACAGTCCTTCCCTAAAGAGCATCTCACCTATCTATGTACAAAAGGAGAAAAGTTAACTGATAGAGCAAAGGGTGCCACAGCAGAGAGATACATCATATGCTAAGGGAGCAGAAAGAGAGCTCCCAGACCCCACCCAATCAGGAGTCTCGTAAAACCTTCTCCTTTCCCAGAAGAAGTCCAATTTATTTTCCAAGACAAAGGATTGGGAACAGTAGCCAACCTTTCTACAGCACTTGCCTTTCACAGTTCCTCTTCATAGCAGCTCTCACAGATTAGCTCATTTAATCAGCTCACTGAGGCAGGGATCCATTTTACAGATGGGGAAACTGAAGCCTGGAGAAGTTAAGCAAATTTAACCTCAAGGGTCAAGACCTAGGATCCATCTCAGACAGTCTGGGTCTAGAGTCTGTCCTCGTAACTACTACGTTATTCTGCCTCTCTGGAAAAATAAATAAATAGCACATCTTTTAGGACCGTAAAGTGTATTTAGAAAGGGACAGTTAGATTGGAAGATAGGAATGGGAGGAAAAGACCAGGGTGGAACTGAACCTGGGTTCAGGACTAAAGCTGAACCTGTCTGCCCAGACCACATGGAACAAGGTCTCTCTGAGTGGGGCTCAGACCCTGGACCTCAGAATCCCTCCTTTGCCTGTTAAAATTTAACACCCATCCTGGGCCCCAGCCCCTTCCCTATATACCAATGGTTTTCCACGTGTGGCTCCCAAGCCAGTTGATCAGCATCACCCAAGACCATGATAGAAATGCAAATTTTCAGACCCCACTCCAGGCCTACTGAATCAGACTCTCTGGGGTGGGTCTCAAAAATCTGTTTGAACAAGCCCTCCAGCAGGCTCTGATCTGGAACAGTGGGGTCCGAAGCACCAGTGTTTCTTAGTATGGTTGCTCACACTCACCTAGGCAATTTTTTAAAAATCCCGATGGCTGGACCTCTCTCTAGATCAATTAACTTAGGATCTCTGGGGGTGGGGCCCAAGCATCAGTGTTTTTTAAAGCTCTGTGGGTGACTCCAATGTGCATTCCAGGTCAAGGGTCACTGCTGTCCCTCTACTGAATCAGAATGTGCAGGAGTGAGACCTGGGGTCTTTCTTGGCTTCTTTGTTTCTTCCTTTTTTCAACCAAGGTCAGCAGGTGATTCTCATGCTTACTAACGTTTGAAGACCACCACTTAGAAACAACTTTTTCATCTAACGCTTTTACAGAATATATTCTGCCAAATTTATGAACATTCAGAATACTCCCTCCATTTCAGTCTTGAGGGTAGAATTTGCTTCTGCTGGGGCAGTTACTGTGGCTACCGGAGCCACCTTCACCCCAGCTTTCTAGATCTATAATACCTGGGGAGTGAGTGCCCTGCATCTGGATCTTACAGCATCCCTGGGTCATGGGGAAACTCCCACCTTTGATGATTTTAGAGTCTCTCTTAGTAACGTCACCATCATTAGACTAGACATCAGGATTGCTACTTTATAAAGAAAATGGTGTCCCTTATGATACCTCTAAAGCAGTGCTTCTCAGACTTTTATGTGCACACAAATCACCTGGGGCTCTTGGTAAAGGCAGCTTCTGAAGCCGTACATGCCGGAAAGGGCTGGGAGCCCTGGTGAAGCTGACACTGCTGGCCCTCGGACCACACTTTTAGAAGCGAGATCGTAGGTGTGTAGCTTACACGCTACAGTAACTCAGTAGCATTTGCAACATGGATGAATAATTACTGCTTCTCAGTCTGACTCACAGGGAACATGTGATTTCCAGAATTCTTTACAGCATCAGATGAGCTAAGTCCTCTTTTATTTCAATCAGCAAGAAAGTATAGAGCAATTTCTAAGTATTTATCCCTGTGTCGGGTGCTGTGGAGGATACAAGGAGAGAATAAACAGCCCAGGAAGGTGAGGTCCACGCTCTGGCAAAGCAGTGCATGTCACGTCACTGAGGACTTGCTGCCTCGTCTGAGACCAGCTACAATTGCCACAGGAACTGGGCTTAGTGGAAGACATCTATCTCAAATATTTGAAGGTAGGATTTTTAATAAGAATGTAAATGTCTGCAACCAAAGAGTACTTCAAAAAATCCTAGATGAATAAGTAGAACGTAACGGCATCTGTAGAATAAATTATAAAATACACAACAGAAGATAGTTAGACCTAATTTGTGATTGAGTCAGCTCAAGTTTGGACCGTATGTGTTTGAGATACTTAAGGTATCATCCAGGGCAAAGAAAGAGTCCAAATAAATATCTTTCTTTCAAATAGTAGTATACCATTCCCCAGATTGCTCTGAATAACCTGCATCATGAAATCAGATGGACACGGCTTAGTGTAACTGGGCTGGGACTCAGTCCTTTGCAATTCTCTGACGGGTCATGGTCTTATTTTAATAGATCCCACAGTGATTTTTTGCAAGTGTTTTTCTTTGTAATGTTAAATTATGGCCACATAAGTGAGTATCTTAAGGAAGGGCTGCTGGGCCCGGAATCAAAGTTGCTGGAATATCAGGATATAGAACAGGATATGGCCAGAGCGGGCAGATCTCAGATCTACTCCCAGCTCTGCCAAGTTTGAGCTGTGTGACCTTAATCAAGTACCTTAACCTCTCTGAGCCTCAGTTTCCTTAACCGTAAAAGGAGAATGTTTCTACCTACCTTGCAGGCTTGTTATAGGAGTTCAATCAGGGTGTGTAGACAGAGGAGGTGGTTAAGACAGGCCCTCAATAACTGGCAGCCACTATCATCTAGGATTAGGGTAGAGGCTTTCCAGGGGCCGAGCCAAGACCCAAGTCACTTCAGTTGCCCAAACACTATAACTGGCCCACAGAACTCTAGTGCCCTGAAAGTATATAATGACCACTTAAAAATTTCAAACAACATCCCTGTAACCCGGCCCTCAGCCCACTGCCCTGTGGATTGTTCTCTGCCCTCACCAAGCTCTTTGATGTCACAGATAGGGGCTGTCCAAGCGCCACATAAATGTTCACAGGGACTGTTTTCTGCTGTCTTTGTTGTCATCTTTGTAATTACTGCTGCTCAAGTGCATCTTCTGCTCTGAGTGATGCCCTGGTAGGTGAGCCAATGAGAACAGGCTTATTTTATTATAGCAGAAAGGAATACTGCCCTCAAAGCTTTGTCCCCCAGTCAGAAATTCCCTTTCTCTCCTGCAAACACACTAAACAAATAGAAATCTCCACAAGGAGGGGCTTGGATGGGGTGTTCATCGGGGGCTGTATGCTACAGACGCTTCCAGAGGATGGGCTGATGTGCCCACTTTTCCCCAAGAGGTTGTTTCACTTCGTTGCTAGCCCAGTAGAAATGATCAGCCACGTGGCTGTATACATGTTCTGTACCTAACTTTGGGGGGGCCAGTATTTTTAAATATTTGGAAAATAAATGGCTTTGTGAGCATTTAAAATAAAGACATGGCCTTGGTGTGGTCTTTTCCATGTTTCTTGTGCTAGGGGTTTGTTGCATTTCTTGGATCTGTGGGTCTACAGTTTCCATTATATTTGGGAAATTTGGGGCCATTATTTGTTCAAATATTTTTTCTATTACCCCCACTTCCACCCCTGCCCTCCCACTTTGGGGACTATAATTACGTGTGTATTTGGATGCTTTAGGTTGTTCCACAATTCATCAATGCTCTGTTCATTTTAATCCATCTTTTTCTTCCTGTTTCATTTTGGATAGTTTCTATCACTATGACTTAAAGTTTACCAATCTTTTTTTTTTTTTTGCCGTGTTGAATCTGCCATTAATCCTATCCATTAAAAAAATAAATAAACCTCAGGTTTAGTAGTTTTTAATCTCATTAAATGTGATTTGGATCTTTTAAAAGAAAAAAAAAATTTTAACAAATAAATAAAATAAAATAAAGACATGGAGTCAGCCACTTAGTGAAGTAATAAATCCGTCATGGTTCCAGGGTCTGCTAGCCATCCAGAGAGCGTAGCATAGGGAGGGTTGTTATAGTGTATTTGTGACAGTTAGCTTTTGCTGCTTTAGAAACTGCCCCTAAAACTTAGTGGCTTAAAAGAACAAATGTCTTCTCTCTCAAGAGTCTGCAGATTGTCTGGACTGTTGGTCTGCCCAGGGCTGGCTTGGCTGGGGCTGCACAGTTTAGCATGGCTTCATTCACAATGATGGGGTCCCAGCTGGACAGCGGGGGGTGCTGGGATATCTGGGCCTCTCTCCTTCTGGTCCCTCACCCTCCAGGGCGCTAGTCCGGGCTCTTCATGTGGTGGTGGAAGACTTCTCTACAGTGGGAAGGCAAGCCCTAATGCACAAGCACTTTTCTAGCCTCTGTTTGCATTATATTTGCTATTTTCTCATTAGCCAGAGCAAGTCACATGGCCCAGACTGGGGTTGGTGTGAAAAGGTAGTAACCAAGGGGGTGGAAACAGGGAGAAGAATTATGGAAGTCATTTTTCACATCATCAGACACAGTATTAGCATTCAGTAATTCAGATCCAAGAAACCAAAACAAGACATTACCTCCGGCAGAGATTCCAGAATGGTGTGTTTAATGCTAAAATCTCAAAGTTCAGGGATGATATTTCCCCAAATTATTGCAACAGGGAGGAAAGGTCTCCAGAAATTTCTAGATGGTTGAGGCCCCGTTGCTTCTACTGAGCCAAGCAGGACACCTCTTGGCATCATTGGATCATGTCTTAGGCCAGTACCCACCCCACAGGTGACATGGACTCTACCTGTGTGATTTAATTAGCTTTTTCCGACTGACCCACTGCCCCCTTCTTATGAGTCTAAAAACAGTACCATCTTTACTGGTGACTTTTTGGTGTGGTGGTTGTTCCCTTTAACAAAATCTGGTACGGGTGATTCACACAGGAGGCTCTCAGAGTGTTCACGTGTGCGTATAACCCGCTACACGTGGATACACCAGCTGACAGGAGTGCTATCCTGTGATTGTTCCAGGCACATCCCTCGTGTTCTCGGAGAGTTTACCGAGAGGTCTGGGAGGGAGTAGCCACGGCCCCCTCCTCAGCGGTCTGTCCAGTTCCACTGCGTTGATGCCCAGGAGGAGATGGGAGAGACGGAGGCAGCTGATGGGGGGAAGCAGGCCCACCTCCCTCACAAGAGGCAGTAGTTTCAAACATCTGCTTGGCCCTGTGGTTGGAAAACCATGTCTTAGAAAGAAATCAAAGTTTGGAAAAATCCCTTTTGGGAAGTGGGGAGAAACAGATGGGGCCCCCTGGGAGCAGGTGAGGTGTGAGCAGACTCTTGGCTCTGGGTTAGGGAAGAGGACCAGGAATCCCCCCACCAACTTTGCATGATGGGCTGAGACTCGGCAGCCCTGGGTTTGCCTGAGCAACGTTCAGAGTGATCACCCTGTAAACGATGGCCTGGGAGCCTGGCACGGGGCCCACGGTTCAGGTAGAAACATGTGTGGACTGCCTTCTTGCCAGGCCTACGTAATAACGATCACTGCGACCTGTTCTGAGCAGAGCGGACCCCTTCCCTGAGAGGCACATATCTGGGGCTCTGTGCTTGGCCCTGGCAGAGGCCCCAAGTCTGGAGGAAGATTTGGATAAAGCAGGAAAAAATAGTTCAGAGGGGAGATGCTGCAGAAAGGGTCAAGCTTTAGAGATCAAGGATTTAGCACTAGGGCCCAAGCTTTCCTTCCTCGTACCCTTATGACCTTGAATGGGTCACCCAAGCACTCCAGGACTTGGTTTCCTTACTTTTAAAAAGAGGAAGTTAGTCTAGATAACATACCAACCGCTCTCACACTCCCAGGCCCCCCTAGTCTGGTCCACTTCTCCTTTTTCCATACCACTCATCGATTTCTGATATATTGTATAATTTACCCATTTTTTTGTGTTTATTGATTATTGTCTGAATCTTCTCACAAAAATATTAGTACCACAGGGCAGAGATCTTTGAAAGCTTTATTTAATGATATATCTCACATACCCTGATTTGTGCCTGGCACATAATAGGAGCTCAGTATTTGTTGAATGGATGTTGAGTGATGACCTCAAGGACCGTTTCTAGCTTTACCATTATGTACCAGTTATCTACTGCTGCATAACAAACCATTCCAAAATTTGGTGACTAAAACATTGGCAGTGTATTATTTCTCATGATTCTGTGGATCAGGAGTTCAGGTGAGGCCCCACTGGGCATCTCTTCTACTGCCAATGGCATCAGCTGAGTTCAGCTGTCCACTGAGAAGTGCCTGGAAAGTCCAAGAAGGCTTCATTCCCATGTGTAGTGTTTTGGGGGCCCTTCATGTGACTCCTCTCTTTGTGTGTGAAGGAACTGATGGTGGTCATTTTGGAAAATCCCTACCATATTATTCCATGGCTCCACACTCTGTGAATGTACACATTCTCAACAAGCACTTACTGGGCACCTTCTAGGGGGCAGGCCCTGGCCATGTGCCCAAAACCTCAGACAAAGTCCCTGCCATTATTAAGCTAATCCCTAAAATGAACCCTGGAGCCATAGGCTTTTGACTCCAGCTGGCATCTGGCCCCCTCTAACGGTGGGAACGTCAGAAATGGACAGTTGGCTGGCACTTCAATGGGGGAGATTTGGGGACTCTTTGGCGAAGGCTGGTGACCACCTCCCTGGTTCCGTTCCAGATTCCACAGACGGTGAGGGAGACTGGAGTCTCTGGTCTGTTTGCAGCGTCACCTGTGGGAACGGCAACCAGAAACGGACCAGGTCTTGTGGCTACGCATGCACTGCAACCGAATCTAGGACGTGTGACCGTCCAAACTGCCCAGGTGGGTTTACGCAGGGGTGTGGCTCCACATTCAAGGGCAGCTTTTTTTATTTTATTTTTTTATCTTTTTATACAATTTTTAAGGGTTACGCTCCATTTACAGTCATTACAAAATATTAGCTATATTCCTCATGTTGTATACAATACATCCCTGTAGCTTAGCTTATACCCAAGAGTTTGTACCTACCACCCCCAACCCCTATATTTCCCCCCCCCCCACTGGTAACCACTAATTTGTTCTCTATATCTGTGAGTCTGGGGAAGCTTTTAGTTTATATTTTAAAACTTATAGAAATTGACTTCCTACAGGGCAACGATTTTCCTAAGAATTCTGACCAGACTGGGACAAGAGACGAGTAATGGGCTTAGTGGATGAAAAGATGGATTTTCTGAGCCTTATACACAATTGTAGTAACTGTGACTTAGAAGACAATGCCACCATGTACTTAATTTAAAGGAGGGATTCTGGTTAATTTGAGCCTTTGATGTGGGGTGGGTTGTACCTTAAAGAGACACATGAAGACAGGCGTTCATGGTCTAATAAGGAAGCCAGAACCAGAGGCTTAATGGCCATCTACAGAAAAACCATGTGTTAGCCTGAGAGTTGCTGAAGGCTCCAGAGGGAGCAAATTGGGTTAACTTGGCAGTTAAGTATCACTTTAAACTGCATTGTCAGTGTTTTAAAAACTTAACTAATTACAAACTTGGTGAGAGGTCATATTCGGGTGAAAAATAATTGTGTCTATAGCAGTAGTTATCAAACCACGGCCCATGTCAGTATGGCCCACACATTTTTAAAGGGTTATGAAGAGGGAGGAAGAGGAAGAAGAGAGAGAGGAGTAGGAAGAATATGCAACCAAGACCATATGTGAAATGAACTTACTTACAAAACAAAAATAGACTCGGAGACATAGAAAGCAAACTTACAGTTACCAACAGGGAGGGATAAATTAGGAATTTGGCATTAACAGATACAAACTACTATATATAAATAGATAAACAACAAGGGTCAACTGTATAGCACAGGGAATTATATTCAATATCTTGTAATAACCTATAATGGAAAATTATATATATATATACAGCTATATATATATCTGAATCACTTTGCTATACATCTGAAACTAACACAGCATTGTGAATCAACTATACTTCAATAAAAAAAAGACCATATGTGAACCACAAAGCCTAAAATAGTTACTTTCTGACCCTTTACATAAAAGTTTACCAACTCCTGGTCTATAGTTTTCCATCTACCATGTGTTCCCCATGGTCAGGTAGAAAACCAGCCTAAAATACTATCTCGGGCTCTTCCAAGAAATCACACGCTCCAAATGGCTTCCTCCGAAAGAAATTTCAGAGGCAGAACATTTGATCCCCACACCCAGACTTCCTTTTCAAATACACTTTATTCAAGTGTATTTGTTTCCTACCCATAGAAACTCTGTTCTAAATCTCTCAGGCTGAGATTTAGAACAAAAAAGTGGAAGAGCAAAGGGATTTCTGCGGGGAGAGAAGATCAGATTGGCAATGTGTGTGATAGCAAAGGGGTGTGTGCAGAAAACAGGGCTGATGGTATGAGAAGAGGCAGTTCTAGCCCCCGTCAGCCATGCAGGTGGATTTCCAAAAGTGGAACAACCATCAAGATGCTTGTCCTGATCTTTCCCGTGTTCATCATAATGAAGCTGAGTTAGAAGTCTGGTGGGATGGGATTTTGACGGGTAGAAATCAATAAATAATAATAATATGAGAAGGGAGAAGAGGAGGAAGGCAGGAAGAAATGAAGAAGAGAAGGAGAGGAAGAAGAAGAAGATGATGATGAAGATAAGATGAAACAAAAGAAAATGAAGATGAAGATGAAGATTGGGAAGATGAAGAAGGGAAAAAAAGATAACGAGGTTCATGAAGAGTAGGACTTTTTGAGTATTTAAGTATCAAGCAAATTTCTAAGGTCTTTGCATGTGTTACTTCATCTAATCCTCACAATAACCTCATGAACTAGCTATTGATGATGGTACTCGTTTGGCAGCTGTGGAAACTAGGGCACACAGGCTAACTTGCCTAGAGTCACACAGGCAGCAAGTGGTCCAGCCTGGATTTGAATCCAGGCAGTCTGATTCCAGAATCCTTGTTCTTAACCATTAGACTCTTAACACCTCTGTCAAGGGGAAGGGTATCGGGCTCAGCCACACGTGAATACAGACAGCATTTAATATCAGGGCTTGGGCGGGCTTGCTTGTTGCTTTCTCTCCCAGAGCTGGCACCCAGACCTAAAGCAGTAGACATAGATATCTTGATAGCAGGTATCTTCCCTGCCGCCATTTTGAATGTTTCCTTCTCGTTTTCTCTCACTACTGAGAGCAGCATGGCCAGCAGCCCTGTTCATACATTTTCTTCTCATCTGAACTTGCCCTCCTTCCACCCTTTCTGTTCTTGACTCTTCCAGCTTTTCAGGGCTCCCTTGAACATGAAGGATCTCCTTTTGCAGGATCTCTTTCCTTTTTTGGTGTCTTGATTCTCAGCTCTACTGCAAAAACTCATGGGACAGGCCATCTCCCTGGCCTGGCAGTGATTGCACTGTAAAAGTTTGTCCCTTAGGCCTACCATACAAATAAGTTCTAGGGACCTCACATAAAACAAGAGAGAGCCCCTTAAAGGAAACCAACTCATGCTTAGCAAGACAGTCAAGGTTCTCCAACAAATAGCCCACGTTCCACTACTCCTCCCTCTCCTGACTGCCCCCATTTACAGGGGGTTCCTGTTTGCAAAGGAAGCCTAGGTGGGGGTGGTCATTTGAGGAGGGGAGGGAGCCAGGAAGTTTGAGGCAAGCTAGGTTCCGTTGCTCAGAGCAAGCAATAACAAGCCCAGGTTATTCTTTTTTTTTTAAATGTTGAATTTGGGGGTTTTTTAAAAAATGTATTTCATTCAAGTATAGTTGATTTACAATGTTATGTTAACTTCTGCTGTACAGCAAAGTGACTCAGTTATACATATATATACATTCTTTTTCATATTCTTTTCCATTATGGTTTATCACAGGATATTGAATATAGTTCCCTGTGCTACACAGTAAGACCTTGCTGTTTATCCATTCTGTATATAATAGTTTGCATCTGCTAATCCCAAACTCCCAATTCATCACTCCCCCAACTTGTTCTTTTCGAAACATTATCAGCAATGCTAAAAGTCCCAGCATATGAGAGATCTGGTCTTTAGCTATGGACTGCTGCATCCTCAAAATGAACTAGACAAATATTCAAGGGGAAAATGTCAGCCAACACTTGCCACTTGGTACTCTATGTGCTTTCTTTACACATAACTCATTTAATTCATTCAGCACTATGAGGTGGGTCTTTGGTCCTCCCCATTTACGGTTGTGAAAACTGAGTCACACAGATGTTCCAGGGCTTGCCCAAGGTCACACAGCTAGTAATGATTTGGACCCAGTGAGTCAGTCCTTAAGACTGGTGTTGACCACGAGACAAGTTGTTAACCACTACGCTCTATAGCCTCTAGTTTAGTTTGCCATCCTGACACCTCTAGATAGACAGCCATCCTGACGCATATCCCGCATCGCCCCAAATCCCATTCCTAGGCCCAAGGAATGAGTTCCTTAGGCACATTCAGGCACATCATTTGGATCTGATTTCATGCTGCAAATGGTATCTGGGGTTTTAATATATTTTATGCTCTATACCTGCTTTTTACTGTTTCCTCTGTTGGCAAGTTTCTGCCCATGAGTAGTAATGAATACAAAAAAGGCTTTATTCAAGTGTATTTGCTTTTTTTATTTGCCAGTGGTGGTGGAGGGCTGACTTTTTCCATATAACTAGGGAAAATGAGCTCCTGTCTGTGTTTAGGAATCGAAGACACCTTCAGGACAGCTGCCACCGAAGTGAGTCTGCTTGCGGGAAGTGAAGAGTTTAATGCCACCAAACTGTTCGAAGTTGGTAAGGAAAGGTGTTTGTTTTTTTTTTTTGCTTTTTCATCCAAATATTGATCTAGCGTTTTGGAGATTCCTTCTGCCTTTGCCATGCCATCCTTGGATCCATTTAAATGTTTCGTTTTCCTCTTACGGGGTCCAATTTTCTCAGCATACTTCTTGCTCACTGAATATACACCAAGCAAGAGAGAGCAGCCGCCCCATTCCTCCTGCACCAGACGGAGCCCAGCAGCCCTGCTGTGTCTGCCCCGCCAGCCACGCAGCATCCATAGCACGCGGGCGGGGCGCCCTGCCCCTAGCTCGCGATCCGTCCACACTCGGGCCTCGAGCCTCAGGGCATCTCTTCTCCCAACTCTCACCGAGTGTCCCCAGTAAAATCAAGAAATGTTGATGTCAGTTTTCCAGCAGAAGAACATGGGGGAGGAAGGAAGAGAATGGGAACTTTCTCGACATCATGCCTCCCCCATCTCACTCCCCGCCACGTGAATCTTTCATGACCCTTTGGTACACCCTGCTACTCAGCTGCTCGAAAATGCTAGCTCAGGTACACTGAACGTGGACCAAACAAAATTGAAAGTGTCTATTCAGCAAGGGGAAAGCTTGCTGAATAAAAATAGCTCCACGTGCTTTTGGATGTAATTCTATATGACAGACTCCTTTTGCCCCATTTCTTTTTGCCACCCCCCAAAACCCTTTCCTCACCTCTTCACTCTGCCCTCCTCAGCCACACTGGAGTCAGTTTGGAAATTCTGTTGCCCGGGGTTTCCATCACAGTCCTTCACATGCAACCAAAATGCCATTAGCAGAAGCCTTCTGCGCGCACAATGCATTTGACAAAAAAAAAAAAAAAAAAAAAAAGAAAAGACTACATGCAGGAATTTTGCATAAAATCATAAAACAATAAGATGGGCTTTTGGGGAAGAGAGCGTCTCAGGCCTCCCCATATCTCACCCCACAGGCAGCCAGCTATTTGCCCTTTCACAGGGGATGGGACCAGCTGCACCCAATGGGCAGCTGAGGACACACAGGGATGAGGGGCGATGGTGGGTCAGGCAGGTTCTGGGCAGGAGCAGACAAGGCTCACATGCTGATCAGGTAATAGAGGAGCATTTGATGAGGGCCTTTTGGCAAAGGTGTGAGCAGGTGGGTGGAAACCAAGAAGGGCTTGTACAGAACCCTGGGGCTGGCAAGCGTGGGGAGCCCTTACCACCCACTGGCCTGAAGGGACCAGGGGAAGGAGTGGTTCCCAGAGCCACTGTGTAGAGAGGGCTGCCTGACAGCACTTCCAGCTCCCAGAAGGCGGTAGCCAACCTGTAACAGTGAGGGAGGAGCCTTGGGAACAATACCCTGACTTCGCTCCTCCCTCCCTCTGGTCCCTCACCCGGTCCTCCCATTGGCTCACCCCAGTTAGAAACCAGGGCTCAGGGAGCCCACAGATTGGGTGCATACAGGGCAGCCTTCCATGGCAAGGAAAAATGTGGAATAAGGATGTAGAAGGACAAACGGAAGATGCCCAGCAGAGATGAGAAAAGCTTGACTAGCACAAGGTCAAGTTTCTTAACCTACTTCTGCCTCAGTTTTCTGATCTGTAAAATGGTCTAAGGTAATGGTGCCTAGACCTATTGTAGAGTGAAATGAGTTAATACTTGTGAAGCATTGAGAACATTCACACTGAATACTCCATGTAAATTTGATAAAAAATAAGTCAAAGGACCTATGTCCTATACATGAATTATGATGACCTTCTACTCTGGAGGAAAAATACAAAGCTATTTTCTGGGACCTCGCTGAGTTTTGTTTCTGAAAACCCTGCCCTCTGAGGGGGACCCCCCACTGGCTTTGCAGACACACACTTCCCAGGATGGACCCTCCAATCTCTATGCAACTGCTCAGTCAGGGGCTCTCAGGGGTGGAATCATAGCACTCAGCCCATCCCCGCAGGCAACATCTTCAACCCTGTTCTGTGTACTCCCTGCTTTCCCTCTGGTTTAATCCTCATTGCAATTTTTGAGATCGGTGCAATTTTTATACCCAGTTTAGAGATGAGAAAACTGAAGCACAGCGAGGTAGAATACCTTGCTCAGGGTCACAGAGCCACTAAATACTTGAGTTGGGATTCGATCCCAGGCAGTCTGGCACAAGAGCCTAGGTGTTTCACCTTAGGCCAGGCCTTTCCGAGCTCCTGGGAGGTGCCCCAGCTCTCTCTTTCTCATATCCCTCAAGAGAAACCTGAGCACCCCTGCAAGCTTCCCCACAAGCCCGACCATTTGATTTTCACTCATGACACCACCAGCCTCCCAGGCACCTGGGTCAGAGCTGGAGAGTCACTTCTGATACCTTCCTCCCTTCCCCCCAAGCCCACCAAGGCCTAGAAGCCCTACCTCCCCGACTACTCATGATCCCAGAGTATCTCACCTGGACTCTTACAATTGGCATCATCACTGAATCTTTCTTCCTACTGCATAGCTCAGTGAAGAGCTCACTGTCACTCAAAAACCTTCAGTGGTTCCCTAGTGCCCTCTGAAACGAGCCTAAACCACACTGAAGACCCCATGACCTGACACTAACAACCTTCCTTCCCTATATCCTCTGCTCCAGGGAGACTGAACATGTACCCTGCCCCCAGACTTCTTCTGCTTAACTGTGGTGTGCTCAGTTAATACCAACCTTGATGGCCCTCCCCTCTCCCGGCCCCATCTCTGCTCTTGCATGTAGTCTGAGTCAGGTCCAGCCTTCTGAGATGGGATTGGACATTCAAGAGATTCACTGGGGAAGGGCCCGGGAAGGATAGAGGGGAGGCATCAGGAGTAGGCAGGGAAGGCTTTCAGACCAAGATGCAGGCCTGACCTGGGAGGGAGGGAGGGAGGGAAGGAAGGAGGACTGGGAAGCAAGGGCCTCAACACAGCTTGAGAAAGTCTCGGCCATGCCAACGGGGACCCCCAGCAAAGGCTGCCTGACAAAGGGGTCCCCCGTTGGGCAGCACCCGCACCAGGCTCAGTCATCGACCGAGAGCAGCCCCGGGGGAGCACCACCTGATGTGAAAACCACAGCAGATCCACAGCCGCTACAGCTGGAGGCAACCAGGCAGCAAAGTGCCCCCAGCAGGCTTCCTTGCAGGAGCTCTGAGCAGGACACTTGTGGCCACCATGCAGCCCTGAAGAGCCTCAGGGCCAGCCCGTGTGTCACACTCCTTGAAGCACCCCCTGACTTGCACTGATAGAAATGACACTTTTTAGCACCGGTGGGATGTTTTGCTTTGGCCCCCTTAACGCACCCCACATTCCACCATGGTGGGCGGCCTTAGATATGGCTCATCTTACGCGCTGCAGCTTCCTGAGCCACACGCAATGGGAAACCTGCCACTGCCCACACCACGTCCCTACACCCCAGCAGCCCCTATGGTTTTTTGCCTGATGGTGTGCTCTGGCCCGCAGAGCCACCAGCCCATGAATACACGGTCTTCCAGAAGTCCAGGAGCAGCCCCCTATCAGTGATGGATGGGAACTGGTGGATAATACCCAGATCCCGCCAAATAAAACAAAACATCTCTCTTCAAAGACTATTCAAAGGATTATTGCAAAAGGGAAAGGACCTATTTGCAATAGAGAAAACACTGTGTCTATAGGCCTGCAAGCATCTCAAGGGTTAGGCAAAAGGGTTTTCTTTTACAGAGGAGTAAATAAGGCTAGAAGAACCCCATGTGAGTCAGTGGGATGGAAGGCTGGTGAGATCAGATAGGGCATCAGAGAATGTTCTGCCCTGAGACCAGCCTGTTTTCGGTAGGGACCCCTAAGGAGAGGCTATATGCTGGCCCAGGCAGAGGGTAGGTCAAAGTTCAGGGGCTTGAGAAATATAATATTATATCGCTTATATGCAGAATCTAAAAAGAAATGATACAAATGAATGTATTTACAAAACAGAAAAGGGCTCCCAGACTTATAGAATGAACTTATGGTTACAGGGGCGGAAGGGTGGAGGAAAGGTATAGTTAGGGAGCTTGGGGTTGACATGTACACACTGCTATATTTAAAAAGGACAACCAGCAAGGACCTTCTGTATAGCACAGGGAACTCTGTTCAATGTTATGTGGCAGCCTGGATGGGAGGGGAGTCTGGGGGAGAATGGATACATGCATATGTATGGCTGAGTCACTTTGCTGTGCACCTGAAACTGTCACAACATTGTTAATTGGCTACACTCCAATACAAAATAAAGAGTTTTTAAAAAAGGTCAGGGGCTTGAAAGAAGGGGAGACTATTAACTAAAGTTTAGTTGGGATGCGTTTTGTTCTGATTGGGGATGAGCAGTTTAGCTAATCATTTATGAGACCAAGAAAGGGCATCTGGAGGGTCTGTGTCTGGTTTTGGGGTTTTTTTTTTTTGCAGTACGCAGGCCTCTCACTGTTGTGGCCTCTCCCGTCGCGGAGCACAGGCTCCGGACGCGCAGGCTCAGCGGCCATGGCTCACGGGCCCAGCCGCTCCGCGGCATGTGGGATCTTTCCGGACTGGGGCACGAACCCGCGTTCCCGGAATCGGCAGGCAGACTCTCAACCACTGCGCCACGAGGGAAGCCCTGTGTCTGGTTTTGTCATAGGTAAACAAGGCAGCAGCTGTGAGTCTTATCAAGTCCTGCGGGGAAGAGGGTTCTTACAGTAAGTGGTTTTCCAGAATGCGCAAGGGTGGGGGAAAGTCTTAACCGTGGCTGCTTCCCAGAATCATGGGGCTTGGGTAAAGTTCCACCCTGTCACTGGATGGGTTTCCGAGGTCCAAGGGGAAGATGCTCCAGTTTCTACAGCGGTTACTTGTTTGATCCACATCCCATATTGCCACCCTCCCTTCCCTGTCCCACCTCCACGCTCCCTGCTGGTGTTTCCCAGAATCACTTCGCAAAGAACCATTTTCCCTGGCATCTCTGTCTCAGGGTCTGGGAAAACACAAACTGAGACATTCACTAAACCAGAGGTCCTGAACTCTCATGACTAAGGGACCAAGAGCGAACACCCATGAGTGACAGGACCTCCTGTCTTGACCAAGAAGGGGTCACTGGTTACCTGTTCACAAGGCAATGCAGGACTGACGTCAGCCTATCTTTGGGTTTTTCAAATGAAACCAGGAATCTACATTAATAAGTGTAATCACATAATTCTTAAACGTTGGCAATTAATTCAATATTTTTTAATACTGTAAGGCTAAACACTGCACACCTCTTGGGGCAGGTTCTGGCTCAAAGTCTACAGGTCAGTGTCCTCTGGCCTAAATATTAAATTCCCTAAAAGCAGAGGCCACTGGCCTCTTCCTCTCTGAGACCTCTTATCATAGGGATTTGCATGTAACGGTTGTTAACTCTTTCCTGCCTAAGGTTAAGAGGTTAGGCCACTAGCCTAGTTTAAACCAGTCAATTAGTGGCAGAAATAAAACTTAGTCCTACAGGTATCCCTTTGAGGCCTTTTCCACCACTCATCGCTGATTTAGAGAGGAGATTCAAAATGTCTCTCTGAATTATTGTTTGTTCTGTTATGGGTGATAATGGGGTTACAGTTATCTAGGAAAACATAGAAAATATGGTTTAATTATCCTCCTTTTTTTGTAGACGCCTACTAAAACTTAGGGGTAATAATATCATATCTTTCCAAAAAAAATTTTAATGATGATTAAGCCTAGGTGATGGCATCTGGGTAGTCATTGTATACGTATATTCTCTCCACTTTTCTATGTATGTGAAAAGTTTTCATAATATAAATTAAGGAGTTGGTGGGGCCGAGAACAAAGTTCCCAAGTTCAAGGGCCATGATCGTGTTCGCCCATGGCCTGGCGGTTCCAGGGGCTGCCAGTCAGGGAAGGGAGAGGCTGACTTTAAAGTCATCAGGCAGCCGGTTTTGCATGCGATCAGAGGGTTTCTCTGGCCCGTTTCAGACACGGACAGCTGTGAGCGCTGGATGAGCTGCAAGAGCGAGTTCCTAAAGAAGTACATGCACAAGGTGATCAATGACCTGCCCAGCTGCCCCTGCTCCTACCCCACCGAGGTGGCCTACAGCACAGCCGACATCTTCGACCGCATCAAGCGCAAGGACTTCCGCTGGAAGGATGCCAGCGGGCCCAAGGAGAAGCTGGAGATCTACAAGCCCACGGCCCGGTACTGCATTCGCTCCATGCTGTCCCTGGAGAGCACCACACTGGCCGCCCAGCACTGTTGCTATGGCGACAACATGCAGCTCATCACCAGGGGCAAAGGAGCAGGGACGCCCAATCTCATCAGCACTGAGTTCTCAGCGGAGCTCCACTACAAAGTGGACATCCTGCCCTGGATTATCTGCAAGGGCGACTGGAGCAGGTATAACGAGGCCCGACCTCCCAACAACGGACAGAAGTGCACAGAGAGCCCCTCAGACGAAGATTATATCAAGCAGTTTCAAGAGGCCAGAGAGTATTAAAGAGACACCACCTCTGTTGTTCGTGACACAAACACACTGCACTGATCCGCCACCTGGCACAGAGTCTCTCTTACCCGCATACATGTATATGTACATATACCGCGTATTTGTCATAAGCTACACTAGGGGTGTGCGCCAGGCCCTTGTGACTGCCATCTGAAGCCACCGTTGCCTCTTCAATGCCAATGGCTTCCTTGGAACTCTTCCTAGGGGGGATGTCCTCAGGAGGATGGGGAGAAAGAAGCTGGAAGAAGAACCTGGAGGTCATAGCAGGTGGGATTCAACTCACACCCCAGATCCAGCATTTCCGAGAGAAGCAAAGGGGCAAAGAGAATGAAGTTGTAAACGTGATAAGCAGTTTTTATATATAACTTATTTAATATGAATGTGACTTATACGTCACCTTTCCTCTGGAGTTGTCATCGTGAAACTATTTAATCACTTCCATGAGAGTTCAGAAAGGGGCTTAGGGAGATGGAAGAGAAAGGGAATTTTGTAGTAATGACTTCTTTAAAAATAAAGAATTCAACAGAAAGATATCAAAACAAGAAAACACCCACCTGAAACCAAGTGTTAGTTAGCCAGTGAGGTACCTTGATGAAGTCTCAGCTTCCAAATGCCCTTGCCTCAGCCTGGATAGGGACTGAGGGGCAAATGGGTATTTTAGGAGAAAATCTGAGGCCTGGTTTTAAATGGACTTTAAAACAAAGGCCAGTATTAACACAACGCTATGATTCTACTAAAAGACCCCAGAATAGAATTTCTGCTCTTGCCTTAAAATAGGTTCAGAAGGCTACAGGAAGGTCAGACATAAATACAAGGAGTAGCACTTTTCCAAATAAAAAATGCAAAACAAATGGGGAGAGAACATGAACTTCATTTCATCTATTTTATTTTAATACCATCGTAACAATTTTTTTCTCCACATTATATTCTCAGTAAATAAATATAAAAACAAGGAGAGGAACTCAAGTCTAGGAAACCCTAATTTTTTTATGTTTTAAGAAAGAAAAAAAATACATTATTTTTGTAAAGTATTTATTGAGTCACTGAGTCTTGTGCATCAAGCAATTGTAATATGGCCTGGTTCTGTAGGGTGGAACTTAGGACAAATAAAGAGTTGGTTCTTATGCAATCTTTACTTGCAAAACTCCAGGAAAAGAGATTACATAATAAAATCATAATAAAACGTGTTACCTACAGTAAATGTGTTACCTTCACATATTTATGATACAAATTCCATAAATAGCCCTGGTAAAGCAGGGCTTCAAGGCAGGGGAGAGGAAGGTTCAAACCAGGTAGAATAAAAGGCTCATTGATTGATGTGATGGTGGGTGGTATAAGTCATAGCATCTTTGGCACCAAGAATATCAACTCTACCCCCAGGAGGCTAGAGCTCATTGATACACGTGCAACTTTTTGCCCACCCAGAGCTAAGAAAGAGCTAAGAAATCCAAGCCAGAGCAAAGGCTTAAGACAGCGCAGGTGAGTGGGACTGCTTCCAGACAAAATTCTGCAATTACAGTAATAAGTAGAACTCCTCATTGTGCAAATTATTCCATTTCCAGATGAGGAAACCAAAGCTCAGAAAAAAATAGATCACATTGGATCTATCATTCATTTCCTAGTCCAGTGCTCTATCTACTATATCAGCCTACCCCTAGGTTCTCATAATAAAATCTTGTTTTAATGGAAAAGCTCTTATCAGTCATTTACACTTTAGAATGAGTTATCCATGTATTGCCCACTCTCAGGATATTTATATTTAAGACCTATTTCTAATTATGGAATGAGAATCCTTATTCACATCTGAAGGAAGTTTAGGCAACTGAACTGGTAAGGAGAAAATCAGGAGGTCCATGTACCAAGGAAGCAGATTTGGTTCCTAATAATAGGAAAACCATTTTTGCCAAGAGAGTTGGTTGCAATGGAATGCACTGGCTTTGGGATGGTGAGTACCCTGTCAGGACAGGTATTCAAGCAGAGCTGGAGATGAATCACATGAGAAGCTCATTTTAGTGATCAGGAGAGACAAAAATGTCCAGCAATAACCCCCTCTGATAAGTGTTCTATAACGGGTAAGTGGAAAGTACTCTGGGAAAATAGAGGCAGGAATCAGGGAAGTACCTGCTAGACCTAATGGAGGAGTGGTATTTCACAAAGCAGAGAAGAGGGAGGGCAAGTAGATGCATTTGGAGTAAGAAAACAGTATGGGCAAAGGCAAAGAACTACGCAAGAGCTTGGTGTTTTCTGAAAACTGGGATGTTTACAGTGATGAGCCAGAGGGACAAGAATGGCAAGTTATGGAGTTGTATCTAAGGTGTTTTTGTTAAGGATTTAGCATGGAAAATTAAAGCTGTTTCCTAATACAGTGAGAATAACTGATATGAGCCATGTTTCCAGTGGGCTATTTGCCTCTTTATTTCAGACTTTCCTGACATAACGAACTGAGAGTTGGAAGGTGGGGTGAATTAGGAGCTGGGGAGGGCTCCTGGGCTCTTTGCCTACTGAGAACACCACTAGTTTCCCAACCATCATCCAGATGGTGCCACCCCTCTGGAAATTTGCTGAACTATAACCTGCCTCTATGCAGATGTATCTCATTTACTATAGGGCCCCAAGCCAGCCCCAGGGTAACCCTGGGTAATTCCTTCCTGGAAAGGGGATCATGTGAGCAAGGGCCAACTTTGCCCACCGCAGAGTAGGCTGTCTGCCCCCTCACCTGCAGCACCTGTTTATGGGACCCCTCAGCAACTGCTCTACAGATGCCTCTCATCCAACGATTTGCTCCTTTGCTGCTCCTTGGAAAGAGATCCCTTTCTCTAGTGACCCACTGGGCCTCTCAGGTGCCACGTATGAGCAAGCCAATAGTGGCAGACAGAGAAGCCAAGGCCCTCTAGTGGGCGCACGTGGGAAGGATGAGGGCAGGGCCCCAGAAGAGCTGGGCATCCTCCTCACCCCATTCAATTATTATCCACCATGATTAGTCTCCAAGCCTTTCCATCTTTGTAGCTCAGTGGCCAGGGGGTAGATTTCCCCACCCTAAGACCCGGGAGCAAGGATCAAAGAATAGGTACGATACCAGCCACCCTTCCTGAGCACACACTTTGTGCCTCTGTGCTAATCACTTTACCGTGGGAGGCAAGCAGATTACATCCATTTTACAGATAAGGCAAAAGAAGCCCAACAAGGTCTTCTAACCTGCCCAAGTCATAAGGCTCTGTACATGGCAAAGCTGGTTGAAGACTGTGTTCTTAACCTTAACCTCTACTCAACTCTCTTCCTAACTCTTCCCAACACATAGGATCAGGATTTTGCCTCCGACTCACTCTGCCTTTGCTCCAATTGTTCAAATCCACCAAATGTCCCTGCACCACCCTTTACGTGTCTCGCATTGGTGACAGTGAATCTGGCTTTAACTCTACATAGTCTGCTCAGTTCTCTTGTATTCCATAAGAGGATTTGAATCCTGTATCTGAGACCTTGCTCAGGTTGGCTGAGTAGCAGAGGCTAACTTTCTAGAAGATAGCCTGCTCCATGGATAAGAATGAGACTGGTCTGTTTTCCCTGCTTCACTCAAGCCCCATGCCAACTGTTGCCTGTTGGGTCGACCTGAAGGGAAGGTGCCATGTCTCATGCTTTCTACACCCCCAGCCCCTAGCTCTGTACCTGGCAGATATCATCAGGCAAGGTACAGGGGGCGGAAGAATTTGAGAGTTGAGTCAGACTGCCTAGATTCCAATCCTGGCTCCCTCAGTTGCCTGCTGGGTACCACTGGATAAGTTAATCAGCCTGCGTATATTCCAGTTTCCCCATACAGTTGTTTGGAGAATAAAATAAGAGATATGAAGCTCCTAGCACAGGGCCTGTCATGTACCATGTGCGTCGGTGTTGAGTCATTGGAGAAATATTTATTGAGCGTATATAGTTGCCAGGCATTGTTCTAGATGCCAGAGATACAGCAGTGTACAAATCCAAGTTTTCCTTGTGGAGGGGAGACAGCTGATAAATAAAAAGTACATAATCTGAAATAGTGGTAAGTGATATCAAGAAAAATAAATTATTTGATCACACGTGTATGTTGCATTATTTAAAGTAATGCTAGTTGCTGTAATAGATAAGCCTCAAAATCACAATGGCTTAACACAAAAACCTCTAAAGTTAAGTTTCTGGTCAAGGGGCTCTCCTCTAAGTGATGACCCAAGGACCCAAACTTTCCATCTTCAAGGCTTGACTCTCTAGGGTGCCCTGAGGGTCATCTCTATTCCAGGAGGCTTAAGGAGTAAAAAGCAGGGAGAATATGGACAATGACTTATATAGGTGGCCCAGGGAAGTACAGCTGTTTCATGCCACACTCTTCTACAAGGGAGACTGGGAAATGGAGTCCACTTGGGGGCCCAGGAAGCAGAGATCGGCTGTGTGAGCACCCGATCAGTCTCTGCCACATAGGTAGACCACCAACTAATTAATTACACAAGACAAGAGAGAAAGCTAGTGAAAGGGGTTCTGGATGGGCCCAAAGTTAGTGATCGAAGGGAGCGATCCTTCTCATCTCATTTAGACCAGTTCAACTTTCAACTGGCAGCTCCTGCAAGTTCTCACCTGATGGTTTTCTCTAACCAGGGGCCACGCAGCTCGCACAGATGGGGCTGAAGTGCCAGGGAGTGAACAGTGCCTCCCAGGAGGCTTAACAGGACCTTGGTGGATGAATACCCCATCTCTCTAATCCCTCAAGTGGGGCAATTCTGAAGCGTGTTTTATACCATTCCCGAGCTCCCAGTGAGACTGAGGTCCTGTCACCCTCGGTGGGGACCTGCTTGCTAACACGCCAATTACTGGCCTCCTTCCCTTCCCTGTCTTTCCTCCCCAACTCCCCTACTGTCGCTCACTGGAATTGTCTCCCAAATAAGTTACTTGCCCAGATCCTTCTCTCTGGATCTGCTTCTGAGTGGTCCCAAACCAAGACATCACTTTGTGCTTTAATATTCAAATATAAGTTTGTTATTCAAATATAAGTGTATAATAATATTATTGCCATCGAGCTCATGTGAGACGAGGTCTTGTGTTGCTGACAGCTCTTCCAAAAAAGAAAATTCACTCTCATCCTGGCCAGAGATAAAAACTCTACTAGATTTCAATTCCATTTAGTTTTTACAAAATGAAGATAAACCCCCAGTTTTTACGATTAGCCTCAACAGGCAGAAAAGGATTCCACCAAATACCTCTAAACATTTCTGAACATCTTTTCTTAATTTTTGACTTCATCTCCTTGCTGACTAAAGACCAGTCCTGCTCTAAGGACCACACTTTGAGTAGCACTGTTCTAATTAGCTGAGCGACAGTGATCAACACCCCATGAGCACTGAGTTGATTCTGGCCTGATGGACAAAGAGTCATGAAAAAGCTTCCCAGGAAGGGGGTGGGGGCTGCCTGTGTTCCTTCGTTGTCATCCATTTACAATTTCCAGTGGAAAAATGTGTGGGTTGTCACCATTATGCCTGCATGGTTTCAGACAAATTAAAGGCTTGCCTCAGTAATTACTGGGTGGGTATATACAGAAACATACATCCATGTCTACAGATCCTGAATACAGTAGTGTAAATGAAGGCAGAAAGCTTACAGCCAGTTGATTTTCTGAGGTTTAGCATTGGTTTACTCTATGGGATTAGAAGAAGAGGGGCATTTTCCGGGACCAGAAGGTAAGACTTTTCAGGAACAAATTTATGGGACCAGCAACTTTTTGTTGAACCAGAAGAACAGACCCTTTTTTTTCCAGACCTTCATGTAGAGATTTAGAAAGCCAACATACAAAGACCAGTGTCTTGCCTGTAATGGCAAAAATAACATCATCCTTAACCATTTTAGTGGCAGGGGAATTGGTGGGAGACTGGATTGAGACACAGCTGCAATAGCAAAGCTGGGTAAAAATTTTATGACTTTGCTAATTTTCTATCTGTTCTGGGAGTCATAAATGTGCCCTTATAGATATTCATGATTGCCCTTAAAATGAAAAAAAAAAAAAACAACTTTTAAATGGCACAGAAAAGCCTTTCATTCCCGAGGCATGTAATTCATGGATGATTTTCAAAATGTCATGTTTGAATTGGGAAGGTAACATTTCTTGAACTAATCAGCCAATTGCTTCAAGAATATGACTCAAAGGATATAAAAATTTCAAGGCTGACTTTTAAAAAAGAAAGAGGAATTCTCTTTTCTATGCAAGTTCCTAAGTTATTTTTTCACAAAGGTCATGGCTAAATGTTAGGTTTATTTGCTATGGAAGAGAACAGTCTAAGTGAAGTAAACTTTTAATTCTTTAGTGACAGGGAATGGTAGCAGATCTTGAAAAGCACCATTTTAAAATTTTACACCATTAACCAGGGAGTTTCTATTTGGTTAGCTGTAACCCCCTTTAGACCCCACTTGTCTGTGTTTTTGGTTTGTTTGGGGGGTTGGGTTTTTGTTTTGTTTTTTTTAATCTTTGGAGAGCTGAACAAAAGGAGAAGGAGAAAGGCAAAAGAAAAGAAAAGAAAAACCCAGGATCTCCCAGGATGAAAGTCTCTTTGGAACCTCTAAAATAACTCACTGTCCCTGTTATTAACATAACTAAGGTGGGATCTTCACAAACAGGAGATTGGAGAGACCCACACCATTGATGCTCCTGACCCCAGAGAGCCTTCCAATCCCTGCTCAGGGATGGCTGGGTCCTGCCCAGACAAGACCAGGAAGAGATTTCCAAAGACCTCATGACTTGAAGTCACATGACCAGGATTCCTCCATTCAAAAGAGAGCAAGGTGTCCTGTGCTGATTGTCTGTGGAGGGTAGAACTTTCTGAGAGGAACATTTCAAGTCCCCTTTCCTAGGGACTCCTCTGAGTCAGGAAGAAGCCTGCCTCTGAGCCACTGTTGAGTGCTCCCTCCTACTATTACAGTATATTATAAAGAGAAAAAAAAAGGAGGAGGGCAGTGATCCAGTGCTAGAAATATAAAGCCTGGTTCACCACTCACCAGCAGCAAAGGTAAGAAGCTAAAGCTTGAGATAAAACTGCAGACTCACTGTTTCCCTTTCACTGCTTTTTCTACACTGCACAGCCCAGTCACCTTCCTGACTGCTCCTCTCCCATCCCCTCTGCCACCCAGTTGGCCATCTTGCAGCCAATTGCCATTTTTGTAGCCAATCTTTTGTTAAAGATGCTCTTCGAACACTATTACAATTAAGCATGCATTCAGAAAAAACTGCACACATATCATAAGTGCACGGCTCAGTGAATTTTCACAAAGTGAACAACCACATGTAACCAACACCCATGACAAAGGTCAAGAAATGGAGCATAAGGCTCATGAGAGGCTTTTGGGGATGATAGAAATGTTCTAAGTGTTGACTATGGTGGTGGCTACACAACTGTATGCATTTGTCAAAATTCACTGAATTGTGCACTTAAGAAAATTGAATTTCATCATATGTAAATCTTACCCCAATATAAAATAAATAAATAAAACATTACCAGCACTCTGTCCCCTTCCAGTCAGTACCCACTTCCCACCAAAAGTAATAAGTAGCACAACTTCTGCACTAGATTAGCTTTGCCTGATTTTGAACTTCAAGTCAGTGGAATCACACAGCATATGCTCCTTGAGATCTGTCACCTTTTGCTCCACATTGTATTGTGAGATTTTCCCACGTTGCTCCTTGCAGCTATAGGTCCTGCCTGCCCATCGCTGCCAAGTATGGCACATGTCCATTTAACCGTTCTACCATGGGTGGGCATGTGGGTGGTTGCTGGCTTGGAGCTTTTACAAATAGTGCTGCTATGAACAGTCCAGGGTGTGTCTTTGGGGCTCATACACACAACATTTCTATTGGAAGTGAAATTGGTAGGTCAGAGGACATGCACAGTCTAGCAGATACTACCCCAGGGTTTTCCAATGTGGTTACATTGGTTGACACTCTATCCAGGAGTGTTTGAAGGTTCTGGTTCTTGGACCAATCTTGGTTCTACCCCTTTCACTAAGTCTTCCCTGACTGTTCTGTTCTTCGATTGCTTTATTCTTATATTTAAGTCAACACATGTGTACTGAACACTAAGTAAGTGTGTGCCAGTCACCATTCACATGCTGGGTACCTACTGGATATACAAAAAAAAGATGGACAGGAACCCTGTCCCATGGGGGTGACTAACTCAGATGACTATAATACATTGTGATAGGTGCTATGGGAACAGATGAGGACATGATTAACCATGGCAATTGTAACCAACAAGCCAGAGTTGCCACATTTTATTTAGGAAAACAAGTCTGATAATACCAAGTGTTGGCAAGAGGGTGTGAAAACAGAAACTCTTTATCACCTCTGCTTGTAATGATGTAAACTGGAGAATAATTTGACTATGTCTAGTAGAGTTGAAGTTGAAATGTAGCAAAATTCACTAATTTCCCTCCTGAGGGTCTTTTTTCTATTATCAAAAATAAGAGGGACTTCCCTGGTGGCACAGTGGTTAAGAATCCGCCTGCCAATGCAGGGGACATGGGTTCAAGCCCTGGTCTGGGAAGATCCCACATGCTGTGGTGCAACTAAGCCTGTGTGCCACAACTACTGAGCCTACGCTCTAGAGCCCAGGAACCACAACTACTGAGCCCGCGTGCCACAACTACTGAAGCCCACATGCCTAGAGCTCATGCTCTGCAACAAGAGAGGCCACAGCAATGAGAAGCCCATGCAGCACAATGAAAAGTAGCCCCCACTCGCCACAACTAGTGAAAGCCCTCATGCAGCAACGAAGACCCAAGGCAACCAAAAATAATAATAATTTTTTTAAAATTAGAAATAAGTAAAATTGTTCACCAACAGAGGAATGAACAAATACACCATGTTACATTCATAGGATAGAATACCATCCAGCTATTAAATGATCTAGAGCTAGGCATAGGCTCACAGGTGTGTCACAAAAATATAATGTGTATAAAAGAAAATTGCAAATGGATATGAAAGTATTATACAGTCTTTAATCATTTAAAAATTCACAAAACAATACTGTATTATGACTGGACACTGACATAGGGAATTAAAGTTTTAATTATGCATGGGAGGACTAACAGCCAACCTCAAGATAATAGTTACCTCTGGGTATGGCTGACAGTGAGTGGGTGGGGAAGGAGAGAAACTTTACAGATAATATTTTATTTCTTTTTTAAAAAAGAAACCTAATATAAAAGTATATATATAACCTAAAAAATGTATATGTACATATGTTAATGTTAATACTGGCAAAATGCTAATACTGGTTAAATCTGAGTATTGGGTAAAGTACAACTGTTACATTATTTTCTGTATATGTGACATATTTTAAACTAATTACTGAGACTGGTTCAAGATGGCGGAGTACAAGGACGTGCTCTCACTACCTCTTACAAGAGCACTGGAATCACAACTAACTGCTGAACGATCATCGACAGGAAGACACTGGAACTCACCAAAAAAGATACCCCACATCCAAAGACAAAGGAGAAGCCACAATGAGACAGTGGGGGGGGCACAATCACAATAAAATCAAATCCCATAACTGCTGTGTGTGTGACTCACAAATTGGACAAAACTTATACCACAGAAGACCACCCACTGGAGTGAAGGTTCTGAGCCCCACGTCAGGCTTCCCAACCTGGGGGTCGGGCAACGGGAGGAGGAATTCCTAGAGAATCAGACTTTGAAGACTAGCGGGCTTTGATTGCAGGACTTTGACAGGACAGGGGGAAACAGAGACTCCACTCCTGCAAGACACACACAAAGTAGTGTGTGCATCGGGACCAGGGGAAGGAGCAGTGACCCTGTAGAAGACTGAAGCAGACCTACCTGCTAGTGTTGGAGGGTATCCTGCAGAGGTGGAGGGTGGCTGTGTCTCATGGTGAGGACAACGACACTGGCAGCAGAAGTTCTGGGACAACCAACAGGGAGGGAACCCAGCCACACCCATCAGCAGACAAGTGGATTAAAGTTTTACTGAGCTCTGCCCACCAGAGCAACAGCCAGCTCTACTCACCACCAGTCCCTACCATCAGGAAACTTGCACAAGCCTCTTAGATAGCCTCATCCACCAGAGAGCAGACAGCAGAAGCAAAAAGAACTACAATCCTGCAGGCTGTGAAACAAAAAACACATTCACAGACAGATAGACAACATGAAAAGGCAGAAGGCTATGTACCAGATGAAGGAACAAGATAAAAATGCAGAAAAACAACTAAACGAAGTGGAGATAGGCAACCTTCCAGAAAAAGAATTCAGAATAATGATAGTGAAGATGATCCAGGATCTTAGAAAAAGAATGGAGGCAAAGATTGAGAAGATACAAGAAATGTTTAACAAAGACCTAGAAGAATTAAAGAACAAACAAACAAACATGAACAATACAATCACTGAAATGAAAAATACACTAGAAGGAATCAATAGCAGAATAACTGAGGCAGAAGAACGGATAAGTGACCTGGAAGACAGAATGGTGGAATTCACTGCTGCAGAACAGAATAAAGAAAAAAGAATGAAAAGAAATGAAGACAGGCTAAGAAACCTCTGGGACAACATGAAACGCAACAACATATGCATTATAGAGGTCCCAGAAGGAAAAGAGAGAAAGAAAATATTTGAAGAGATTATAGTCAAAAACTTCCTTAACATGGGAAAGGAAATAGCTACCCAAGCCCAGGAAGCGCAGGGAGTCCGTTATAGGATAAACCAAAAAAGAAACATACCGAGGTACATAGTAATCAAAATGGCAAAAATTACAAAGAAAAATTATTGAAAGCAGCAAGGGAAAATCGACAAATAACATACAAGGAAACTCCCATAAGGTTAACAGCTGATTTCTCAGCAGAAACTGTACAAGCCAGAAGGGAGTGGCATGACATATTTAAAATGATGAAAGGGAAGAACGTACAACCAAGATTACTCTAACCGGCAAGATCTCATTCAGATTCAGTGGAGAAATCAAAAGCTTTACAGACAAGCAAAAGCTAAGAGAATTCGGCACAACCAAAACAGCTCTAAAACAAATGCTAAAGGAACTTCTCTAAATGGGAAACACAAGAGAAGAAAAGGACCTACAAAAAAAAAACCCAAAACAACTAAGAAAATGTTCATAGGAACATACATATCGATAACTACCTTAAACGTGAATGGATTAAATGTTCCAACAAAAACACACAGGCTTGCAGAATGGATACAAAAATAAGACACATATATATGCTGACTACAAGAGATCCACTTTAGACCTAGGGACACATACAGACTGAAAGTGAGGGGATGGAAAAATATATGCCATGAAAATGGAATACAAAGGAAAGCTGGAGTAGCAATACTCATATCAGATAAAATAGGCTTTAAAATAAAGAATGTTACAAGAGACAAGGAAGGAAACTACATAATGATCAAGGGATCAATCCAAGAGGAAGATATAACAAGTATAAATATATATGCACCCAACATAGGAGTACCTAAATACATAAGGCAACTGCTAACAGCTATAAAAGAGGAAACTGACAGTAACACAATCATAGTGGGGGACATTAACACCTCACTTACACCAATGGACACATCATCCAAACAGAAAATTAATAAGGAAACACAAGCTTTAAATGACACAATAGACCAGACACATTTAATTGATATTTGTAGGACATTCCATCCAAAAACAGCATATTACACTTTGTTCTCAAGTGCGCACAGAACATTCTCCAGGATAGATCACATCTTGGGTCACAAATCAAACCTCAGCAAATTTAAGAAAATTGAAATAATATCAAGCATCTTTTCTGACCACAACGCTATGAGACCAGAAATGAATTACAGGGGAAAAAAACGTAAAAAACACAAATAGATGGAGGCTAAACTATACATTACTAAATAACCAAGAGATCACTGAAGAAATCAAAGAGGAAATCAAAAAATACCTAGAGACAAATGACAATGAAAAAACGATGCTCCAAAACCTATGGGATGCAGCAAAAGCAGTTCTAAGAGGGAAGTTTATAGCAGTACAAGCCTACCTCAAGAAACAAGAAAAATCTCAAATAAACAATCTAACCTTACACGTAACGGAACCTGAGAAAGAAGAACAAACAAAACCCAAAGTTAGTAGAAGGAAACAAATCATAAAGATCAGAGCAGAAATAAATGAAATAGAAACAAAGAAAACAATTGTAAAGATCAATAAAACTAAAAGCTGGTTCCCTGAGAAGACAAACAAAATTGATAAACCTTTAGCCAGACTCATCAAGAAAAAGAGGGAAAGGACTCAAATCAATAATATTACAAATGAAAAAGTAGTTACAATGGACACTGCAGAAATACAAAGCATAATAAGAGACTACTACAAGCAATTCTATGTCAATAAAATGGACAACCTGGAAGAAATGGACAAATTCTTAGAAAGGTATAACCTTCCAAGACTGAACCAGGAAGAAATAGAAAATATGAAGAGACCAATCACAAGTAATGAAATTGAAACTGTGATTAAAAATCTTCCAACAAACAAGTCCAGGACCAGATGGCTTCACAGGTGAATTCTACCAAACATTTAGAGAATAGTTAACACCCATTCTTCTCAAACTCTTCCAAAAATTGCAGAGGAAGGAACACTCCTAAACTCATTCTATGAGGCCACCATCACCCTGACACCAA